>NC_057814.1:362739071-363039071 GCF_018294505.1 Triticum aestivum | reverse complement strand
AGGTCAAGGCGTAGCACAACTAGCATCAATAAAGGATATAAAGTAGCTCTGGACAGCAAGATAAAAGTGAAGATCACAATAGCAGTAAAGGTAATGATGTGAAACAACTGCCAAGCGGGATATACCAACAACTTTCTCTCCAACTTTCCTCTAGAAAGGTTTGTGCCAAATTTTTGACAATTTTTCTCAAGAATGGCACTGACTCAAGCTCTCAAACGCAAAAAGAATCACTCAATTCCGAGTTGATATGAGGAGTCAGAAAATTCTAAAACTGGCCTGAAAAACTGGAACAAGTTATGTTCGTGAACTTCGGAGGGCAAAAAGACCTATTTAGGAGCCGATTTTTAGGTGTCAAATATTGAACTAGCATTTGCGACTATTTAGATGCGGCTCGTTGCTAGCTTTAATTTGAGTACTCACGGAGACAAAACAGACTTCGTATAGTAAGATATGCCTGTTTTACTGGACAGTGCGCAAAATAGATTCCAATCCGAATTCAGGTACGAGACTGAGTCTAGATAGATCCGGATTTTGTTTTTTTTCTCTTTTTTTCTCTCACTTGTTTTTTCTTTTTCTTTCTCTTTTTTTCTCTAACTTTTTTTTACTTTTTTTCTCTGTCTTTTTTTTCTCTCTCCCTCTTTCCAAAACAAACTAGATAAGATGCAGATTGGATCAAGCGAAGATGTGAACGATCTCAACTATGATTATGACAATGAACGGTGGGTAGCACGCCGTGGAAATTGATGGATGAGTGGTGGACAGCGGAAGGGATAACGATGCAGCAGCGGCGTGACTAATGTGAACAGAACTCGAAACTATAAACGAACTAGACACTAAGACCAGCAACTCGACACGACAATGCAACCGATAATTCAACTATGCAAGCAATGAAATGAAAAATTGCAAAGGCTTAGACTGGCTTGGACAAAGGATGAATAGATCTAACTTTTTTGTGGCTTTTTCTTGGACAATAGGTAAGAAAATAAATCTAATCTAGGAAAAACTGGGAATTCTCACCGAGCAACCTGAAAACTGATACCACTTCATAGAGGCGGGGGTGTCCCGATCTTTCGATGAGATGATAACTAACGATTTGGTGGAGTCGACTTTGACGATCTGACTACAAACGTGCACGACGTTGCGCCTTAGCAATCGCTAAACCAATCTCCTGAGGTTACTGACGATGCTGGAAGCATGATCAGCCTGACCATGAGGGTTTATTCCTGCATGCAATCAAAGAACAAGCAAGAATATGACAATGCAATCTGAATATTGCGAATATAGATGAAGGATTGATAAAGGTGGGGATCCGAAAGTGGTCTTGGTCTGGTCCTTGGACACAAACGAAGTACACGAAGTTGCAATGGCTAACTTTTAACTAAACAAATCCCAAGGAAAAAAGCTACTAGATGGATCTAGTTATATAGGAGCAAGGGGTGGCGGCCAAGGAGGTGGGAGAACGTCCCAAGGCAGCCTAAAACCAACCCTGGGTCGTACAAGGCTCATGGGCCCAAGTGGAGGTGATGCAACACCTTTGGACTTGTTGTTTGACTTGGAGTCTGCTGCAGTGTTAGATTGTTTCATCGATATCTCAATGCTATGGAAGAATTTGAAGGTGAATCCAATTGGGTTGGAAAGAGCACGAAATCTATTTTCCAACAAAAAAAGAATCACCCAATTTGGAGTTCGTATGAAAAAGTTATTGGTGTTTTGAGTCAGGTATGTCTATGTAGTCCGAATCTGAATCCAGAACGTGAGAGACTTGAACTCTATCTTCTCTTGGCCCAAAAGTGACATGAGAGGACTTTTTGAACAGAACCTAAACTTCTCCTTTTCCCTTATCTTCATATATAGACTCTACAAATGTCCCATACACCTGCAATTAGACAAAACACAAAAGTGTGTGAAGTATTTTTGTTCTGGATAACATAAATAGATTATTGAATAGTTTGCACTAGAAATCACCTGACAAATATGCATGTATGCAATATTTTTGGTCGTATCCAAGGTAGTCATGTCCTCATCACCCTAGATGGAAAAGCTTCAACCGACTTTTGAGAAATCTTCAACCGGCACTGCCAATCACGAAAAGTTACAACCGTTGACAGAAAATGCTCCAACCTTAGATGAAAAAAGCTTCAACGAGACGATAGAGAAAGCTTTAACCAGGTGTTGCTCAAACGAAAAAAGTTGCAACCGTTTATGAAAAGGCTTCGGCTGTAGATAGAAAAAGCTTCAACCAGCAAGAGAGAAAGATCCAACCAGACACTATGCAACCACAACCAAAGAAAGGTTGCAACTATTGACAGAGAAAGCTTCAACCAACGAGAGAGAAAGGTCCAGCCAGACAGTGTGCAACCACAACCAGAGAAAGGTTGCAACTATTTACAGAGAAAGCTTCAACCTTATATGGAAAATGTTGGAGATCGTTGCAGAAATTAAAATTTTCTACGTATCACCAAGATCAATCTATGGAGTCATTTACCAACGAGAGAGGGGAGTGCATCTACATACCCTTGTAGATCGCGCGCGGAAGCGTTCAAGAGAACGGGGTTGATGGAGTCGTACTCGTCGTGATCCAAATCACCGATGATCCTAGCGCCGAACGGATGGCACCTCCGCGTTCAACACATGTACGGAGCGGGGACGTCTCCTCCTTGATCCAGAAAGGGGGGAGGAGAAGTTGATGGAGATCCAGCAGCACGACGGCGTGGTGGTGGAAGTAGCGGGATCCCGGCAGGGCTTCGCCAAGCGCAAGCGGGGAGGAAGAGGTGTCATGGGAGGGAGGGAGGCGCCAGGGCTTGGGGTGCTGCTCCCATGCGCCTCCCCACTATATATAGGGGTGGAGGGGGCTGGTTTCTTGCCCTCCAAGTCCATTGGGGCGTTGGCAAAGGTGGGGGAAAGAAATCCCATCATTTCCCTTCCCCACCGATTGTTATCCCCCTTTTTTTAGGGATCTTGATCTTATCCCTTCGGGATATGATCTTATTCCTTCTAAGGTGGGATCTTGGTGCGCCTTGACCAGGGGTGTGGGCCTTGCCCTCACTACCCACGTTCATGTGGGTCCCCTATGCAGGTGGGCCCCACTTCAGAACCTTCTAGAACCTTCCCGGTACAATACCGAAAAATCCCGAACATTTTCCGGTGGCCAAAATAGGACTTCCCATATATAAATCTTTACCTCCGGACCATTCCGGAACTCCTCGTGACGTCCGGGATCTCATCCGGGACTCCGAACAACTTTCGGTTAACCGCATACTAATATCTTTACAACTCTAGCGTCACCGAACCTTAAGTGTGTAGACCCTACGGGTTCGGGAGACATGCAGACATGACCGAGACGACTCTCCGGTCAATAACCAACAGCGGATCTGGATACCCATGTTGGCTCTCACATGTTCCACGATGATCTCATCGGATGAACCACGATGTCGAGGATTCAATCAATCCCGTATACAATTCCCTTTGTCAATCGGTACGTTACTTGCCCGAGATTCGATCGTCGGTATCCCAATACCTTGTTCAATCTCGTTACCGGCAAGTCACTTTACTCGTACCGTAATGCATGATCCCGTGACCAAACACTTGGTCACATTGAGCTCATTATGATGATGCATTACCGAGTGGGCCTAGAGATACCTCTCCGTCATACGGAGTGACAAATCCCAGTCTCGATTCGTGCCAACCCAACAGACACTTTCGGAGATACCCGTAGTGCACCTTTATAGCCACTCAGTTACGTTGTGATGTTTGGCACACCCAAAGCACTCCTATGGTATCCGGGAGTTGCACAATCTCATGGTCTAAGGAAATGAAATGATACTTGACATTTGAAAAAGCTCTAGCAAACGAACTACACGATCTTGTGCTATGCTTAGGATTGGGTCTTGTCCATCACATCATTCTTCTAATGATGTGATCCCGTTATCAATGACATCCAATGTCCATAGTCAGGAAACCATGACTATCTGTTGATCAACGAGCTAGTCAACTAGAGGCTCACTAGGGACATGTTGTGGTCTATGTATTCACACATGTATTACGATTTCGGGATAACACAATTATAGCATGAACAATAGACAATTATCATGAACAAGGAAATATAATAATAACCATTTTATTATTGCCTCTAGGGCATATTTCCAACAGAAAAAGCTTCAACCAGCAACCGGCCGGCGACAGAAAAAGCTTGCGACCGGCGACCAGGGCGTGGCCCAGATGAAGAAGCTGCATATTTTCTTTTTTTGCTGGAACGGGTGAGAAGAAAATTTTCAACCAGAGAATCGATTTGCTGGAATTGGCGATTTTGATGCAGCTAGTCTAGGTCTGTTTACGAGAGCTCGCCGGTGGCAACTCTATGGGAATTTCTATCGAAGTCGACTAAGTTTAAGCTAGCTCAGGTCATCAAGTTCAGCGTGTGCACGTACGTCTGCTTGTAGATCAATTAAGATGCTTGTCTGTCCGCTTACAAGTTGACTACTGTAGATCAATTAAGCTGCTTGCCTGCTAGCAAGTTAGCTTTGCATGTAGGCGCATGGCTTGGGTGGTCGTGGAAGGACACTGGTGGCCGGCCAGTGCCGGCGAGCTGCACGGGGTACCGTTTATATGCGTGCGTTTACATCGAAGGTTCAGACCAGATAGATGCGGAGGAAACAAGCAAGACATGCGGAGAAAATCTGACGACGCAAAGCCGCTTAATCCAACGTACGCGTGGCGACCTGTAGAAATTGGGCCGGTCGATCGGCGCCTAGCGTTGGCCTTTAAAAAACAAAAACACTAACGCCCACACGTATGGGCGTCTGGCAACTCGCCCACACACATGGATTCTCGTCCAACCAATTCTGTACGAATCTTGGCACGTTATAGTAGTTTTTGTGTGCCACGTAGGACTAAGCTGGTATGTGGGCATTCATCCGGTCGCCCACACGCCCTTTTTCACCACACGGGGGGCTGGTGTGTGGGTGTTTAGCAATTCGCCCACACACCAGTTTTCACGCACGCAGAGGGGGCTGGTGTTTGGGCGTTTATCACTTCGCCCACACGCCCGTCTCCTCGTCCACACCAAAGTTGGCGGTTGTCATGTGTTTCTGCAGGGTACATGGCAACTGCCCTAGTTTTGCTTGTAAGCAGATGGCAACTCTCTTTTACCCGAGTTGCCATGTGTTTTTGCATGGTACGTGGCAACTGCCCTAGCGTGCACGTAAGCAGATGGCAACTCTTTCTCTTTACATGGCAACTGCCCTAGCGTGCTTATGAGCACATGGCAACTCTCTTTTTTACCCGAACATGTTTTTTTGCCATGCCTTTTTATAGTGCTACATGGGCGTTATCTATTTCACCCACACGCACGCGTGTGAGAGGGGTCGGGAGGGGAAAAAAGGTGTGTGGACATTACTTGTTTTGCCCACACGTAGGTGTATGGGCTGTTCCTTTATACACCACACAAATGTGTGGGCAGACCCCCTAACGCTCACACACTTATCGGCGTCCTTAAAAAAAGACATATATGGTCCAAACACACTATCTAATGCCTCTAAGTAAGAGTAAATTTTGACCAAAAAAAGAACAGTTTTTTTTTTCTTTTACGACAAACACTGGTAGTTAAGCATGCAAATTGTCATGATGAAATCACATTCATGGAGATCTAGGCTAAAATAACAAAACCGATACTCCAAAAAGACTAGTTTTGGAATGTTGATTCATCACAAAAATTTGGACACAAGAAGATAATTCAGAATAGTTTTGTCAAGAAAATCAGAAATTTTGGATTACTTTACTAGTTTTTTATTATTTTACTGTCCACGAGAGTTTTGAGCTGAGATACTCCATGCCAGGGTCAAAAGGGCAACTTGCTCTTAATTCAAACCGTCAGTACTTCCACCAAAAATTTAGGGAAAACAACAGTCATAGTTTGACCAGTGCATTTTTGGGTATAAATCAGAGAATAATACTGGTTGACCTCCACGAATTATGCCAACAAGGGTAACACTGAACAGCATATCATGCAAACAAGTACCAGGTATCAAAGCCATCGGCTGGTCTCTATTTCCAGCCCCAAAACAAAATTTAGAAGAAGTTCCCGATGATAACATTCACTAGCTGCAGAATGAAACAACATATCTTATCACTTCTTTTCTTCCTTCTCTGCCTCGGCGGCTTTCTTCGTGCGGGCGCCAAGCTGGCGCTGGTTCATCCTCTCGACACGTAGCTTGCCGTAGGCCTTGAACGCCTTCATCTCTTCGGTGACCTTCATGAGCTCAACCGAGCGCTTCTCACCACGAGTAATAGGCATGTAGTCACCCTGGACCTGGGTGGCTGTGGCAAGTTCCTCAGGGGTAGAATCACCAGCCTAAGACGAGCATAATGGTCATGAACAGAAGAATACATAACAATATAAAATGGTGTACACAAACAATAAACTCCAGTCATACCTTAACCTTGCGAGCACGCCTTGGGAAGATAACCAGCTTGGCCTTGTAAGTCTTGAGTCTCTGAATGTTAGACTGCATACCCTCAAGTGACCGGTTTTTACGGCGGTGGTCCACAGAAATGCCAATGGTAGGAGCTAGCTTCTTCGGGATGCCCGCTGACTGCAAGTTACAGCATAAATGAACATTAGCACATAATACATGAGAAATGACAGCAGCATCTGGATAGAATAATCGGATTGCAAGGAGGATACACTAAAGGCATGGCAAGCTAGCATATGAGTCTGCATGCCAAACATCAGTTCATCACTTATAGGAAGGGAAGAACAATAAACTATTGCTAATATGAGTACTTACTAATAACAAAAAACAAATGCCGAATATGAGAACAATTTACCAGAAACATGCATGACAGCAACTGATGCGGAAACGAAACCACACATACTGAACAAGGGGTATATTAATTTTCTCCCACATTTAATAAAAAAAAGGCAAACCAGAGAAAGAGACATGATTTAAAGGATTTTCAAAGTATAGAAGAAACAAGTCACCTTCAGCTCCTCAAGGGTAAAGCCTCTCCCAGCCCTTGCCTTCATGTTGTACTTCCGAGTCTGGCATTGCACGATGGGACGAAGAGGACCAGATGTTGGGCGAGGGAAGATCTTCACAGCCTTCTTTTGACGAGCTGAACAATTACAAATTGTACGATGGTTATTCAAAATTAGTCAAGCAGCAAAAAAAAACCCAAAAGTTGGTAGCTGGCTAGTGATGCTGAGCAGCATCACAGGCATATCATCACAGGTTAAAGATCAAGTGTGTGCATATGAAGACATGCTGAGTCAGATCACTCCATGCATGGCATCAGAGGTACACAAAAATTCAAAAGAAATCAATCCAGAAATGGTATTGAACAGACATGTCAACAGTTGTCCTGTGTTTGTGTACAAAAGTTCAGGTAGGTTTGCTGGAAACAATTGATTGACCTGGCGAGGAATACTGTCTGGAGATAATTGAGGTGCCTAAATAAGCAAGAACGCTTTCAACAGAACACTCAGCACAGGTATAACTTTCAAGGACAACATTCGTTTCTATTAGATTACAAGCAAGTATGCACTGTTAAATGTGTATACAAATGATGGTGATTAAGGACAGAGAGCCAATGTGATCACGCAATATGGGATAAAATCAACCACATATAGCTCTGTCTATCACTCTAGAAGGGGTAATAAATTAACTAACGAGAATTTAAGCACTTAATTATCACTGCAATTACCATCGCGTGATGCATGACATGTACAGTTACAAGTGTGTGACTGATAAAACACGCAACAATGTAAGAGCAGGGTTGCTCACCAATGCGGCGCCTCTGCTTGCGGGCAGGCTGGTTGAACCAGGTCTTGACATAGTTCTGCCAATGCTTCTTGAAGTGGCCGTTAGGGATAACATTGTTGTGCTTCACCATTTCGACCCCTTCTTACCTGCAGACGATCCACCACACCAACGTAAACACGCGAGCTAAACGATCCCAACAAGTTGTCACCTCTCCAAACTACTGAGCAACACGGCATGAGTGCGCGTGCTAACAAGCAAGATCATGAACGCGTGGCGGATCATAAACTAGCACTACGCATACGAGAGGAAATTAGGAACCTACTGCTACCGCGCGAAGAACCAGAGCGACATGGAATCCGGGAGATCTATTCACCGGGATACAGGAGATGATTTCCACCGGACGGGGAAGGTGAGATGACGCGAGCGACAGAGCGAACGGAACGAACCTGCACTGCGGCGGACGGGAGGACGAAGAGGATGCGGCGGGAGGGGAGCGGGGGTTTAGGCTAGGGTTGGGTGTTTATAAGCGATCCCTAGCTTGGACGGCCGAGATCTTTCGATCCTCCGAGCTGTTGCGCCAAGTGGGCCGAGGGATACACCCCAGTGAGAGAGCCTACGGAATATGGGCCACGGCTGCTCCTATATGGGCGCGTGACGCGCTGGCCCATAACCGGGGCTGAACGCCCCAGCTTTTTTAATTCCTTTTTTATTACTATTTTACATTTCGTTTTTCTTAAAAATAATTCGTAATTTAGAAAAGTTCCATATGTCAACAAAAGTGAATTTATAAATGATGAACATTTTTTCAATTTTAATGAAAATTTCATTATTTTGACGAACATATTTATATGAGCATTTTTTAAAAATAATTATCATTTTTTTATATTTTATGAACAAAATTTGAATACGATGAACATTTTTAAACTTGATGAACAAAATTGGTATTCCGGAATATTTTTTTGAAAAAAAGGATGAAACAATTTTGAATATATTGAACAAATTTTGAAATCGACGAACAAATTTTGAATTTCAAAATAAATGATGAACAAATTTTCAAATTGATGATTTTTTTTAATTTAGTGAATAATTTTTTAAATTGATGAACAAATTTCGGATTTGATGAACATTTTTTTATTCGATGAACAAATTTTGAATTTTAATGAACATTTTTTCAATCTGATGAACAAAAGAGGAATTTTATGAACATTTTTTGAATCTTTGAGCATTTTTATACATTGACGAACATCTTTTGAATTTGATACAAAAAATTGTTCAGGAATTTGGAAAAAAAGGAAAAAGGAAAAAGAACAAATTTTGAATCTGATGAACAAATTTTGAAATCGACGAAAAAAAATATTTGGTGAACAATTTTTGAAATCGATGAAAAAAATTCGAATTGATGAACAAAATTTGAATTTTGAGGAACATTTGTTCTATCCGATGAACAAAAATGGAATTTTATGAACATTTTTTGAATCGTTGAGCATTTTTACACATTGACGAACATTTTTGGAATTTGATACAAAAAAATGTTCACGAATTTGGAAAGAAAAGAACAAAAAAGGAAAAAAAAAAAGGAATTTTGAATTTGATGGACAAATATTGTAATCGATGAACTAATTTTTTATTTGGTGAACATTTTTTGAAATCAATGATGAACAAATTTTGAAATCGATGAACATTTTTTGAATTTGATGAACAAAAAACGAATTTAATGAACATTTTTTGAATCATTGAACATTTTTATACATTGACGAACAGTTTGAATTTGATACAAAACAATTGTTCACGAATTTGGGAAGAAAAGAAAAAAGAAAAAGAACAAATTTTGAATTTGATGAACAAATTTTGTATTTGGTGAACAATTTTTTAAATCGATGATGAACAAATTTTGAAAGCGATGAACAAATTTTGAATTTGGTGATCAATTTTTTAAATCGATGAACAAATCTCGAATTTGATGAACATTTTTTGAATTCGATGAACAAATTTTGACTTTCCATGAACATTTTTTAAATCTAATAAACAAAACAGAATTTTATGAACATTTTTTGAATCGTTAGGCATTTTTACGCATCGACGAACATTTTTTGAATTAGGTACAAAAAAAGTCATGAATTTGGAAAGTAAAAAGAAAAAGAAAAAGAAAAAGAAAAAAGGAAAAGGAAAAGGAACAGAAAAGAAAAAAAGAAAAAAGAAAAATAAAAAAGAGAACTAAATAAGAAATGAAAAGAAAATAAACGGGATATGGGCCGGCCCATATGAACGCCCAGCGCGGCAGGGGGTGTGCGCCAGGTCACTCGGCGGCGCCCTATGCGCCATATAGGAACCCGCGTGTGCCACCGGAGGCCTCCTTTCATCCATTGCCTCCATTGAAAAAAGAAAGTACCTCTTTTGCAGGCGCGACTATACCTCGCCTAATGTGCATAGTGAAAACAACTGAAATTAATAGTTGAGGAGTAACCCCGCAAAGATCAGTCGGGGTACTCCGCACGTGACAAGCGTCGCGTTCTGGGCGCTTGGTAGGCTTTTCCGGGTTGCTCCGCTCGTGACACTTGTCGTGTGGAGGAGCTTTCCCATGTTTTCGGGTTTCTGATTTTCGTTTTCTGGTTTTCCCTTTTTTCACTTTAGTCCTTAAACATTTAAGGTTTTCTATTATAATTTTGATATGTTTCTCTTTTGCGGTGCCATCTCCGACGCCGACGCCTGGCCTTTTTGCTCTATTTCCTTTTTGTCCGGCGTCGCTGTCCTCGCCCCCGTCGCCGTCCCGACGCTACCGCCTGGCTATGGTGGCCCTTGTTTGCCGGTGGTAATTGTGTTCTCCGTTGATTCCCCGGTTCTTGTTTGTTTTCCTTTATTTTTCCATTATATTTCTGGGCAATGGAGATTTATGGGGTGATTATGGGTGAAGGCTTCCAACGTTATCAAATGTCAACTTTCAACTCGGTTCTGCGATCAGTTCTTAGTAATCATTGTGTTCTTTGCATGTATGGCTTGCCCTTTTTGCCGTATGCCAAGTGGCCCTTGTTCCCCTTTTGATTCTTATGCAGATGTGTTCACTGTGGTGCTGGATCGGCGCTGTTCGAGGCATGCTGTAAGATTAACATTTTTTATTTGTTCATTTTTTGGTGTTAAAAATTGTGGTGGTGCACATGGTTATTTCTTTAGTGTTGGTGGTGTTGTTTTGGACGGAAGGTAATTTATGTCTTGTTTATTTGATTATGATGGTTGTTTTGATTCTTTTTGCGCTATGTTCCGTGCAGTGTTAGAGCTCATCTTGCTCAGTACATTGAGCAGTAAAGGGCTTTAGCCATTCGGAGGGGTGACAAAGATACCGAGTTTGCTCTTCACACCAGTGAGGGTGAATTATATGATGTTCTTTTTAGTCATGGTCGGATGAGCAGCAGATTCCATGGTCCTTCATGGGAGGGACTGGTGACTCATTATGGTCTCAGTCATCATGACATAATGACTGTTAGGATTGAGCACTGTGGAACGTTGATTGGTGTTGATTTTTATCGAGGGATATGTTGTTCCCTTTACCCTTTGTTGGTAAGGTTTATTTTTAAAGAAAATTTTACCTTATTTCTCCTGACATGTTTTGTTGTTCCCTTGAACCTATTAAATTTAATTTTTAGGGCTCGAGGGTCTGAGTGAATCTGAGAGGGAACTTGCTGGCACTTGTTTTTATACTCGTGGTGTCAATTTGAATTATTAGCAGTTGTATTTTGCGACAACTCTTTGGTGACAACTACATACTATGTTGTCCTTTCGTTCATAGGATTACTTCCATGAATGTTAATGGTCAGATTTTTTTCCTTTGTTTTTTCCTTTGTTTTTTATTTTTTATATTTATTTATTTATTATTTATTATTTTCTCTTTTATAGCCTTTTAATTTTGTCAATTCTAATAATTTAGTGTTTTTGTTAGGTTATTCCAAGCATGGTTGTGGGGAGTTTGAATAAATTTGTGTCGGTTTCTAGGTCTGTCTTTTTAACTCTTGAAGTTACTTTGGATTATCGTGATGATGATATATATGTGAGCACTCCTTGCTCGTACTTCATTGGCTTGGGTGGTAGAATGTGTTCAAGAAGGAAGGATTCAGTGATTTTCTTCAAGCATCATCTATGGAAGTAAATACACTACTGCAGGATGCTGCTAACGCGACACTACGATGAGAGACCCTTCGAGAAACTGTGTGCGATGCAATAATCGCAAACGGTGCTATATGAAAACTGTCAGAAATGTATAAAACATTTGCGATGACGGATGCATCAAACACGGTTCAGGTTTTAGTTGCGTTTGCGATGAAGGGCATACGGTTCAGTTCAATTAACTGTTTGCGATGAGGAGGAACAAAAGAAATGGGCAGCCAGATGAAGGCGTGTGCGATACACAGCATACGGTTCACTCGAATGAACTGTTTGTGATTAGGCAACACAAAAGAAACGGGCAGCCAGATGAAGGTGGGTGCGATATACAGCATACGGTTCACTCGGATTAACTGTTTGTGATTAGACAACACAAAAGAAACGGTCAGCCAGATCAAGGTGTGTGCGATATACGCATGCGATTCACTCGGCCCTTGTCGTCAGTGTGTGACCTCTGTGGCAATTGTTCGCTCCCCAGGCGCCTCTTCGTGTACTGTGGCAACCGTCCACCACCTCTTCGCCTTTCCCTCTCGATTTGAAACTGCCGTCGCACGCTCTTCCTCCCTCCATTTGCCTTCACCCTTCCTTCTGCCATTGTTTGATCATCTTCTCCACGGAGGGAACAGGCCTGAAACGACCCCGTTATTCTTGCCCCGATCTGAAAGATTACGTGGTGGAGGAACTCATTGATCGGTGCGATGTCATCACCTCGGCTAGCATGGCAGGTTCGTTCAAGACCATTCTCGACTCAACTAATAACATCATTACAAGGAACCCAAGGGTCCAGGAGCAGTTTGATCTCCCCTATCTTCTTCGCCGTGACCCTGCTGACTGGTGCGGGGACGAGGGAAGCCTCGCCTTGTGCAGGTTGATGCCGCTTGATAATGATACGTATGATGTTAAGATGCCATCGCTTGAGGGCAAGGCTTGGGCAGGCGCAAATGCAGATTGGGTTGTTTATATTGGGTACAAATGCGAGTGGGAACTTGTGAATGTGTACACTCGTCACCGGGTTCCACTTCCAAAAATCTCAGACGACTGCCCAGAGGTTGAGTACACCGGTATTCTATGTGATTTCAAATACGATCGTGGTGACTGTCGTCTACGGAAGATAGCAATTTGTCGAGTTCCCAGCCGCTATTGGGATTACTCGAACTATGAAGTTGTTGCTATCTTCGACAAGCTTGTTGCCTTCCTTACTTCCACGCCTCAATGGATATTGCTCAAAAATCAATTTTTGTACACGGATGAGTACTGTGATGCAATTCATACGAGGGTCTTGTGTTTGCTGCCACCACTAGTGGCACTGTTTTTGCATGGAATCATCATGCTTTCAGTATGTTTATCTTCCACCATAATTATAATTGTTTCATCCACATGCATGCGGGTTAGCTAGTTTCCCTTTACTAATTAATTAACCTTCTTGTGTTTCCAAGGTCCTGTGAACATTCCACCACCTATACTTGAAAAAAATTATAACCAAGGGGGAGATGACGATGCTGATGATCACGAGCATGAGGACGAGCTGGACCCATATACTCAGTGGCGCCTGGCAACTTATTCTGATGGATCACCTCTTCTTGTCTGTATACAGGGCACTGCTGATGTTACTAAGGAAGCAGGTGTTGTCTCGCGTAGTCGCACTCTCCGGACCTATTCCAACATCCGTTGCAGGGTATTCGGGATGGATACTAGTGTACTAGCGCCAACACCTTCTCCCTGGTTCAGTATTCAAAGTCTTGGAGGAAACTCGCTCTTCCTCAGACAAAACTATCCAATGATGGTGGAAGGCAATCCAGCTGCTGTTGACACAATGTTACTACCATTTATGAGAAGCAATTGTATCTATACCTCGGACATTGCTATGCTTCCCTACCGTCCCAATATGGGTCCTGACATAGGCCGCTTCAGCCTGGATGATCAGTCCTGCGTTGGTCTCAAGATTGACAGTAGCTAGCCCTTCCCAGATAATCACTTTTGGTTCAAAGCAAGTGTTTCCAACGCCGACGAGTGGTTGAGCTGAAGTTCATTTCATCGCTTTGTTATTTGTTGTGTGAGAAAAACTTTACTAGAATGTTTTGTTGGAAATGATCTATAATCCAACGTGTATCCTCGTTGTCGTTGTGGGCTGATGACTTGTTGTATGTAATCAATGGTACATTTGCATATGCGTCCATCAACTCACGCCTGCCAGTGGTGTCCATATGAACAGTGCTAGTGATTTTAGTTGCAAAAATTAGATAGTGCTAGTGATTTTTAGCTGCATATTTTGACAAATGGCATTGTTACAAGGTTGACAAATGGCAATGTTACTAGATAAACAAATGTCAATCTTTCCAGTTTGACAAATGGCAACATACCCAAAATGACAGATATGCAAATCATACCCAATTGATTGTACGTGGTTGCACACGGGTCATGCAAAACAACCATTTGCGTTGAAGGGATGCAGAAATCTTGCTCGGCACATTTTCCCTTGGCTTCCTGGGGAAGCTGTCGGTTTGCATCCAAGTGTTCTAACTAAAACGTTTGCGATGAGTGTTTTATATTTAAAAACCATTGATGTTTTTTTCAAAAGAAAATCGTTTGATAAGTCTGTACATTAAGAGAGAAAAACACAAGTTCGTTCAAACCATATCTTTCATTCAGTCACACTGCGAATTTATATTCATATGATCGAGAATTCGAGATACAGTATTAAACCCCAAAAAACTATTTCCGACGGCAGCGGAGGCGGCATGCCGTGCCGTCGTTGTCGTCCTTCGGGACGCCGTTGTTGAAGTCTTCAAGGCAGCACAAAATGTTCTTCACTTGTAAATCAAACATCATGTTGTCGCACGATTGACGGGCGGGGCGCGGGAGGACGACAACTGGCACCGCTAAGAGGTAGCAGTCGACGGCAGCGTCCCATGCCGCTGAGGGGGGCGCGCGCACGGGCACGGGCACGGGTGCGGCGGGTGCAGCCAAATGCATGGGGGCCGGCGCCACGGTGGGTGGAGGGGCACGCATGGGCACGGGCGCTGGTGCTGGCATGTACACAAGCTCATGCATGTCCACGGAGACCTCGCTGACGCCCGCGGCTTCCAGCTCTGCGATAGTGCTCGGGGACCAGCCCGTCAATGCTACGGGGATGGTCGCTGGCGCGGGCGCCGGGATGGGAGCTGGGACGGGAGCGGGGGCAGCAACCACCGCGGCCAGCTCGTTCTAGGCCATGTCCATGAGGCCCAATTCCTCCTTATTTTCTATCTCCTCCGGCTCGGAGTCGACTTCACCAAACTTGAAGACGAGTGGCAAATGATCGTTCTGCGCCATGGCGTTGGTGGAGGTCTGTGGGAGGGAGGGGAATGGGAGGCGAACAGTAAGGCCGCCTGTATTAAACAGCGGCTCGGGCGCCATTATTGGAGAGGAAGGCGGGCGGCCATGGAAGTCAAAGGGCTCGCTTCCAAGTGAGCCTGCGCAGCGTACAGCTCGCACGCTTCCCGATGAGCATGCGCATTGGAGGACAGCTTGCACGCCTCTCGGTCAGCCTGCGCACCAGACTGCGCTCGCACGCCTCCCGTTTAGTCAAGGTCAAGCAGCTGTCTGCAAGGCACCTCCTACAGCCATTAAAACCAAGACACGTGGCGTCACATGAATGGTTAAAAAAACGGACGTGGTTTGAATTCTATAAACATTTGAGATATTAAAGTGGCAGCTATTTTTTCAAAATGCCTTTGTTGGCTGTCATTATTTGCATGCCCCTTCTCTCAAAATGGACACAAAAAATGCTACATCATGTCGGGTGCCATTCCATGATAGCATGCCAAGTTTCATGAATTTCTGACGAGTTTTGGATTTACTAGAATTTAAAAACCAGGCATCGCAATGTTTTGCCGGCAATCAACGGTGCCCTGGTGTTTAAAATTCATTCTCATTTCTTGCATGGGACCTAAGCATGCACCTAAAGACACAAATTTGATTTTTCAACCAATTTATATGCACTGGAGCATGTGCATGTTGTTCAAATTTGAATTATGCACATAAATGCATTGAAAACTCAGGTAATGCATATAAATATCCAAACGAACCCCGAAAAATCCCAAAAATTGACACAACACTCCTGTTGTTCTATCTTGACACGGGGAAATTTTTGAAAGCAATAAGAGGCAATGGATATCATTTCGTACCCAAAGGTGGGACGTTCCCTACCGAAACCATCATGCTTGTTGTGAGAAGCTCTTGTTTGTGAGAAGCGTATACCTGAACCTGCCCCCAAATGGGACAAATTTTTTACCACGACATGTTGATGCCGCTCCATGATAGCATGCCAAGTTTCATGAATTTCAGACGAGTTTTGGATTTACTAGAATTTAAAAACCAGGCATCTCAACGTTTTGCCGGCAATCAATAGTGCCCTGGTGTTTGAATTTCATTCCAATCTCTTGCATGGGGCCTAGAAATTCACCCTAGGACACACATGTGATTTTTCAACCAACTTTGGTGCATTGGAGCATGTCCTTGTAGTTCAAATTTGAAATATGCACATAAAATGCCTTCAAAACCCAGTTAATGTATTAAAAAGGCCAAACGAACCCCAAAATTTTCCAAGATTAAACACAACACTCCTGTTGTTCTATGTTGACACTAGAAATTTTTTGAAAGCAATAAGAGGCAATGGATATCGTTTCATCCCCAAAGGTGGGACTTTCCCTATCGAAACCATCATGCTTGTTGTGAGAAGCTCTGGTTTGTGAGGAGCTTATACCCGAACCTGCCCCAAATGGGACAAATATTTTACCATGGCATGTTGATGCCGCTCCATGATAGCATGCCAAGTTTCATCAATTTCAGACGAGTTTTGGATTTACTAGAATTTAAAAACCAGGCATCTCAACATTTTTCCGGCAATCAACAGTGCCCTGGTGTTTGAATTTCATTCCAATCTCTTGCATGGGACCTAGAAATTCACCCTAGGACACACATGTGATTTTTCAGCCAACTTTGGTGCATTGGAGCATGTGCTTGCAGTTCAAATTTGAAATATGCACATAAAATGCCTACAAAACCCAGTTAATGTATAAAAAAGGCCAAACGAACCCCAAAAAATTCCAAGATTAAACACAACACTCCTATTGTTCTATGTTGACACTAGAATTTTTTTGAAAGCAATAAGAGGCAACGGATATCGTCCCGTCCCCAAAGGTGGTACGTTCCCTATTGAAACCATCATGCTTGTTGTGAGAAGCTCTGGTTTGTGAGAAGCATATACCCAAACCTCCCCCAAATGGGACAATTTTTTACCACGGCATGTTTATGCCGCTCCATGATAGCATGCCAAGTTTCATGAATTTCAGACGAGTTTTGGATTTACTAGAATTAAAAAACCAGGCATCTCAATGTTTTGCCGGCAATCAACGATGCCCTGGTGTTTGAAATTCATTCCCATTTCTTGCATGGGACCTAAGCATGCACCCAAGGACACATATTTGATTTTTCAACCAAAGGTAGGGGTGCGCCGATGCTTCCCTGCCGTCGCTCCGCGTCCCGTTGCTTCGTCACCAAATGTCGGATCACGGATTCCGGCAAAACCCTCAAGGTTCGAACACTGGGGTGCGCATGAAGATCTCCCCCTACCGATCCACGCCCTAGCTTCGCTAAGATCTCAAGGGCTAACTCGACGAACTCGCAACACAAGGGACACAAGATTTATACTGGTTCGGGCCACCGTTGTGGTGTAATACCCTACTCCAGTGTGTGGTGGTGGATTGCCTCTTGGGCTGAGGATGGACAGTACAAGGGGAAGAGCAGCCTCCTGAGGTGAGGTGTTCTTGTGCTCGGCTAACTTGTGTGGGTGAGGATTACTCAAGATGAGATGCCTCCTACTATGGTGGCTAGTCCTATTTATAGAGGCCCTGGTCCTCTCCCCAAATATTGAGCGGGAAGGGAGCCAACAACGGCCAATTTGAAAGGGGACAACTAGTACAGCTTATCCTGACAAAAGCAGTCTTCGCCTGCAAAAGGCTCTAGTGGTGACGTTGCCTTGGGCTCCATGGTGACCTCCGTCTTGCTGTCCTGCTGGTCTTGGTCTCGTTGCACCGGTATGGAAACCTTTGCTTGACGCCTCGGTACTCCGCGTCTGCGCTTGCTTCCTTAGCACCAAAGAGGAAACAAGGACACTGTGCGCGCTGGCGCCCGCCTGGCCTCGATCGTCATGGCTCACGTCACGAGAACCTCGCGAGGTTTGGCTTGCCTTTATCTCTCCGCCCTCTCGAGCCAACCTGGTGAGGCCGCTCCCGAGGAGGTCTTGCGTCGTCCGCCTCGCGAGGGTCTTGAGTGCTTGTTGGTGAAGATGGGCCATACCGGCCCGCTCGCAGTGCCATGCCGTGGGCTGCAGGCAGGCAAGTCTGGGGACCCCCGTTCCCAGAACGCCGATAGTAGCCCCCGGGCCCAAGGCGCGCTCGGACTTGGCTTCGAGGCGAAGCCAAAGGTCAAGTGCGGAGCACCGTGGGCCCCAATAGCCCGTGGCCTTGGTCGACGCGTGGCGGTTGATTGGACGTGGGCGTATCCGCTTCCCCACGCTGCCTCGGCAACTGCCCGACTTCACAAGTCCCTACGACATGCAAGGAAAAACCATCATTACCTGTGATCATGGGGGGCGCTGGTTGGCCTTCTCCCGCTATAAATGAGGAGGGGGGTAGAGCCCCCGTCGCCCATCTCTTCCCATCCGCTTGCTTCTTCTCCCTTGCTCCATTGCTAGCAGCGACACCAATGGCGCCCATCCGAAGGTTTTCTGCTGCGGAAAAGGGAAAGACTCCCCTCGACGGGCCGGTGCCGCTCCCGCCGAAGAAGAGGCCGGTCCACCGCCGCGACGCGACGACGATGCAGGTGGTGATGTGCCCTTTGTGCGAGCGGCCTCCTCCTGGGTATCCATTACCCCTGTACGCCCAAGCCGGGGGCTCAGGAGGGAGAGGTGACAAGCGTCTGCGCGCACGCACGTCACCGTCCCTAGAGTCCACGCCATGGACTCCTCGCGCGAGCTCGTGGTGTGGGCGGCGATGCCCCCGAGCACTTGGATCGGCTTCCCTTCCTTCTTCTCAGCTGAGATGCCGCCAAGGAGGGCCCCTTGAGCTTTGGCTGCAGCACGCCGACTGCGACACGTCGGCGACTGGAGCAGAGGTTGAGGCCGTCTCCTCGGGGAAGATCTTCATGACCCGAGGCTGGGGTGAGGTCGCCCGAGTTTGTCGTGCGGAAGGCGCCCTCGTGATCCACTTCGTGTACGACGGCGCCTCCACGCTGTTCTTCAGGGTCTTCGACGCAGAAGGCCGCCGTCTGGAGTGTTGCCCCAGGTGGAGTCATCAGGCTGGTGCTGCAGCGGGGGCAGACTCTGCCCGCATCTCCAGCGGCTCCTCTGGAAGCCGCAGCGGCACTTGGGAGTCCAGCGATTCTCCGAGCTCTACGAGACCCCAGAGACGAGCGACGACAGCTACGTGCCCCCAAGCTCTCGCCGAGCTTGAAGCAGGGCTGCAACATCTGGCCGCCGCCACCGCTGATCTGGATGAGGTTGACGCCGGCCTCTGGTGGCCCACTGTTGATGATGGCGTCATCCACAGGGGCACGTGTAGATAGGATTCCCTAAGTTCTTGCCTTTTGTTCCCTGCGAGGAATCAAGAAGTGCCCCGTGGGGGTGTGTAAAGGTTTTGTAATGTCTCTTGTCAATATTGTCCTTATTATGAACTTGCACGAGCGCGAGTCCTGCTTCAGCTCGGTCTCCCCTTTCCGACCTCGCGACGACTTGGTGCTCTACGCTGACAGGTCCCGGTCCCCAGGCAGGCTGCAGCCGTAGGTGGTATGCTAGGTCGCGTGCCGTGGTCAAGGCCAGGAGGTGAGCGGCCTGAGGTCCAGTAAGAGTTCATGAGGCGCGATGCTCAGGAGGTCCCCTTTAGTGCTCAAGCAGCCGTCGAGAGGTAAGAAAGGGGGTGACGTTGCTGCAGCAGGGCTGCGGTTAGTATGGTTCATAATCCTTAGCGGTTTAGCCAACCCGGGCACGAGACTTATCTTGACGGTCCGGAGTCGATTCCTCGTGATGCGCCAGATTCGTGCATAGGTGTCTGTAGCGTAGCTAGGCCAGGCCCATACGAGCCTCCCCTCTTCTCCACACTCTCCTCTGTGCCCTACGTCCTCAGGTCCCGGCCCTCGAGCGAGCTCAGCCGCCGCTGGTATGCCAGGTCGTGTGCCGTGGTCAAGGCCAGGGGGTGAGGGCCGGAGAGCCAGTAAGAGCTCCTGAGTCGCGATGCTCAGGAGCCCCCCTTTTAACATGCAGGCGGATTGCATGGGGGAAGAGGGAGCTCGCGGTGCCGCCTGTCGTCATCCTCAGGAGATTCCTGCAAGCCAGCACAAGGAGAGACACAGTTTGCCATTATGGTGGCCGGTCTGCCGCCGGTTGCTCCGCGAAGAGATGAAGGCACTAAGGGCCTGGTGAGGTGACATGCGCGGGGCGTGTCGCGAGTCACAGCTCGACCACTCAGGTTTGTCGACGTTGCAGGGACAGACCCGAGCACCAGCGTCGTGCCAGCGTGAGTAGCCCCCGTGACGGGTGAGAATCAAGCAGGTGATAGTCATAGGTAGATTAAGCATGGAAAGCATACTGGCTTAAAGTAAATGCAGGGAAGATACATGCCCCTGGGTTAGGCCCGAGCGGCTTGGGGATGATGCAGCCCGAGGGGCGCCCCCAGCAAGGTAAGCTAAAGACATAAAAGGGGTACATGCCACAGGGACGGACCCACGTGGCCTGGGAATGATGCAGCCCGGGGGGCGCTCCCAGCTAAATAAACTTGGAAAATGTCACCTGGTTCTGTTGATGAAGGGGTGTTGGGGCAGCTGAAGATGCGTGGCGAAGGGGTTGCTCCTCACGAGCCTCCGGTACCCTAAGCCTCAGGAGGCTCTCGGGGTCCAGGCGGTTCCTTGAGGACCGTCTCCATCTCCGTCAGGACGGCGTGGTGCCTGGCCTCCTGAGCCGCCAGGACGCGCCGCAAGTTGTGTTGATAAGCGGATGCCACGCTCGGCAGGCCGAATGGCATGTGAACGTAGCTGTGCGGTGGGCCCTCGCAGCGTCCCATGCGCGAAGGCCAGAAGAGCTCCTAAGACGCGGCCCTGTTGAGCCCTGGGACGTCGATGTGGACGCGCAGCCCGGCATCCTCGTCTGGATGGGGAGCTGCACCTGGTGAGCGGCGGCCACCGCGCATGGCCCGTGCGTCCTGCAGTTCCTGAGTGGTCTTGATGATGAACTCCTGAGCGGTGGGCGCTCCTCGCCCTGTGTCCTCCGGAGGGTGACGTGCCGCGAAGCACGCCTCCAAGTGGTGCCCGAACGCCTCCCTCGTGACGCTGGCAAGGTCTGAGGCCCTCCAGAAGAGAGCCCTTGAGCCCTGCCCAAGTAGGGCACCGGGCGCGCCTTCCTATGCAAGGGAGGGAGGCGCCCCAGGTGCGGGCGCTGATCCCGATGAGGTACCACTCGCGACGCCACCCTCCTGAGGTCTTGCACGGAGTAGCTGCTTCTTCTTCTTGGGGATGGCCTCAGGAGGGTACTCGTTCTTGCTGTCTGGGTCTTCGATTGCTCCAGCTTGGAAGGCACGCTCGAGGGAGCACACCACGTCTCTTTCTTCGCACGGGACTGTGATGATTCCGCTGCTTCCTGGCATCTTGAGGACATTGTAGCCGTGATGGGTCACCGCCATGAACTTGGCTAGGACTGGGTACCCGAGGATCGCATTGTACGGCAGACGGATATGGGCGACGTCGAAGTCGATGAGCTCGGTGCGGTAGTTGTCGCGCTGTCCGAAGGTGACAGGAAGGCAGACCTGTCCGATCGGGGTGGTGGAGCCGTCGGCCACTCCTGAGAAAGGCTTGGTGGGCTGAAGCTGGTCATACGACACTTGGAGGTTGTCGAACGTGTTGACGGACAGGACGTTGAGCCCTGCACCGCCATCAATAAGGGTCTTATTGACTTGCACATTGCTGATGACTGGTGAACAAAGCATCGGGAGGGTGCCAGCGGTAGCTGCGCACTTGAGCTGATCCGCCGAGCTGAACGTGATGGCGCACTTGGACCACCTGAGCGGGCGCGTGGCCTCGAGCTTGGGGAGGACTGCATTCACTTCACGAGCAAACTGTTTGAAGATACGCTGCGAGGCTGAGGCTTGAGCTCCGCCCAAGATGCAGGCGATAGCACGCGGCTCCTGGAAGCCCCCAGCCCCCTCGTCTTGATGGTGGTCGTCATTCCTTCTTGGCAGTGGAGGTAGTGGAGGGAGACCGGCGTTGCCCTGAGGACGATCCTCACGAGGCTAATCCCTCCAGGCGCCCTCACGAGACTGATCCTGCCAGCGGTCCTCACGAGGCCGGTCGCGCCACTCCTGGCGCGGGCCACGGTCATCCCAGCGTCCGCCACCACGTCCTCCTCCTCGGCCGTAGCCCCGGTCGTTGCGCTCGGGGCGTCGACCGAAGCGTCCTTCTCTAATGGCTCTGAGCTCTTGACAGTCGCTGGTGTTGTGGCTATGCAGGTTATGGAAGGCGCAGAACGGTCGGCTGCTCTTGGATGACTCGGGCTGGTCTCTGCCGCGCTTGGTGTCTGGCTCCGCCGTGAGCACGGCTGCTCCCTTGCGCTTCACGTCCTTTACCTTGGCTTTCTTCTCCTCCGGGGTCAGCAGCTGGGAGCTCGAGGAGGGAGAGGCGCCCCTCCTCAGCCCGTGCGCACTTGGTCGCCAGGTTGAACAGCTCCGGTGATGTGCACAGCTCCTCGTGGATGGCGAGCTCCTCCTTCATCTTGACGTCGCGGACGCCATCAGAGAACGCGGAGATGATGGCCTCATCCGTCACCTTGGGGATCTTGAGGCGAACGTTGTTGAAGCGCTAGATGTACTTCTGGAGGGTCTCTCCTGGTTGTTTCTTGACGCGGCGTAGGTCACCCGCGGCCGGTGGGCGGTCGCGAGTGCCCTGGAAGTTGGCAACGAAACAGCCGTGCATCTCGTTCCAGGAGGAGATCGAGCCCGGAGGCAGGTTCAGGACCCAGGAGAGGGCACCATCCTTGAGAGCCATGGGGAACCAGTTCGCCATGACTTTCTCGTCGCCGTTGGCCGCCTCGATGCTCAGCTCGTAGAGCTGCAGGAACTCCGCGGGGTCGGGGGTGCCGTTGGAGCGAGGAGGCAGATCCGACTTGAACTTGCCCGCCAGGCTACGCTACGCAGCTCAGGGGTGAAGGCGCGGCAGCTTGCCATGGTCATCGGAACTCAGTGCTGGCAAAGAACTTGTCCTTGATGGGGTCCGCACATCGCCGCCGTAGGTGGCATGCGGTCTTGCCGTTGTGGCGCAGGGAGCGCGGGGGCGTTTTCTCGTGGCCGAGGGACTTCTTGATAGCTTCTTTCTTCTTGCGCGGGCGCTGAACGCGGCAGGTCGCGCCGTGGGGCCACGCGCCTTGGCGCCAAGACTCTGTCTTGGGGCAGAGGTGGTGGAGGCGCTCCATGGGCCATGCCGCCCGCGGCTGGCGAAGGGCGAGGCAGCGAGAGAGACGACGCAAGGGAGCCCCCTCCGGTGCTGACAAGCTCGGCGATGCGGTCGAGCCAGTCCTCGTAGAGGTCGTCGACTGGGCGGTAGCGCAGGAGCTCGCGCACCATGCACAGAGCGGCCTGCGCGTCCACGGGAGCGCGACGAGCGTGGGATGACGAACCGGCCGGGGTCAGCGATGGAGTGGCGGTGCGGCCATCCCGCCGCACCGAGGGGTGCAGCGAGGATGCTTGCTACTTGTTCCCCGCCGGGCCGGTGGCGACGTTGGCGGCAGGTGACGGAGAACGACGAGGTGGCCCGCCGACGGGAGCCGTCTGAGCAACGCGGGCAGTGAGGGCAGCCCGGTGCTCAGAGCGGGCTCGGCGAGCGTCTGCCATTGAGACGACGAAGCAACGGGACGCGGAGCGATGGAAGGGAAGCTTCGGCGCACCCCTACCTGGCGCGCCAAATGTCGAATCACGGGTTCCCGCAAAACCCTCAAGGTTCGAACACTGGGATGCGCACAAAGATCTTGCCCTACCGATCCACGCCCTAGCTTCGCTAAGATCTCAAGGGCTAACTCGACGAACTCGCAACACAAGGGACACAAGATTTATACTGGTTCGGGCCACCGTTGTGGTATAATACCCTACTCCAGTGTGTGGTGGTGGATTGCCTCTTGGGCTGAGGATGAACAATACAAGGGGAAGAACAGCCTCCTGAGGTGAGGTGTTCTTGTGCTTGGCTAACTTGTGTGGGTGAGGATTACTCAAGATGAGATGCCTCCTACTATGGTGGCTAGTCCTATTTATAGAGGCCCTGGTCCTCTCCCCAAATATTGAGCGGGAAGGGAGCCAACAACGGCCAATTTGAAAGGGGACAACTAGTACAGCTTATCCTGACAAAAGCAGTCTTCGCCTGCAAAAGGCTCTGGTGGTGACGCCGCCTTGGGCTCCATGGTGACCTCCGTCTTGCCATCGTGCTGGTCTTGGTCTCATTGCACTGATATGGAAACCTTTGCTTGACGCCTCGGTACTCCGCGCCTGTGCTTGCTTCCTTAGCATGAAAGAGGAAACAAGGACACTGTGCGCTGGCGCCCGCCTGGCCTCGATCGTCATGGCTCACGTCACGAGAACCTCACGAGGTTTGCCTTGCCTTGATCTCTCCGCCCCTCGCGAGCCAACATGGTGAGGCCGCTCCCGAGGAGGTCTTGCGTCGTCCGCCTTGCAAGGCTTGGCCCCTCGCGAGGGTCTTGAGTGCTTGTTGGTGAAGATGGGCCGTACGGGCCCGCTCGCAGTGCCATGCCGTGGGCCGCAGGCAGGCAAGTCTGGGGACCCCCGTTCCCAGAACACCGACAATCGGCCCCAGGCGCAAGGCGCGTGTCACATCCTAGTTAGTTCATGCATTAGAGTGTTGCATCATGGCTACCTTTCACAGAAACCTGAAATGGGGAATGCCAGAAACCCCCAGCACCCCCCCTGGAACAACTAGGGTTTACTAAATTTTTTCCAATGAACCTGAAATGCCCTCCATAAATGTTCTCCACCTTTGGTCTTGGTTAAAACCTCTGCCAAAAATGGTTTCATATTTTTGGAGGCCATCTTGGATTTTTGCACAAGCCATAAGTATTTGCAATTGGGCATTTTAAATGCTATAAATATTTTCAAATGCCCAAATAACCTTGGAAGTATTTTTAGGCTGTTGGGAATAATCTCAAAGGTGCCTCAGAATATTTTCAGGATTTTTCCAAATGAAATAGTATTTTTACTATTTCAAAACACAGTACAGAAATAAATAAAAAGAGAAAAGAGAACAGAAGGCAGAAAACTTACCTGGCAGCCCACCTGGCGGCCCAGCACTGTGCTGGCCCGCGCCAGCGAGCTGCTTGCTCTCGCCAGAGCAAGCAGACAGCTGACGCCGGCGAGCGTGAGCTCGCCACGGCGCCAGCAGCTTGCCGCCCTCGCCGCGGACGAGCTGGACGACCTTCCTCGACGCGCCCCGAGCCCCTGGACATCGTCACTCTCCCCCATCGCCTCTCCCTCGCCTTTTCCCCACCATGGCCGACGCCGCCGCAGACACCTCACCGGAGTAACCGTGGCCACCGTCGACCTCGCGCCATTCCACTGTGTCCTACAGCTCTGCCGTCGCCCACTCCTTCGAGCAAGCCGAGCCCCGAGCGCTCGTTTGCCCCGAAGCTCCGCCACCGACCTCGCCTTCGCCGCTCCCCGTCGGAGATCCCCTCCGCCGTCGCCACTGCTACAGCTCGTCTCCGACCCCGCCGCCTGCTCCGTCGCAACCGCCGTGAGCATGGCCACCTTCCCATCCTCCCCTCTCTCTCTCGAGCTCTGTAGCCACCGCACGAAGCTCACCCGAACGCGCCGCCGTACGAGCTCGTCGCCGACGAGGCTCCGGCCATCCAACGGCCGCACCACCGTAGCCATTAGCTTCACCGCAACGCCAGGAACCCGTAGCGCCATCGCATGTCCCTCGCCGCGCTCTCTAGCTACGGTTCCGACTACGCCCGTACCCCGGCAGCCGCACGGCTCGTCGCCGGCGTCGATTCCGGCGACCCCGAGCTCCACTATCACCACCAGTCGACGCGGCTCGCCCCCAGCTACACGTAGGTACTCTCCGCCGTCCTTTTGGTCGCCGGAGAGGGATCCCGCACTCCACCGCCGTGTCTGGACGTCGCCGGCGGCTAAACGCCGGCGAGTCAACGTGGTTTGACCACGGTTTAACCCCCCAGGGTCACTGACGAGTGGGGCCCGCCTGCTAACTAATCTGAGTTAGAGTTAAAACTAATCCTAATTAACTAATTACCTAACAGTGACACTGACACAGGGGACCCACACGTCAGGATTGACCTGGACGACCCCGTTGACCTGCTGACGTCACACTGACGTCAGGCTGACGCAGTAAAGCTTTTACTGGAATTATTCTTATATTGGAAATTCCAGAAATTATCACAAACTTCAAAAAATCATAGAAAATAATCTATAGCTCAGAATGAAAAGATTTATATATGAAAAATGATCAGAAAAATCCATTCTATCCATCTGTACTGGTTTCATGCATGATTAAGCAAGTTAACCTACTGTTTTATACAGAACAAGATAAGGCATTATTATGGGCCATTTATGAACTTGGAATTTGAATCTTTGATTCAAATTAGTCCAAACCCATCTGGTCTTAGTTGCATTAACCCAACACATCCATCTTGCCATGTCTCATGCATGCATCATATTGTTGCACTTGCTTGGTGTTGATTGTGCTTCGGTATGCTCATCGTGGTAGGTCCTGCCTCCGAGGATAGTCACGAGTATCCAACTGAAGGGCAGTATCCCACCACCACTCCGTCAGGCAAGCAACCCATTGATCATTTCGATACAAACCCATCTTCTCGCTTCTGCTCTCGTTTACTGCATTAAGACAACGCGATTCAAACTGCTGTGTGTGTTGCGGTAGTTGAACCCATTTTCCTCTGCATGACCTGTCATTGCCACAGTAACTAGATGAAACCCACTAGCATGTGTAGGAGTTGATTGAGCCTTGTTGTGTTCCTACAATGCTATGCTTGCTATGCTTAGAGTTGTGTCAGGTCTGGCTCATCAGGGTGATGAACTAGAGTGAAAGTGTGTGTGTCGGTAAAGAGAGTAAAGTGTTGAATACGATTTGGTAAAGGTATCGATGGGAGGCCATGTAGGAGTACATGGTGGGTTGTTTCATTGAGACCATCCCTAAGAACTGAGATCTGTATGCGTGATTTAAGATTCAGCTACTACCACACATTGGGCCCGAAACCAATGGACCCCCTCGGCTTCTTATTCACCCTTGTCCTCTGTCCAGGAGTTGCACGTAGTTTCTGGTGTTTGTAGTAAGCTGGAGGCCGTGGACAGCGCTGACCAAGGGGTGGGCTGTGATGCGGTAGGCTCGTGGCACGGTGTACCGAGTCGCCCGTTTGGTGTCCGGGAACCCTGCACACATCGTTCGGGGCCGTATGTGGAAACCTCGGCCGGACTCCCTGCGGATGGAACCTGAATAGGCGATAAACCTGGACTAGAGACTCGAGTGTTTAGGTAGGTTGTGGCCGACACCCACGTTGGGCTTCCGCTTGAAGGTTGCCGAGTACACGTCGTGTAGCGACGATAAGTGGTGAGAGCGTGTGTGACGAAGTACACCCCTGCAGGGTATGAAACTATTCGAATAGCCGCGTCCGCGGTAAAGGACTACTTGGTCGCTTATGCAGTTCATAGACAAGTAAATGGATACTACTAAAAGCCTCAAGATAAGTGTGAGTACCGCGGATGGCCCTCTCGTTGGATGACGAGGGAGGATCCACGGTGGAGTATTGAGTTGGTGATTAGTGGACTCGTGTGCGAAAACTATTTCACAAGTGGTGTATCGTAGGATAGCTTAGCCAAGAGTCAAAGCTGGCTTGCTGCAATAACCCCACTACCTTCTTGAGAATGAACATGTATAGTAGGATCTGTTGTAAGACTTGCTGAGTACCTTTGTACTCATGTTGTTTTAATTACTGTTTTCAGACGACAACACCGCCCCTTCTGACGGGTTCTACTTAGAACTCGACGACGACGAGTGACTTGCCACCCAGGTGATGATCTAGGCTTGTGAAGGGCCTATGTAGATAGACAGGCTTCGTCAAGCCTTCTTTCTTTCTAGTGTCTGTACCCAGACAGTTTGCTTCCGCATGTGCTTGTATGATTGTATGACTTGAGTGTCGGGTCATGTGACCCCTATCTGTATGAACAAGTTATGTAAGGCTCTCCGGAGCCCTTTAAATAAAGTACTTGAGTTGTAGAGTTTTGTTGTGATGCCATGTTGTATTTGCACATATCGAGCATATTGTGTGTATGTTTGAAATGCTTGGTATGTGTGGGATCCGACAATCTAGTTGTTTATCTTTAGCAGCCTCTCTTATGGGGAAATGTAGTCTAGTGCCTCCTTGAGCCATAGTAGTCCGCTACAGCCCGGTTCACCGGAGTCCTGCTAGCCCAGCACTACTGCTCTGGACACTTGACTGGCCGGCATGTGAGTCATATCGTTCCTGTGTCTGTCCTGTCGGGGAAATGTCACACGGTGACATCCGGAGTCCTGCCTAGCCTGCTACAGCCCGGGTTCCCGGAGTCCTGTTAGCCCAGTGCTACAGCCCGGATTCACACGCTGCTGACCGACACGTTCGATGTTGATTCATGTATGCCTGTCCCCATACGTTAGTGCCGCTTTGGGTTCACGACTAGCCATGTCGGCCCGGGTTCTCTGTCATATGGATGCTAGCGACATTGTCATATACGTGAGCCAAAAGGCGCAAACGGTCCCGGGCCATGGTAAGGCGACACCCGTGGGAGTACCGTGCGTGAGGCCGCAATGTGATATGAGGTGTTACAGGCTAGATCGGTGTGACTTGGAATCGGGGTCCTGACAGCGCGCTCGGACTTGGCTTCGAGGCGAAGCCAAAGGTCAAGTGCGGAGCGCCGCGGGCCCCAATTGCTTGCGGCCTTGGTCGAAGCGTGGCGGTTGATTGGACATGGGCGTCTCCGCTTCCCCACACTGCCTCGGCAACTGCCCAACTTGACAAGTCCCTGGCGTAGACAGCGCTTGCCTTCACTGCCTCCTCCCGCCTTGCTCAAATCCCCTTTCTTGCGCCCTGCTTCTGAAATCTCCAGATCTGCTTCCTTCCTCTATCGCATCAACGACCAATGGCACCTCGCAAGGTCAAGCCCGCCTCGTCGCCGGCCTGGTACGAGCCGGCTCTCGACGCCCCAATGTTTCGGAGAAGGGCCTCGCCGCCACTCGCCTGCTGACGGCGGGGGAAAGCAACGAGAGGGGGAAGACGGGGCTTCGGGTCGCCTCCGACCTGCCGGAGCCGGAGGGAAGCACCTTCTTCGCCTTCTTCATGAGCAGCATCGCCGCAGGGTTGGTCCCCCCTTCTCTGATTTCTTCTACGAGGTCCTCGGACACTACGGGCTGCAAGCGTTGCATCTTCATCCCAACTCCATGTCATGACCGGATTTTTGGGATATAAATTCCCAGAAAAATGGCCTATGCACTCATCAGCCCCAGGATTACTGTTAGCTGATGAGGTACCAACTTGATACAAGAATTCCAAGCAAGTACAAAAAAATATGTAGTACAAGACCATTTAGGCTTAGGAGTACAACACTTGGTTACTAGTGGTTGAGGGCGGAAGCGGTTGGATACATCTGCGTCTATGGGACTCCATTTCCCACAAGAACAGCTAACCAGGATAACTCCTATCTTCGCGAGGCTGCAAACGTCAACGCGTAGGTTCCGAGGTTGTCACCGCGATGCTCATCTCCAAGCAAGGAATCTGGCCAAGACAATAGCCAGGGACAAGCCAGTGAGTACGTTTGAATGTACTCGCAAACATTAAGAACACGGGTATAATATATCAAACATGCTCCGGGTTAATTAGATGATCACACGTCTGTCACGAAATATACGAAAGACCAAGATGCACACATATGGTTAAAAATATACCAAAACAAAATACTGGGTGCCAAACGAGTGTCTGAATGACTCCTCGAGCGGAAAATGCAGAATAGTAATACTGGTGCCAAACGAGTGTCTGAATGACTCCTCGAGCGGAAAATGCAGAAATAATAATGCCGCAGTCGGGCGTCGGGGCGACACCACATAAAGGGCTTATAAGAGAATAATCACAGTGAATATCCAGGAGGTAGAACCATCCCAGGGATACTCAATAATATACGTAATATAAATGGTTAGTCCAAAAATAAATAAGGATCAAAATCCACATGTGCCACAATCATAAACAATATATAGTACAGTCGTTTCTCCATCCAAAAAAAACCGATAATTTAGTCAAGCCGTATCTCCATCCGAACACCGTTACTACGTTCCAGTTAAATCGTTCTCCATCCGAATACCGTTACTGAGTTCTAGTTAAATCGTTCTCCATCCGAATACCGTTACTGAGACTCAACTCAGACTGTGGTTTTTACTCAAGGACATGACTATCCAACAGGATATATCCTCTGCAGAGGGAGTACCATTTTCCACGAGTAACGGGATTACTCAGTCCCTTGGGACTAATTCCGTCTACGGTCTTTTGATTGAAAACACGCCTGACCTGCACACACCAGCTTAACTCACCAGTGTCTGGAATCACCCACGACACCTGCCAAGCAAAACTCTAAGTGGGGAGGCTACAACCTCGACGTAGCATGGGATCACAAAATTTATACCGCGCGCAAACTGGGGAGCTACCCCTTCGGCTACAACCGAAACACCCATGCCCCCGGACCGGATGACTGGCTTTAATCCATGGCCATGGGACCCTCATCACGGCCTCTCTGTACGGTGTGTGCTTTGGAAAGGGGTTGACAACCTACTGAACCATACCCTGTCCCCTGCAGGGACAAGTGGTGGTACCGACAAAGAAGGAAGCTATTGATCAAGACTCGGTCTACAACCGACTCAGGTGGTCCAAGTATCCACCAACAATATTACCACTAGTGAAATAAATCACCACTCCTCGAGCCTCACCATGCTATGCCGGGCATACTCGTCTCGACGAGGGATTAGGGACAAGCTCGTGTCTACCCAAGACCACGACTTTCCCGGCTTCCTACCGGTGTGCAAGAGAAGCTCACGAGGATGACCCAAATCACTAGTGTATCCATTGCTGACCACAAAACAACTCCAAAGTGCACTCCTGCACGAGACCATATCGATACATAAAGCTATCACATACTCCAAGTCAAAAGGTGTTGTGATCGCATCCAAACACCACAACAAAATATTATGCCAGAGTTCAGAAATGCTTGCCTTCAAGAGTATGCATAGGATGCACTTTTTGGAAGCTTCCCTTTTCCTCCAAAATCCTATTTTGCAAATATACAAATAACAAATATTTCAAACACAGTACCAAAAGTTGTCTCAAATATTTTTGAAATAAATCTTAAAATAAACTAGATGAAAATTGAGAGAGGTAGGAAAAAGAATCAACTCATTTGGAGTTTTATTTTAAAAGTTATAGCCAGTCAAAGTTTGGTCAAATCTCTGTTTTTAAATAAAACCAGAAAAGAAAACGATTCAGAAGAAAATACGCTTTCGCAGTAGAGGAGACGCACTCGGGAGTTTGCGCCTTCACTTAAACAGAGGGAGCGGTCGCGCGGGTCACTGACAGTGGGTCCAGAGGGCCCACTGGTCAGGTTTGACCGTTTCTTCCCTCCTTCTCCTCTCTTCTGCCCGACGGGAGCGGGGCTCCGGCGATCGCCGTCGACGAACGGCAGCGCCTCACGGGCATCCAAGGGCGGGGATGGAACGGCTAGACCGAGGCGGTCCTTTGGGTGGTTGATGGGTCGTCGGAGGTGGAAGGAATCGCCGGCGGCGAGCTCCGCGGCGGAGAAAAGCTACGGTGGTGAAGTGACTTTGGTGCTCCGGTGGTCTCCGATCGAAGTTGAGTAGCTGGGCAGCTCCGCAAGGACCAGAGGGAGCGACTGGTGGTGTTGGATTGGTGGGGGAGGGCTTGGCTGCGACGAACGGCACTGGATTGCGGCGGCGACCGAACTTGCCGGAGTTGAGGAAGATGGCCACTACGGGTCGATCTACTGCGTGGGAAGCTCTACGGGGAGTGTCTGATGTCGCCTGAAGCCTTGAACGAGCTCGGGGTTCCCTTTTATAACGTGACGAGGCTGGCTCCGCGGCGGCAGAAGATAAGATCGCCGGCGACCACTTTCCTGTAGTTGCAGGGTATCGTGGCGGCGACGAACGCGTTCCGACGAGCGGGAGGATAAGCACGGCCTGTGCTCCGGGGCAGCTGGCGTGCGCTGGTGGTTTGGGCGGCGCCGCCCGCGGCGGAATCCGCTGCCGACGCCGGCGTGCTGCCAAGGCGGCGCTGCAGAGTGCCAGGGGGAGCTTGGAGGGTACTGGAGAGAGGGCGAGTGCCTGGCGGGGTTCGGCAGGCGAGCAGGGGTCAGAGATGGGACGCGACGAGGGCGGCAGTGCGGCGTGTCGGCGTAGTGCGCGCGCGTGCAAAACGTGCGCTCTGGGCGCGCCCAGAGCACGCACGGCACCTGCTCGACGAAATGCCAGCGCGCTCTAGAGCTCGAGGGTGGAGCTGGCACTGCACAGGATGGAGGTAGGGGTAACAAGGCACTCAGTGGACAAGGTGGGTAGGTCAGGGGTTCAAGTCCACAATGCAAACCCGAGAGCTTGCCAAAAATGACTGTGCACACCAGGTGTTCGACAGAATGTCATATGCACTTCGGCAACTCTTGGAGTGGCCAAAATCTCCAGATCAGTGTCTCTTTAGATGCAGGAGATGGTGGTAAGATTAGTTTGGCAAAAACGGAAAGTTGATAGTGCAAGAATTTTAGAAAACCAGTTTTGGGCAGAAACTAAAGGCTGACATTGCATGCACCAAAAATATGCCAAAGGGTCCAATCTCCTGGACTTAAGAGTTTGGTAGGGAGGACTATAGGTAGGAAAAAGCTCAAAGGTATTAGAGCAAAATAAAAATGGGTTGCAGTACAAATCACCAAACTGGACCAGAATGGAAATGAAGATGATTCACTTAAATTTTTCAAAGAACATTACTGGGTTTTTGCTTGAAGATGAATTGTATGCATCCATTGACATCTTCAAACCCTTGGAAGAAATTTTAAAGAAATATTTAAATGGGTTGTAGTGTAAAATACCTACTGGACCAGATTTGAAAAATTGATGTGGAGCTCAAAATCTCCAATGACCAAAAAATGTTTTTGCATAAAAGTGATGGGGAAAACTCACATGACATCCCCAAATTTTGGTGAAATTTTTAGAAGCATTTATCAAATGGTTGCAGTGCAAAAAGGAGCTCCAAATTTATGAAAGATCATTTTAAAAGAATTAAAACTCATGAAAAATAATTATGCAAATAAATCCACTGATAAAGGATTGATTTTATAAAGAGGGCACACAAGTCCAAAAATACTCTTTGAAGGTTTTTTCCCACTTGAAGCAAAAATCCAAAAATCATAAAAGGTAAAACTGGACAAATGGAAAAGTTTTATTTCCTGGCAACATTTTAATAAATAAAAAAAACAAGGCCAAAATTTTGGGTGTCACAACACTACCCCCCCCCCCTTAAGAAAAATCTCGTCCTCGAGATTTGTTAAAAGTTGCTTTGAACAAGAATTGTTTTGAAACAAATTTGTTTTTATCAAAGAAATCCTTCAAATGCACAAAACAAAACGGCTACAGTGAGAGGGTAATAAGTGGTGTAAAACCACAGTGTGTTGCACTGGCGCAGCGTGGAAAAATCAACGGTTAGGGAAAACGAGATATTTCTACAGGGAAATAGTAATTTATAATAAATTCTAAATTACTAAAATACGTTGGTCGCACCCGAGAGCACAGTGCTCTCTCTGGCTGACAGGTGGGCCCAGGGCCCACTGTCGGCCTCTTCTCCTTCCTCTGGCTCTCTCTCTCTCTCGCGCGTTCTCCCGCGCTTCCTCCACCGGCGATGCCTAGCTCGTAGGGCATCGAGGCCGTACCGTGGTAGTGCGCGGCATGCTAGCTCCCGGTGCAGCGTGCACTCACCTCGCGGGCCAGGGCGCTGTCGGCACTGCTCGCGGACTCGCCTCCGAACACCTGCGGTCGAGCGACGAGTGGCGCTGGTGGACCTCGCCCACCGTACACCGATCTCGGGCTATAAAACGATCGCGGTGCTCCTCTCTTCTTCCTCACACCCGGCCTTGTTCCCACTCCTCCTCCCTTCTCCTCCATTGCTGCTAGCAGGAGCTCGAGCCGAGGCTCTAATGGCGGAGGCAATGCCGGACTGGTATGTGGTCCTGGTGTGTGGAGGCTTGGCGGTGCTGCTGGGGTTCTCCGTGCTCCTGTGCGCGATGATCCTGGATGATCGTCGTGATGCTGCCGCACGAGTGTTAGCTCTTCGCGGTGGCGGCGATCACGTGGATTAGGCGCGGCCTCGGGGCTAACTGCTGTCGGAGTGCTGGGGCAGCTCGCGCTCGAATGAACGCTCACAAATCTCTCTTACTGAGACTGTGGTGTCCTCGAGTGTGGTTAGATAGGCGCAAAAACGTGCTCAAGGATTTGTAATAGTGCTCGAGGTCGAGTGGTGGCTGCGGAGAGTTTGCTGCTACGATGCTGCGCGAATAAAAAATCTATGTCGTGAAAATATGCATATACGCAGCGGTAACTCGGGGAAAGGAATCTCCTCAAAACATGTTGCGAGAGACAAAAAAATAATTAACACAAAACTAACAGCAGTAAAACTGCTCACAAAACAGGAACTAAGGAAAATCGGATCCGTCGCACAAAATTTTACGAACATGCTGTGATACATAAATACACGTACTGGGACAATAAATACATCGGAGGCGTTTACATGGAAAACGGTAAAAAGACAGGGTCCTGAGAAAATGCCTCTGGCACTGGGGCACACTCCTCTTCTATCGGGGGAAGCGGGTTGACCAGTCGATGAATGCGCCCTTCTTGGTCGGGCCTCAGTGGTCTGCCAATAGCGATCCGAGGATTTAAATCAGCGAGGCTCTGGAGATAACCCATTACTCGCTGAGTTAAACGCTCCTGAGCGATGACGTACTGGGCAAGGTTGGCCAGTACCGGATCTCTCTCAATGCGCCCACCGGGAAAAGATGCAACTTCTCCGGGTGCTGCACGGCTCGGAAAATAATAGTACCCTCGCTCACTGGCATAGGGCACTGCGAATCGAAGACGAGCGAGCGCCTCGTACGCAGCAGCTTCTATAGCCATATGCGGAGTCGGCATGGATTTCCCCACGAAGGAGACTTCCGTTGGGTCTTGGTTTGGGTAGGCGGGAGGGATGTGCACCACTGCCCAATATTTCGAGGTGGAAGGAGTGATCCTCGATTTGAGTAACTCGTACTGGGGTGGATGGGTGGCACTCATAGTACTGCAGGTAAAGTCCCACAATAACTTGACAAAACTGCCCGGGGTCGCGTCTGGGGTTCTCAGATAAATACTGGGGGTCGACATGGCAAGGAATGGCTGTGGGTGCTGCGCACAAAGGTGAGGGGTGCTCGGCAAGGTCACGAAGTGGCCTTTATATAGCACCGGGGCTGGGATATCTACCGGGGTGAAGGGTAACTGGCTGCCGATCCTGTACTCGGGTCAAAGCCACAGATATACACATCACATAAAGGTGACGCATTACTGTGGGCGCTGACGGGGTTGGTCTTGGCAGCTGTGCCCGAAATATAAAAATGCAACTGTACGCCAACGTACACATGCATAGCTACTACTCCAAAAATAAGAGCGCTCAAACAGACAGCATGCAACAAAAGCGATACAAGGCCACACATTACAAAGCGTAGGAAAACTAAGGCTCGATACAACTTTGAGCGACTTAGTCTACTTCGTTAATGTCTAAGTGGGCTGGCCTTGCGGACGCCGATGCTTCTCCACGGTTCTCACCGTCGGGATTTGCTGGTTGAGGCTGAGGTGCTGCAGGGTCGGGGAAATGGTGATGACCATCCCGGGGGTTGTTGGCCCAAATCCCGTTGGAATGGGTTTCCAAAAGGCGACGAAGCGCTTCTGGGGTCACCAAAGTGCTCTGGTTGATGGCTGGCGCAGACCTCAAGGGATCGATCGGGTGTCCGAACAGCACGACTGGGTTGTCGGTGTCGGGCTCCGCTTCTCTCCTCGCCGGGGCTCGGCGAACCAGCTCTCCACGAGCTGCGATCAGATCAAGAGTGACCTGGTCGAACAGTTGCTCTAGTGCGCTTACATAGCGCACCAGATGCAACAGCGCAGGATCCGTCTCGTGGTCTCCGTTGGCAACTTGGGGCGGCCTACCATACCCGTCACGACTGGGGTAGTAGTAGAACGAGCGACAGTTAACTCTGGGCGACAGGTGCCGGAGTTGAACTATAGCTTCGCGGGCTGCCAGTTGGATGGCTTGCGGCTCGAAGGAAGTTGTCCTTCCCGTGAACCTGTAGGGGCGCTCTGGCGACAGACCCCTACCGTAGATGTGCACAGTGGCCCAGTACTGACGGCTCTCACCGTACATGGGTCCCTGGTACACAACATACTCAGGAGGCTCTTCTAACGCATAGGCACGGCGGGTGAGGTTTGCGAGCACGGTCACAAAACCTCCAAGGTTGGTCGCTGTGGTCTCATTGTGAACAATGGGGCCAGGCATCGTGGCTCGGTTTGGGGGAAAGAGGCTGTGTTGTGATTGAGGCTAGCGTGCCCTTTTTATAGGGAAAGGGGATGGAGTCTTCCTCCGCACGCTTGCGATAGAGACGGGTTGGGTGTCGGTCACTGGCGCGTGATCGACGGGCTAGGCTGATAGGTTGGGCACCGTCCGCCGAAAAGGGCGTCGGGTCACTGTGGGGCTACCTTACGCGGGAAGCTTGACCGGGGTTAGGCTAAGGTCTGGTGGTTTGGGTTAACCTAGGTTTATTGACCTGGCTAGGATAGGATTAGCCAATGGTCAGCCTGGCTCTGATACCAAGTCTGTCACGACCGGATTTTTGGGATATAAATTCCCAGAAAAACGGCCTGTGCGCTCATCAGCCCCAGGATTACTGTTAGCTGATGAGGTACCAACTTGATACAAGAATTCCAAGCAAGTACAAAAATATGTAGTACAAGACCATTTAGGCTTAGGAGTACAACACTTGGTTACTAGTGGTTGAGGGCGGAAGCGGTTGGATACATCTGCGTCTATGGGACTCCATTTCCCACAAGAACAGCTGACCAGGATAACTCCTATCTTCGCGAGGCTGCAAACGTCAACGCGTAGGTTCCGAGGTTGTCACCGCGATGCTTATCTCCAAGCAAGGAATCTGGCCAAGACAATAGCCAGGGACAAGCCAGTGAGTACGTTTGAATGTACTCGCAAACATTAAGAACACGGGTATAATATATCAAACATGCTCCGGGTTAATTAGATGATCACACGTCTGTCACGAAATATACGAAAGACCAAGATGCACACATATGGTTAAAAATATACCAAAACAAAATACTGGGTGCCAAACGAGTGTCTGAATGACTCCTCGAGCGGAAAATGCAGAATAGTAATACTGGTGCCAAACGAGTGTCTGAATGACTCCTCGAGCGGAAAATGCAGAAATAATAATGCCGCAGTCGGGCGTCGGGGCGACACCACATAAAGGGCTTATAAGAGAATAATCACAGTGAATATCCAGGAGGTAGAACCATCCCAGGGATACTCAATAATATACGTAATATAAATGGTTAGTCCAAAAATAAATAAGGATCAAAATCCACATGTGCCACAATCATAAACAATATATAGTACAGTCGTTTCTCCATCCAAAAAAACCGATAATTTAGTCAAGCCGTATCTCCATCCGAATACCGTTACTACGTTCCAGTTAAATCGTTCTCCATCCGAATACCGTTACTGAGTTCTAGTTAAATCGTTCTCCATCCGAATACCGTTACTGAGACTCAACTCAGACTGTGGTTTTTACTCAAGGACATGACTATCCAACAGGATATATCCTCTGCAGAGGGAGTACCATTTTCCACGAGTAACGGGATTACTCAGTCCCTTGGGACTAATTCCGTCTACGGTCTTTTGATTGAAAACACGCCTGACCTGCACACACCAGCTTAACTCACCAGTGTCTGGAATCACCCACGACACCTGCCAAGCAAAACTCTAAGTGGGGAGGCTACAACCTCGACGTAGCATGGGATCACAAAATTTATACCGCGCGCAAACTGGGGAGCTACCCCTTCGGCTACAACCGAAACACCCATGCCCCCGGACCGGATGACTGGCTTTAATCCATGGCCATGGGACCCTCATCACGGCCTCTCTGTACGGTGTGTGCTTTGGAAAGGGGTTGACAACCTACTGAACCATACCCTGTCCCCTGCAGGGACAAGTGGTGGTACCGACAAAGAAGGAAGCTATTGATCAAGACTCGGTCTACAACCGACTCAGGTGGTCCAAGTATCCACCAACAATATTACCACTAGTGAAATAAATCACCACTCCTCGAGCCTCACCATGCTATGCCGGGCATACTCGTCTCGACGAGGGATTAGGGACAAGCTCGTGTCTACCCAAGACCACGACTTTCCCGGCTTCCTACCGGTGTGCAAGAGAAGCTCACGAGGATGACCCAAATCACTAGTGTATCCATTGCTGACCACAAAACAACTCCAAAGTGCACTCCTGCACGAGACCATATCGATACATAAAGCTATCACATACTCCAAGTCAAAAGGTGTTGTGATCGCATCCAAACACCACAACAAAATATTATGCCAGAGTTCAGAAATGCTTGCCTTCAAGAGTATGCATAGGATGCACTTTTTGGAAGCTTCCCTTTTCCTCCAAAATCCTATTTTGCAAATATACAAATAACAAATATTTCAAACACAGTACCAAAAGTTGTCTCAAATATTTTTGAAATAAATCTTAAAATAAACTAGATGAAAATTGAGAGAGGTAGGAAAAAGAATCAACTCATTTGGAGTTTTATTTTAAAAGTTATAGCCAGTCAAAGTTTGGTCAAATCTCTGTTTTTAAATAAAACCAGAAAAGAAAACGATTCAGAAGAAAATACGCTTTCGCAGTAGAGGAGACGCACTCGGGAGTTTGCGCCTTCACTTAAACAGAGGGAGCGGTCGCGCGGGTCACTGACAGTGGGTCCAGAGGGCCCACTGGTCAGGTTTGACCGTTTCTTCCCTCCTTCTCCTCTCTTCTGCCCGACGGGAGCGGGGCTCCGGCGATCGCCGTCGACGAACGGCAGCGCCTCACGGGCATCCAAGGGCGGGGATGGAACGGCTAGACCGAGGCGGTCCTTTGGGTGGTTGATGGGTCGTCGGAGGTGGAAGGAATCGCCGGCGGCGAGCTCCGCGGCGGAGAAAAGCTACGGTGGTGAAGTGACTTTGGTGCTCCGGTGGTCTCCGATCGAAGTTGAGTAGCTGGGCAGCTCCGCAAGGACCAGAGGGAGCGACTGGTGGTGTTGGATTGGTGGGGGAGGGCTTGGCTGCGACGAACGGCACTGGATTGCGGCGGCGACCGAACTTGCCGGAGTTGAGGAAGATGGCCACTACGGGTCGATCTACTGCGTGGGAAGCTCTACGGGGAGTGTCTGATGTCGCCTGAAGCCTTGAACGAGCTCGGGGTTCCCTTTTATAACGTGACGAGGCTGGCTCCGCGGCGGCAGAAGATAAGATCGCCGGCGACCACTTTCCTGTAGTTGCAGGGTATCGTGGCGGCGACGAACGCGTTCCGACGAGCGGGAGGATAAGCACGGCCTGTGCTCCGGGGCAGCTGGCGTGCGCTGGTGGTTTGGGCGGCGCCGCCCGCGGCGGAATCCGCTGCCGACGCCGGCGTGCTGCCAAGGCGGCGCTGCAGAGTGCCAGGGGGAGCTTGGAGGGTACTGGAGAGAGGGCGAGTGCCTGGCGGGGTTCGGCAGGCGAGCAGGGGTCAGAGATGGGACGCGACGAGGGCGGCAGTGCGGCGTGTCGGCGTAGTGCGCGCGCGTGCAAAACGTGCGCTCTGGGCGCGCCCAGAGCACGCACGGCACCTGCTCGACGAAATGCCAGCGCGCTCTAGAGCTCGAGGGTGGAGCTGGCACTGCACAGGATGGAGGTAGGGGTAACAAGGCACTCAGTGGACAAGGTGGGTAGGTCAGGGGTTCAAGTCCACAATGCAAACCCGAGAGCTTGCCAAAAATGACTGTGCACACCAGGTGTTCGACAGAATGTCATATGCACTTCGGCAACTCTTGGAGTGGCCAAAATCTCCAGATCAGTGTCTCTTTAGATGCAGGAGATGGTGGTAAGATTAGTTTGGCAAAAACGGAAAGTTGATAGTGCAAGAATTTTAGAAAACCAGTTTTGGGCAGAAACTAAAGGCTGACATTGCATGCACCAAAAATATGCCAAAGGGTCCAATCTCCTGGACTTAAGAGTTTGGTAGGGAGGACTATAGGTAGGAAAAAGCTCAAAGGTATTAGAGCAAAATAAAAATGGGTTGCAGTACAAATCACCAAACTGGACCAGAATGGAAATGAAGATGATTCACTTAAATTTTTCAAAGAACATTACTGGGTTTTTGCTTGAAGATGAATTGTATGCATCCATTGACATCTTCAAACCCTTGGAAGAAATTTTAAAGAAATATTTAAATGGGTTGTAGTGTAAAATACCTACTGGACCAGATTTGAAAAATTGATGTGGAGCTCAAAATCTCCAATGACCAAAAAAATGTTTTTGCATAAAAGTGATGGGGAAAACTCACATGACATCCCCAAATTTTGGTGAAAGTTTTAGAAGCATTTATCAAATGGTTGCAGTGCAAAAAGGAGCTCCAAATTTATGAAAGATCATTTTAAAAGAATTAAAACTCATGAAAAATAATTATGCAAATAAATCCACTGATAAAGGGTTGATTTTATAAAGAGGGCACACAAGTCCAAAAATACTCTTTGAAGGTTTTTTCCCACTTGAAGCAAAAATCCAAAAATCATAAAAGGTAAAACTGGACAAATGGAAAAGTTTTATTTCCTGGCAACATTTTAATAAAAAAAACAAGGCCAAAATTTTGGGTGTCACACTCCATCCTTCTCTGGTCCATCTTCGCTTACTACTGCGAGGCGTACCTCGGCGTGATGCCATCTGTGGCTCTTCTGTGCCACTTCTTCTTCCTCCGCATCAAGGGGTGTCACACCTCCGGGTGTGCCAACTTCATCACGGCCGGCAAGGCCAACTCGATCTCGAAGACGGGGAAGAAAGCCGAAGGCTTCCGGAGCAAGTGGGCCATGATGGACGCTAAATGCGTCCACCCACGCTTGACGCTGCCGACGGAGATGCCCCAGTCTGACAAGGGGTGGTCTTGCGTGAAGCTCACCGACGAGCGGACGACGTTGGTGCTGGAGCAGATGAAGACTGACCTGAAGCCGGCCAACGTGAAGGCGGTGAAGGTGACAGGGGCCATGCTCCTGAGGGAATTCTTGATGTTGCGCGTAGCCCCGCTTCAGGCTCGTACGCGCCCCTTGTGGGAGCTTGGGGATGAAGAGGACAAGGTTCTCTTGAGCCCGAAAGCCTTGTCCGACGAAGAACTGGCCGCGGTTCTTCGCCTCTTGGTTGGGGACGACCAGGAGTATCCACCGAGCATCTTCACTCCCTTGTTTCGCCGCGAGGACGGGGCGCAGGTCGTGGCCTCCAGGCCGACTTTTGACGGGCGCGGGCTGGTGCCGCCGGCGCCTACCGGGGCCCCTGCGGCGCCGAAGCCGGTGGAGCTGTCTTCTGATGAGTCCCACGGGGAGGAAGAGGGGGAGGAGGAAGACTCGGAGGTGACTCCCGAAGGGATGGGGGAGACCTCCCCCTTGAGCAAAGCTGACATCCTCCGCGCCTTTCCTGACGACGACGAGGCCGATGCCCGCCAGGAGGAGGGGGAGCTGCCCGTTATCCCGACGAGGGGCAGATCATCGCTGGTCTCTCGAGATGTTACTCCTGCCTTGGTGCCATTTGAAGCTACTTCCGGCCCCTCTGCTGCGCTGGCTTCTGCTCCTGGAGCCTGCGCGCCCGGTCCTCAAACCTCGAGGCTCTCGGGCTTCAAGCTCACCAAGCGGAGGGTGGACTACGCCGCGGTGGACCAGTAAGTGCTCGTGCTTTGCCTTGTTCTTGATTACTCCGCTGATTCCTGATGCTTCTCCGCTGTGCGATTAGGCCGATGCCTGTGACAAAGAAGAGGAAGGAGGGGGTGGTGGTCACGCCTGGGACTAAACCATCTGCAGCGGCCGCACCCCCCTCCGCGAAGAAGGGAAGCGACCGTACTCACACCTCCCTGGCCCGGTCGCCCTCGCGAGGCCAGGAGGGGCGTCGTCGGGAAGAGTCAGCCCTCGAGGCCCCGCTGGCTCCGGAAGTGTTGATGTCCAGCTCGGCTGCTGAGGTCCCAAAGGCTCAGGAGCCCTTAGTCTCCCAGGCACTGGTGACGGCGTCGCCTCCTCCTCTTGCGCCAATGCTTCTAGGTCCCTCTGTTTCTCCTGATGTCTTGGAGCGCGCCCTTTTGGAGATGGCCCAGCTGCAAGAAGATCTCCTGGGCGCAGACTTGCGCCTGGTAGCCGGGCGCCTGGAGCTGGTCTCCGGCTGGCTTCATTCCGACGTGTCTGTACGAGCGACGCTGAGCCAAGCTGTGGTGGCCTCCGAGAAGGAGAAGCAAGCCACCGCCCAAGCTGCAGCTGCTCGTGAAGTGCCGTTGAAGGATGCCGAAGCTGCCCAGGATCGCTGCCGGGCGCTGGAGGCCGAACTGAAGAATCTGCGCAATCTACGCGCGGAAGAAGCTCGTGGCCACCAGGCGGAAGAGGAGAAGATGAGGGCTCGGGAGGACACCATCAAGGATCGCGATGCTAAGCTGGGGGAGTTGGCGAAGGCGCAGGCCGCTGAACGCGGCCGGCTGGAGGAGCTGGAGCAGAAGGTGAAGGCGGAGGAAGCCGAACTTGGCGCGAAGGCGAAGGTTCTGGCTGAGGACCGCGCGGCCTTCGCGCTACTCGAGAAGAGGTCTCGCGAGGCTCTGAAGTCACTCTATGAGAAGGGCTTGGAGAGGCCATTAACCACCGATGAGGACGGCCCTGCCTAGCTGCTTCCCTACTTGGTGAAGGCGCTCGAGGAAGTCGTGGGCGGCATCGGTCCCATGGCAGAGGCAAAGGCTCGTGTCCTTTCTTCAGCTGCGCTGACGCGCGTCTTCAGCCATCTGCACCTTCGCGGCCCCAGCGCTCGTCTTGATGAGCTGCACAGCTGCCGCCGCAGCTGTGAAAGGTCAGGTGGAGGCCCTGCTGAAGAAGTTCTGCGGCTTCGGTTCTGCGCCTTCGACCGGAGGCGCCGCCACTCCTCAGCTCCGGCTGGTGGCCAAGACGAAGGCGACGTCATCAAGGGAGGAGTGCCTCCTATGGGCGTCGGCGGTGTCCAGGGGTGACCTGTTCGCGACAGCTTTCATGTTTTACTCCTGCAACATGCATCATGCCCCGTGGAGGCGTTTAAACTTGCGTTTGATATTGTGAGAACAATATGTCTTGTAATATTTGCTTTGAGATTTGTGATGTTCTTCCTATTTGCTTTACGTTCTGCATCGGCAGAGCCCGGCCCCGCGCATACCTCAGCCACCGTTGGGTCGTCCGGAGACCAGGACGAGTCCAAGGAGTGAGGGGCTACATGACCAGTTAGGCTCCTGAGTCGCGATGCTCAGGAGTCCCCCTTGACGCGCAAACAGCTTATTGGAAGGAGATGCGGGGATAGGTTTGGTGTTCTACGTCGGCAGAGCCCGGCCCCGCGCATACCTCAATTGCCGTTGGGCCGACCGGAGACCAGGACGGACCCAAGGAGTGAGGGGCTACGTGACCAGTTAGGCTCCTGAGTCGCGATGCTCAAGAGTCCCCCTTGACGTGCAAACACCCTTCATACCTTTGCCCTCGCCGAGGCTCGGCTCGGGAGGGGCGTGCGACGACCAGGTCCGGGGGACCTTGCTTGGGTGGCGTACGCTTGCGCGTGACCCGAGCGCAGCCCCCGTGCCCATCCCCCTCGCGCGACTCTCCCAAGGGGAGGCGTTGCGGTGAGGCCGGACACTGAGCTCTGGGGCTCCCTGAGGTTGGTACGACCGTGAGGCCGCCCTTAGTTGTTTATCACCAGCGCGGAGCATAGTGCTTCCGCTTGCGCACGGGCATAGCCGCTCCTCGGCAGTGTCGACGGCCAGCACGGAGCATGGTGCTTCCACTGTTACGTGGGAGGGGGACTCCCTACTGCGGAGAGCCCCCGGGGCGTGTACAGCCCCGCCCTGACATGTGGCTTACATGACAGGGCTAGACGAGGTGTGTCGAGGCACTCGTGAGCCAGTGCGGGACTCACGAGGCCCTACCTCAAGGCAGGTTGCGCCTGGTCTTGGTTCTTGTTCGCTGTGTTGGTCCTGCGAGGTGGTCAGACAACCTGCGCCGAACGAATCTCCTGAGGTTATCGCGTGAGAAGGCCAAGCACCAAGGTCCCAGGAAGTGACGTCAACGGGGCCGACCCGCCAGACAGAGCACAGCCGTTGGATTTATCGACACTGCAGGGACGGGCCCGAGCACAGACGCCGTGCCTAACCCTCTCACACGAGGGGTCCTAAAGAAAGACGACTGGCGCGCAGTTCCCGCAGTGGGTGACAATCGAGCAGGTGATAGTCATAGGTAGATTAAGCATGGAAAGCAATCTGGCTTAAGTAAATGCAGGGAAGATACATGCCACTAGGTCAGGCTCGAGCGGCTTGGGGATGATGCAGCCTGAGGGGCGCCCCCAGCAAGGTAAGCTAAAGACATAAAAGGGGTACATGCCACAGGGACGGACCCACGTGGCCTGGGAATGATGCAGCCCGGGGGGCGCTCCCAGCTAAATAAACTTGAAAAATGTCACCTGGTTCTGTTGATGAAGGGGTGTTGGGGCAGCTGAAGATGCATCGCGAAGGGGTTGCTCCTCACGAGCCTCCAGGACCCTGAGCCTCAGGAGGCTCTGGGGGTCCAGGCGGTTCCTTGAGGACCATCTCCATCTCCGTCAGGATGGCGTGGTGCCTGGCCTCCTGAGCCGCTAGGACGCGCTGCAAGTTGTGCTGATAAGCAGATGCCACGCTTGGCAGGCCGAATGGCATGCGAACGTAGCTGTGCGGTGGGCCCTCGCAGCGTCCCACACGCGAAGGCCAGAAGAGATCCTGAGAGGCGGCCCTGTTGAGCCCTGGGACGTTGATGCAGACGCGCAGCCCGTCATCCTCACCTGGATGGGGAGCTGCACCTGGTGAGCGGCGGCCGCCGCGCATGGCCCTTGCGTCCTGCAGTTCCTGAGTGGTCTTGATGATGAACTCCTGAGCAGTGGGCGCTCCTCGCCCTGTGTCCTCCTGAGGGTGATGTGCTGCGAAGCACGCCTCCACAAGGTTTGAGGCCCTCTAGAAGAGAGCCCCCGAGCCCTGCCCAAGGAGGGCGCCGGGGGCGCCTTCCTATGCGAGGGAGGGAGGCGCCCCAGGTGCGGGCGCTGATCCTGACGAGGTACCACTCGCGACCCCACCCTCCTGAGGTCTTGCATGGAGTAGCTGCTTCTTCTTCTTAGGGATGGCCTCAGGAGGCCGGGCACTCGCGCTTGCCGTCGGGGTCTTCGATTGCTGCAGCTTGGAAGGCACGCTCGAGGGAGCACACCGCGTCTCTTTCTTCGCATGGGACTGTGATGATTCCGCCGCTTCCTGGCATCTTGAGGACATTATAGCCGTGATGGGTCACCGCCATGAACTTGGCTAGTGCTGGGTACCCAAGGATCGCATTGTATGGCAAACGGATATGGGCGACATCGAAGTCGATGAGCTCGGTGCGGTAGTTGTCGCGCTGTCCGAAGGTGACGGGAAGGCGGACCTGCCCGATCGGGGTGGTGGAGCCGTCGGTCACTCCTGAGAAAGGCTTGGTGGGCTGAAGCTGGTCATACGGCACTTGGAGGTTGTCGAACGTGTCGACGGACAGGACGTTGAGCCCTGCGCTGCCATCAATAAGGGTCTTGGTGACTTGCATGTTGCTGATGACTGGTGAACAAAGCATCGGGAGGGCGCCAGCGGTAGCCGCACACTTGAGCTGATCTGCCGAGCTGAACGTGATGACACATTTGGACCATCTGAGTGGGCGCGTGGCCTCAAGCTTGGGGAGGACTGCATTCACTTCACGAGCAAGCTGTTTGAAGATATGCTGCGAGGCTGGGGCTTGAGCTCCGCCCAAGATGCAGGCGATAGCACACGGCTCCTGGAAGCCCCCAGCCCCCTCGTCTTGATGGTGGTCGTCATTCCTTCTTGGTGGTGGAGGTAGTGGAGGAAGACCGGCGTTGCTCTGAGGACGATCCTCATGAGGCTGATCCCTCCAGGCGCCCTAGCGAGACTGATCCTGCCAGCGGTCCTCACAAGGCCGGTTGCGTCACTCCTGGCGCGGGCCACGGTCATCCCAGCGTCCGCCAGCACGTCCTCCTCCTCGGTCATTGCACTCGGGGCATCGACCGAAGCGTCCTTCTCGAATGGCTCTGCGCTCTTGACAGTCGCTGGTGTTCTGGCTATGCAGGTTATGGAAGACACAGAACGGTTGACTGCTCTTGGATGACTCGGGCTGGTCTCCGCCACGCTTGGTGTCCAGCTCCGCCGCGAGCACGACTGCTCCCTTGCGCTTCACGTCCTTGACATTGGCTTTCTTCTCCTCCGGGTCAGCAGCTGGGAGCTGGAGGAGGGAGAGGCGCCCCTCCTCAGCCCTTGCGCACTTGGTCGCAAGGTTGAACAGCTCCAGGGATGTGCACAGGTCCTCGTGGATGGCGAGCCCCTCCTTCATCTTGTTGTCACGGACGCCATTAGAGAACGCGGAGATGATGGCCTCGTCCGTCACCTTGGGGATCTTGAGACGAACGTTGTTGAAGCACTGGATGTACTTCTGGAGGGTCTCTCCTGGTTGTTGCTTGACGCGGCGTAGGTCACCCGCGGCCGGTGGGTGGTCGTGAGTGCCCTGGAAGTTGGCGACGAAACGATCGCGAATCTCGTTCCAGGAGGAGATCGAGCCTGGAGGCAGGTTCAGGAGCCAGGAGCGGGCACCATCCTTGAGAGCCATGGGGAACTAGTTCGCCATGACTTTCTCGTCGCCGTTGGCCACCTCGATGCTCAGCTCGTAGAGCTGCAGGAAATCCGCGGGGTCGGGGGTGCCGTCGTAGCGAGGAGGCAGATCTGGCTTGAACTTGCCCGGCCAGGCGACGCTACGCAGCTCAGGGGTGAAGGCGTGGCAGCCTGCCCTGGTCACCGGAACTCGGTGCTGGCGCAAAACTTGTCCTTGAAGGGGTCCGCACACTGCTGCCGCAGGCGGCATGCGGTCTTGCCGTGGTGGTGGAGGGAGCGCGGGGGTGTTTTCTCGTGGCTGAGGGATTTCTTGACAGCTTCTTTCTTCTTGCGCAGGCGCCGGACGCGGCAGGTCGCGCCGTGGGGCCGCGCGCCTTGGCGCCAAGACTCCGTCTTGGGCCAGAGGTGGTGGAGGCGCTCCATGGGCCACGCCGCCCGCGGCTGGCGGAGGGCGAGGCAGCGAGAGGGACGGCGCAGGGGAGCCACCTGTGGCGCTGACAAGCTCGGCGATGCGGTCGAGCCAGTCCTCGTAGAGGTTGTCGACGGGGTGGTAGCGCAGGAGCTCGCGCGCCATGCACAGAGCGGCCTGCGCGTCCACGGGAGTGCGACGAGCGTGGGATGACGAACCGGCCGGGGTCAGCGATGGAGTGGCGGTGCGACCATCCCACTGCACCGAGGGGTGCAGTGAGGATGCTTGCTGCTCGTTCCCCGCCGGGCCGGTGGCGGCATTGGCGGCAGGCGACGGAGAACGACGAGATGGCTCGCCAACGGGAGCCATCTGAGCAACCCGGGCGGCAAGGGCAGCCCGGCGCTCAGCGCGGGCTCGGCGAGCGTCCGCCATGGAGATGACGAAGCAACGGGACTCGGAGCGACGGAAGGGAAGCTTCGGCGCACCCCTTCCTGGCGCGCCAAATGTCGGATCACGGGTTCCGACAAGACCCTCAAGGTTTGAACACTGGGGTGCGCACGAAGATCTCCCCCTACCGATCCACGTCCTAGATTCGCTAAGATCTCAAGGGCTAACTCGACGAACTCGCAACACAAGGGACACAAGATTTATACTGGTTCGGGCCACCGTTGTGGTGTAATACCCTACTCCAGTGTGGTGGTGGATTGCCTCTTGGGCTGAGGATGAACAGTACAAGGGGAAGAACAACCTCCTGAGGTGAGGTGTTCTTGTGCTTGGCTAACTTGTGTGGGTGAGGATTACTCAAGATGAGATGCCTCCTACTATGGTGGCTAGTCCTATTTATAGAGGCCCTGGTCCTCTCCCCAAATATTGAGCGGGAAGGGAGCCAACAACGGCCAATTTGAAAGGGGACAGCTAGTACAGCTTATCCTGACAAAAGCAGTCTTCACCTGTAAAAGGCTCTGGTGGTGACGCCGCCTTGGGCTCCATGGTGACCTCCTTCTTGCCGTCCTGCTGGTCTTGGTCTCGTTGCACTGATATGGAAACCTTTGCTTGACGCCTGGGTACTCCGCGCCTGCGCTTGCTTCCTTAGCACCTAAGAGGAAACAAGGACACTGTGCGCGTTGGCGCCCGCCTAGCCTCGATCGTCATGGCTCACGTCACGAGAACCTCGCGAGGTTTGCCTTGCCTTGATCTCTCCGCCCCTCGCGAGCCAACCTGGTGAGGCCGCTCCCGAGGAGGTCTTGCGTCGTCCGCCTCGCGAGGCTTGGCCCCTCGCGAGGGTCTTGAGTGCTTGTTGGTGAAGATGGGCCGTACGAGCCCGCTCGCAGTGCCACGCCGTGGGCCGCAGGTAGGCAAGTCTGGGGACCCCCGTTCCGAGAACGCCAACAGTGCCACCAGACTCACGGATTCGCAAAGGTGCACACTCGGCCTAACATAAAAGAATAAAGGCAGCGTTTTGTTTACACGAGGGGCTCCCCCTCTCAAAATACTCTTACAACCTCTAGGGCCACGCCCAAGCCTCTGAGTGCAAGACAAACAGCTGGGAAACGCGGGGATCAGTCGGACATGTCGCTCGCCGCATCGCCTTCGGACGCGCCGCTGGCATCGCTGCCGCCGTCGCCTACATCACCATTGCCTCCTCCGGCGCTGTCAACACCATCATCGACCACGTCGCCCTTGTCCACCGCGACCACCACCGCGTCGTCGTCAGAAGAGAAGGCCCTGACCAGCGCGTCCATGTTATCCTCCACCCACCGTGCCAGGTCGCGCCGGATGGCCGCAGGTACGGGGGCAATGGCAGCGTCGAAGTCGAAGTTGGGGTAGGTGCTCTGAAGATGGCTGAAGACGCGGAAGAACGCGTGCCAGAGCAGGCCACGTCTCCTCTCTTCCATGAGCTGGCGAGCTCTATCGGATCGAGCTTCCAGACGCGTCACCACATCGGAGAAGAAGCGAAGGTGACTGGCGTAGTCATTCGAGTGGGGATGCAGTCGAGGTCTCCGCTGCGGGGAACATAGCTCTGGCCCGCGGTTGGCAGACATTCGCCCGCGCGCGTGGCCTGGGCAGGCGGTGCACCATCCATTTCAAGTATGACGGCGATGCGACCCTCTACGTGAGGGTGTTTGGGGAAGATGGTCGCCGCGCCGGGTGCCGCCCCGAGGTGAACGACGACGAGGAGGTACTCGGCCTTGGCGACGGCCGAGACAAGGATGAGGGTGGACCCGCCCTTGGTGCCGACCACGTCTCGTCCAGCTACGGTGGCTCTTCCCCCGGCGACAGCTCCACCAGTGGTGGCTACGACCAGCCGCCACGCCGCCGCGCCCGCTTCGAAGGTGGCAGCGGGTCGTCTCGTCGCCGCGCCTCCGTGAAGTGCGAGGAGGGGTCTAGCTGAGATCAGGACGATGCCAAGAGCCCGCCCCCATGAACCACTGTAGGGGTAGGCGCCGCTTTTATTTTGTTCTTCCTTTCTTTACTGTACCAAAAAAGAAACCAGTATGGGCCCCAGAGGGGCGTGTATCGAACCATGATTCCTCAATCATTACGTTATGCTTATCGTTTCTATGTTGTGCCGTTGTTTTGTGTAGAGACAACTTAGCTTGGCACGTTCGGGGTAGCCTCCTCTTCACGAGGCTCTTGTTTCCTGGTGCCTGTCAAGGCCTTCCTTGACTCAGTGGCGCTTAGGAACTGCAAAAAATTCGTTAGGAGGCTCGCTAGGAGGCTTATCATTCACCCGAGCCTTGACCCAGTGCTTCATATCGCAGTACCCGAGGGGCACGGATTAGGAGAGATGCGCCAGCTTGTGGGCTCGAACGAGGGTGCCTCGCGAAAAAGCAGACGGAAGGCAGAGAAAAGGAAAACGCTCGCGAGGGCACCTGCCTAGCCCCCTCGCGAGGTATGCGAGAGAGAGAGAACGGGTTAAACTGGAGTCAGAAACAGCGGCAAAAAGGCGATGGAACCAAACCAGCAAGGAACACTAGAAGCAAACTTCAATTAAAAGGAGGCGAGCCAACTACGGAAAGCAAATGAAAAGCCGCGTCCGGCACCTAGTCTAGTCTTCAAGTCTTCTCACCAGCGGGGAGCTAAGTGCTGCCACTAGGACGTGGGAGGGAGCCCCTGAGGCCCGAGGGCGGCACTCCTGAGACTCCGGGGCATGTACAACCCCACTCGTTATTACGTTAGAGTGTCACGGGCAGCGGTATTCAAAGGCACCGGGCCTTCTTCACAGACACTGGGCCTTTCTTCATGGGTAGAACTTTTCATGGGTCCCCAGACTTGCTTGGCTGCGGCCCACGGCGTGGCTCTGCTAGCGGGCCCGTACGACCCATCTTCACCAACAAGCATTCATGACCCTCGCGAGGCAGACGACACAAGACCTCCTCGGGAGCGCCCTCACCAGGTTGGCTCGCGAGGGGCGGAGAGATCAAGGCAAGGCAAACCTCGCAAGGTTCTCATGATGTGAGCCATGACGATCGAGACCAGGCGGGCGCCAGGCGGGCGCCAACGCGCACAGTGTCCTTGTTTCCTCTTTGGTGCTAAGGAGGCAAGCGCAGGTGCGGAGTACTGAGGCATCAAGCAAAGGTTTCCATATCTGTGCAACGAGACCAAGACCAACATGACGGCAAGACGGAGGTCACCATGGAGCCCAAGGTGGTGTCACCACCAGAGCCTTTTGCAGGCGAAGACTGCTTTTGTCAGGATAAGCTGTACTAGCTGTCCCCTTTCAAATTGGCCGTTGTTGGCTCCCTTCCCGCTCAATATTTGGGGAGAGGACCAGGGCCTCTATAAATAGGACTAGCCACCATAGTAGGAGGCATCTCATCTTGAGTAATCCTCACCCACACAAGTTAGCCAAGCACAAGAACACCTCACCTCAGGAGGCTGTTCTTCCCCTTGTACTGTTCATCCTCAGCCCAAGAGGCAATCCACCACCACACACTGGAGTAGGGTATTACACCACAACGGTGGCCCGAACTAGTATATATATTGTGTCCCTTGTGTTGCGAGTTCGTCGAGTTAGCCCTTGAGATCTTAGCGAATCTAGGACGTGGATCGGTAGGGGGAGATATTCGTGCGCACCCCAGTGTTTGAACCTTGAGGGTTTTGCCGGAACCCGTGATCTGACATTTGGCGTGCCAGGTAGGGGTGCGCCAAAGCTTCCCTTCCGTCGCTCCACGTCCCGTTGCTTCGTCGTCTCCATGGCGGACGCTCGCCGAGCCCGCGTTGAGCGCCGGGCTGCCCGCGTTGCTCAGACGGCTCCCATCGGTGGGCCACCTCATCGTTCTCCGTCGCCTTCCGCCAAGGCCGCCACCGGCCTGGCGGGGAACGAGCAGCAAGCATCCTTGCTGCATCCCTCGGTGTGGCGGGATGGCCGCACCGCCACTCCATCGCTGACCCCGGCCGGTTCGTCATCCCACGCTCGTCGCGCCCCCGTGGCCACGCAGGCCGCTCTGTGCATGGCGCGTGAGCTCCTGCGCTATCGCCCCGTCGACGACCTCTACGAGGACTGGCTCGACCGCATCGCTGAGCTTGTCAGCGCCGCAGGGGGCTCCCCTGCGCCGTCCCTCTCGCTACCTCGCCCTCTGCCAGCCGCGGGCGGCGTGGCCCATGGAGCGCCTCCACCACCTCTGCCCCAAGATGGAGTCTTGGCGCCAAGGCGCGCGGCCCCACGGTGCGACCTGCCGTGTCCGGCGCCCGCGCCAGAAGAAAGAAGCTGTCAAGAAGTCCCTCGGCCAGGAGAAAACGCCACCACGCTCCCTCCACCACCACAGCAATACCGCGTGCCGCCTGCGGCGGCGGTGCGCGGACCCCATCAAGGACAAGTTCTCCACCAACACAGAGTCCCCGTGACTGCGGTAGGCTGCCGCGCCTACACCCCTGAGCTGCATAGCGTCGCCTGGCCGGGCAAGTTCAAGCCGGATCTGCCTCCTCGCTACGACGGCACCCCCGACCCGCGGAGTTCCTGCAGCTCTACGAGCTGAGCATCGAGGCGGCCAACGGCAATGAGAAAGTCATGGCGAACTGGTTCCCCATGGCTCTCAAGGATGGTGCCCGCTCCTGGCTCCTGAACCTGCCTTTGGGCTCGATCTCCTCCTGGAACGAGATGCACGACCATTTCATTGCCAACTTCCAGGGCACTCGCGACCGCCCACCGGCTGCGGGTGACCTACGCCGCATCAAGCAACAACCAGGAGAGACCCTCTAGAAGTACATCCAATGCTTCAACAACGTTCACCTCAAGATCCCCAAGGTGACGGACGAGGCCATCATCTCCGCGTTCTCTGATGGCGTCCGCGATGTCAAGATGAAGGAGGAGCTCGCCATCCACGAGGAGCTGTGCACATCCCTGGAGCTGTTCAACCTGGCGACCAAGTGCGCAAGGGCTGAGGAGGGGCGCCTCTCCCTCCTCCAGCTCCCAGCTGCTGACCCGGAGGAGAAGAAAGCCAATGTCAAGGACGTGAAGCGCAAGGGAGCAGTCGTGCTCGCGGCGGAGCTGGACACCAAGCGCGGCGGAGACCAGCCCGAGTCATCCAAGAGCAGTCAACCGTTCTGTGCCTTCCATAACCTGCATAGCCAGAACACCAGCGACTGTCAAGAGCTCAGAGCCATTCGAGAAGGACGCTTCGGTCGACGCCCCGAGCGCAACGACCGGGCTACGACCGAGGAGGAGGAGGTGGTGGCGGACGCTGGGATGACCGTGGCCCACGCCAGGAGTGGCGCGACCGGCCTCGTGAGGACTGCTGGCAGGATCTTTCTCGCGAGGGCGCCTGGAGGGATCAGCCTCGTGAGGATCGTCCTCAGGGCAACGCCGGTCTCCCTCCACTACCTCCACCACCAAGAAGGAACGATGACCACCACCAAGACGAGGGGGCTGGGGGGCTTCCAGGAGCCGCGTGCTATCGCCTGCATCTTGGGCGGAGCTCAAGCCCCAGCCTCGTAGCGTATCTTCAAACAGTTTGCTCGTGAAGTGAATGCAGTCCTCCCCAAGCTCGAGGCAACGCGCCCGTTGAGATGGTCCAAGTGGCCATCACGTTCAGCTCGGCAGATCAGCTCAAGTGCGCGGCTACCGCTGGAGCCCTCCCGATGATTTGTTCACCAGTCATCAGCAATGTGCAAGTCCCCAAGACCCTTATTGATGGCGGTGCAGGGCTCAACGTCCTGTCCGCCGACATGTTCGACAACCTCCAAGTGCCGTATGACCAGCTTCAGCCCACCAAGCCTTTCTCAGGAGTGATTGACGGCTCCACCACCCCGATCGGGCAGGTCCGCCTTCCCGTCACCTTCGGACAGCGCGACAACTACCGCACCGAGCTCATCGACTTCGACGTCGCCTACATTCGTCTGCCATACAATGCGATCCTCGGGTACCCAGCCCTGGCCAAGTTCATGGCGGTGACCCATCACGGCTACAATGTCCTCAAGATGCCAGGAAGCGGCGGAATCATCACAGTCCCGTGCGAAGAAAGAGACGCGGTGTGCTCCCTCGAGCGTGCCTTCCAAGATGCAGCAATCGAAGACCCAGACAACAAGAACGAGTACCCTCCTGAGGCCATCCCCAAGAATAAGAAGTAGCTACTCAGTGCAAGACCTCAGGAGGGTGGCGTCGCGAGTGGTACCTCGTCAGGATCAGCGCCCGCACCTGGGGCGCCTCCCTCCCTCGCATAGGAAGGCGCGCCCGGCGCCCTCCTTGGTCAGGGCTTGGGGGCTCTCTTCTGGAGGGACTCAGACCTTGCCAACGTCACGAGGGAGGCGCTCGGGCACCACTTGGAGGCGTGCTTCACGGCACGTCACCCTTAGGAGGACACAGGGCGAGGAGCGCCCACCGCTCAGGAGTTCATCATCAAGACCACTCAGGAACTGCAGGACGCAAGGGCCATGCGCGGTGGCCGCCACTCACCAGGTGCAGCTCCCCATCCAGGCGAGGATGCTGGGCTGCGCGTCCAGATCGACGTCCCATGGGTCAATAGGGCTACATCTCAGGAGCTCTTCTGGCCTTCGCGAGTGGGACGCTGCGAGGGCCCACCGCACAGCTATGTTCGCATGCCTTTTGGCCTGCCGAGCATGGCGTCTGCCTATCAGCGCAACCTGCAGTGCGCCCTGGCGACTCAGAAGGCCAGGCGTCACGCCGTCCTGACGGCGATGGAGACGGTCCTCAAAGAACCGCCTAGACAACAGAGCCTCCCGAGGCTCAGGGACCCGGAGACTCGTGAGAAGCAACCCCTTCGCCACGCATCTTCAGCTGCCCCAACACCCCTTCATCAACAGAACCAGGTGACATTTTCCAAGTTTATTTAGCTGGGAGCGCCCCCCAGGCTGCATCATTCCCAGGCCACGTGGGTCTGTCCCTGTGGCGTGTATCCCTTTTTATGTCTTTAGCTGACCTTGCTGGGGGCGCCACTCGGGCTGCATCATCCCCAAGCCGCTCGGGCCTGACCCAGTGGCATGTATCTTCCCTGCATTTACTTAAGCCAGTATGCTTTCCATGCTTAATCTACCTATGACTATCACCTGCTTGATTCTCACCCGCCACGGGGGCTACTCACGCTGGCACGACGCTTGTGCTCGGGTCCGTCCCTGCAACGTCGACAAACCTGAGCTGTCAAGCTCTGACTCGCGGCATGCCCCGCGCACGTCACCTCACCAGGCCCTCAGTGCCTTCATCTCTTCGTGGAGAAACCGGCGGCAGACCGGCCACCATAATGGCAAACTGTGTCTCTCCTTGTGCTGGCTTGCAGGAATCTCCTGAGGATGACGGCAGGCGGCACTGCGAGCTCCCTCTTCCCCCATGCAATCCGCCTGCGCGTTAAAAGGGGGGCTCCTAAGCATCGCGACTCAGGAGCTCTTACTGGCTCTCTAGCCCTCACCCCTGGCCTTGACCACGGCACGCGACCTGGCATACCAGCGGCGGCTGAGCTCGCTCGAGGGCCGCGACCTGAGGACACTGGGCATAGAGGAGAGCGTGGAGAAGAGGGGAGGCTCGTATCGGCCTGGCCTAGCTACGCTACGGAAACCTACGCACGAATCTGGTGCATCACGAGGAATCGACTCCGGACCATCAAGATAAGTCTCGTGCCCGGGCTGGCTAAACAGCTAAGGATTATGAACCATACTAACCGCAGCCCTGCTGCAGCAACGTCACCCCCCTTTCTTACCTCTCGACGGCTGCTTGAGCGCTAAAGGGGACCTCCTGAGCATCGCGCCTCAGGAACTCTTACTGGACCTCGGGCCACTCACCTCCTGGCCTTGACCACAACACGCAACCTGGCATACCAGCGACGGCTGCAGCCTGCCTGGGGACCAGGACCTGTCAGCGTAGAGCACCAAGTCGTCTCGGGGTCGGAAAGGGGAGACTGAGCTGAAGCAGGACTCGCGCTCGTGCAAGTTCATAATAAGGACAATATTGACAAGAGACATTACAAAACCTTTACACACCCCCACGGGGCACTTCTTGATTCCTCGCAGGGAACAAAAGGCAAGAACTTAGGGAATCCTATCTACACGTGCCCCTGTGGACGACACCATCATCAACAGTGGGCCACCAGAGGCCGGCGCCAACCTCATCCAGATCAGCGGCGGCGGCGGCCAGACGCTGCAGCCTTGCTCCGGGCTCGGCAAGAGCTTGGGGGCACGTAGCTGTTGTCGCTCGTCTCCGGGGTCTCGTAGAGCTCGGGAGAATCGCTGGACTCCCAAGTGCCGCTGCGGACTCCAGAGGAGCCGCTCGCGACGCGGGCAGCAGACCCTGCCCCCGCCGCAACACCAGCCTGGTGACTCTACCTGGGGCAACACTCTAGACGGCGGCCTTCAGCGTCGAAGACCTTGAAGAACAGCGTGGAGGCGCCGTCGTACACGAAGTGGATCGCGAGGGCGCCCTCCGCACGACAAACTCGGGTGACCTCACCCCAGCCTCGAGTCATGAAGATCTTCCCTGAGGATATGGCCTCAACCTCCGCTCCAGTCGCCGGCATGGCGCAGTCGGTGTGCTGCAGCCAAAGCTCAAGGGGCCCCCTCAGCGGCATCTCAGCAGAGAAGAAGGAAGGGAAGCGGATCCAAGTGCTCATGGGCATCGCCGCCCACAGCACGAGCTCGCGCGTGGAGTCCGTGGCGTGGACTCCAGGGGCGGCGACGCGTGCCACCGCGGCACGGCGACCATGGCCACGGCGCGCGCGCCGACGCTCATCGCCTCTCCCTCCAGAGCCCCCGGCTTGGGCGTAGAGGGGTAATGGATACCCAGGAGGAGGCCGCTCGCACCAAGGCCTCGTCACCACCTGCATTGTCGCCGCTTCGCGGTGGTGGACCGGCCTCTTCTTCGGCAGGAGCGGCACCGGCCCGTCGAGGGGAGTCTTTCCCTTCTTCGTAGTGGAAAACCTTCGGATGGGCGTCATTGGTGTTGGTGATGGAGCAGAGGAGGAGAAGCAAGCTGAATGGGAAGAGATGGGCGACGGGGGCTCTACCCCCTCCGCATTTATAGCAGCAGAAGACCAACCAGCGCCTCCCATGATCGCAGGTAATAATGGTTTTTCCTTGCATGTCGCAGGGACTTGTCAAGTCAGGCAGTTGCCGAGGCAGCGTGATGAAGCAGAGACGCCCACGTCCAATCAACCGCCATGCGTCGACCAAGGCCGCAGGCTATTGGGGCCCGCGGCGCTCCGCACTTGCCCTTTGGCTTCGCCTCGAAGCCAAGTCCGAGCGCGCCTTGGGCCCGGGGGCTACTGTCGGCTTTCTGGGAATGGGGGTCCCCAGACTTGCCTGCCTGCGGCCCACGGCGTGGCACTGCGAGTGGGCCCGTACGACCCATCTTCACCAACAAGCACTCAAGACCCTCGCGAGGCGGACGACGCAAGACCTCCTCGGGAGCGGCCTCACCAGGTTGGCTCGCGAGGGGCGGAGAGATCAAGGCAAGGCAAACCTCGCGAGGTTCTCGTGACGTGAGCCATGACGATCGAGACCAGGCAGGCGCCAGCGTGCATAGTGTCCTTGTTTCCTCTTTGGTGCTAAGGAGGCAAGCGCAGGTGCGGAGTACCGAGGCGTCAAGCAAAGGTTTCCATATCAGTGCAACGAGACCAAGACCAGCAGGATGGCAAGACGGAGGTCACCATGGAGCCCAAGACGGTGTCACCACCAGAGCCTTTTGCAGGCGCAGACTGCTTTTGTCAGGATAAGCTGTACTAGCTGTCCCCTTTCAAATTGGCCGTTCTTGGCTCCCTTCCCGCTCAATATTTGGGCAGAGGACCAGGGCCTCTATAAATAGGACTAGCCACCATAGTAGGAGTCATCTCATCTTGAGTAATCCTCACCCACACAAGTTAGCCAAGCACAAGAACACCTCACCTCAGGAGGCTGTTCTTCCCCTTGCTGTTCATCCTCAGCCCAAGAGGCAATCCACCACCACACACTGGAGTAGGGTATTTGTAATGCCCACGATGTGACTATATCTCCCACGTGTCGAGGCACGACTTAGAGGCATAACCGCATTGTAGGTATTGTCGCAAGAAGGGTCATCTTCACACAATCCCATGTAATGAACAAGAATGGGATAACGAGAGTTGGCTTACAATCGCCACTTCACACAATACATAAATTAAATTCATACATCATCCAAAATCCACACATAGACCGACTACGGTCAAATCCAAATGAAAATAAGATAACCCCAAATGCTAGATCCCCGATCGTCCCAACTGGGCTCCACTACTGATCATCAGGAAACGTAACATAGTAACGACCACGTTCCTCGTCGAACTCCCACTTGAGCTCGGTTGCGTCATCTGCACTGGTATCGTCGGCACCTGCAACTGTTTTGGTAGAATCTGTGAGTCACGAGGACTCAGCAATCTCACACCCGCGAGATCAAGATTATTTAAGCTTATAGGAAAGGATGGGGTAATGAGGTGGAGCTGCAGCAAGCACTAAGCATATGGTGGCTAATATACGCAAAAGAGAGCGAGAAGAGAAGCAACGCAACGGTCGCGAAGCTAGAAATGATCAAGAAGTGATCCTGAAACTACTTACGTTCATGCATAACTCAAACCGTGTTCACTTCCCGGACTCCGCCGAAAAGAGACCATCACGACTACACACACGGTTGATGTGTTTTAATTAAATCAAGTGTCAAGTTCTCTACAACTGGACATTAACAAATTCCCATCTGCCTCATAACCGCGGGCACGGCTTTCGAAAGATAATACCCCGTAGGGGTGTCCCAACTTAGCCCATTATAAGCTGTCACGGTCAACGAAGGATAAACCTTCTCCCGGGAAGACCCGATCAGTCTCGGAATCCCGGTTTACAAGACATTTCGACAATGGTAAAACAAGACCAGCAAAGCCGCCCGATGCGCCGACAAATCCCGATAGGAGCTGCACATATCTCGTTCTTAGGGAACACCGGATAAACACTACATACAACTAAAACCAGCCCTCGAGTTTCCCCGAGGTGGCGCTGCAAGTGGCTCTAGTTTGGACCAGCACTCAGAGGAGCACTCGCCCGGGGGGTTTAAATAAGATGACCCTCGGGCTCGCGAAAACCCAAGGGAAAAAGGCTTAGGTAGGCAAATGTAAAACCAAGGTTGGGCCTTGCTAGAATAGTTTTATTCAAGGCAAACTGTCAAGGGGGTCCCATAAATCACCCAACCGCGTAAGGAACGCAAACTCAAGGAACATAATCCCGGTATGACGGAAACTAGGGCGGCAAGAGTGGAACAAAACACCAGGCATAAGGCCGAGCCTTCCACCCTTTTACCAAATATATAGATGCATTAATTAAATAAGAGATATTGTGATATGCCAAAATATCCATGTTCCAACATGGAACCAACTTCAACTTCACCTGCAACTAGCAACGCTATAAGAAGGGCTGAGCAAAAGCGGTAACTTAGCAAAACAACGGTTTGCTAGGAAAAGATGGTTAGAGTCTTGGCATGGCAATATGGGAGGCATGATATAGCAAGTATTAGGTAGCGCAGCATAGCAAAAGAACGAACAACTAGCAAAGCAAAGATAGAAGTGATTTCGAGGGTATGGTCATCTTGCCTGCAAGGTTCTCAGAGTTGTCGAAAGCTTGATCCTCATAAGCGTACTCAACAGGTTCCTCGTTCACGAACTCGTCTCCCGGATCTACCCACAGTAAGAACACAAGCAATGGAACCACAATCAATCACGGGAAATGCACAAGCAACATGATGCAATACATGCATGATATGCGAGATGTGATATGCGATGCATATGCGTGCTCCGGAAAAAAAGGATGAACAAGGCATCAACTTGGCAAACCAAGTATTCCACTGGAAAGATGAGATGATTTCGGTCGAAATCGATATAAAGATCACCGGAAACGGATGCACGGTTTGCAAATGGCGAGCAAAACAAGAATGACACAATTCTGCGATTAACAGCATGATAGCACTTAGAATACATCAAGTAACTATGCTACAGCATCCCAACATAGCAACAAAGCATATGGCAGTGATCTAGAGGAGATGCTTGACAAAAGATGAACACTGAGCTACGGCTAGATCACAAAATAACAGGTTCAAACAAGCATGGCAAAAATGCAAAAGATATCAGTTTCACAGACTTGGTGAAAATACTGAACATGGATGAAACAGCATCAGGTAGCAATGTTCAGAGCAAGCAATAAACATGCTACAGGAACTTAACATAGTAAAACAAGGCATGAAATGAATATACTAAATGCATAGAACAAAAGTCCCTTACTGACCATGAGCCAAAAAGGCACAGAAGATATGATGGCACCCATGTAAACATAGCAAGTTTCGTTAACAGGTTCCAGACTTAGCAGAAAACAGAGCATGGCATTAACAGCATTATGAAGGCATCCTTGTGAGCTTGATTCACTCATCACAAAGCAATTCATGACAAAAAGCATACTTACAGCAAGATGGCATGTTCATGAAGCTAACCATGGCAAGAGCATGTTCATAGCATGTATGGATCAACTACAACAACCTTGGCAAAACTGAATATCATGTTAACATTCTGCCAGGAATATTTTATAGCCAAAGTAGAGCAAGATTAAGATATGCTAGGGCACTCCATAAATGCAAACAGGGGCATGAATGCATAGATCACAACTATATATACAAAACATCCTTACTGAACATACTCAAAAGAAGCATGGATCTCACTGTCGCCACATGGATACAGGGCAACAAAATAACAGCAGGTAAAATACTTGACAAAATCGTAAGTCCCTGAAAACAGAAACATCACGAAGCCTAGTTTGCATGCTTGTGCTAGTCACCACATAGATCACAAAAATACATGGCATAAACCTATGTAAAGATGGCATGATATAGATCAAAATACCTGTAGAGCTCATGCCCATAAGATGCACACATCAAATGCAACAAAAATAACAAAACATCAAGTTCTGATAAATAACAGCAGTAAACATCATATAGCACTCTTGCACCAGAGATTTGGGCATTAAGATGAACTCAAACGAGCATGGCACAATGGAACAAAATGAATAGCATCTCATGGTGAACAATTCGACATATCATGCACACAAAACGGAGCAGTATGCAATGAGATATGATGTGATGAACATAGCAACATAATGTGATAACTTCGGGACTTGGGGATTTCGGGGTCAACCTCTCCAGATCTAGGGTAGGAAAGTTGGAATACAGTAGGTTTAATACCAATATAAATAAAAAATGAGCTCATTACAGTACCTTGAAGTGGTGTTTTGTTTTCTTTCGCTAACGGAGCTCACGAGATTTTTTGTTAAGTTTTGTGTTGTGAAGTTTTCAAGTTTTGGGTAAAGATTTGATGGATTATGGAACAAGGAGTGGCAAGAGCCTAAGCTTGGGGATGCCCAAGGAACCCCAAGGTAAAATCCAAGGACACCAAAAAGCCAAAGCTTGGGGATGCCCCGGAAGGCATCCCCTCTTTTGTCTTCGTCTATCGGTAACTTTACATGGAACTATATTTTTATTCACCACATGATATGTGTTTTGCTTGGAGCGTCTTGTATGATTTGAGTCTTTGATTTTTAGTTCACCACAATCATCCTTGCTGTACACACCTTTTGAGAGAGACACACATTAATCGGAATTTATTAGAATACTCTATGTGCTTCACTTATATCTTTTTGAGCTAAACAATTTTGCTCTAGTGCTTCACTTATATTTTTTTTAGAGCACGGTGGTGGTTATATTTTATAGAAATTATTGATCTCTCATGCTTCACTTATATTATTTTGAGAGTCCTTTAGAACAGCATGGTAGTTTATAAAGTGCATTGAATAGTAAGGGAAGTTTGATACTTGATAGTTGTTTTGAGATATAAAGGTGGTAATATTAGAAGTGTGCTAGTTGAGCAATTATGAAATTGAGAAGTACTTGTGTTGAAGTTCGCAAGTCCCGTAGCATGCACGTATGGTAAACGTTATGTGACAAATTTGACGCATGAGGTGTTCTTTGATTGCTTTCCTTATGAGTGGCGGTCGGGGAAGAGTGATGGTCTTTTCCTACCAATCCATCCCTCTAGGAGCATGCGCGTAGTGCTTGGTTTTGATGACTTGTAGATTTTTGCAATAAGTATGTGAGTTCTTTATGACTAATGTTGAGTCCATGGATTATACGCACTCTCACCTTTCCATCATTGCTAGCCTCTTCGGTACCGTGCATTGCCCTTTCTCACCTTGAGAGTTGGTGCAAACTTCGCCGGTGCATCCAAACCCCGTGATATGATACGCTCTATCACACATAAACCTCCCTATATCTTCCTCAAAACAGCCACCATACCTACCTATTATGGCATTTCCATAGCCATTCCGAGATATATTACCATGCAACTTTCCACCGTTCCATTTATTATGACACGCATCATCATTGTCATATTGCCTTGCATGATCATGTAGTTGACATCGTATTTGTGGCAAAGCAACCTTTATAATTCTTTCATACATGTCACTCTTGATTCATGGCATATCCCGGTACACCGCCGGAGGCATTCACATAGAGTCATATTTTGTTCTAAGTATTGAGTTGTAATCTTTGAGTTGTAAGTAAATAAAAGTGTGATGATCATCATTATTAGAGCATTGTCCCAAGTGAGGAAAGGATGATGGAGACTATGATTCCCCCACAAGTCGGGATGAGACTCAGAAAAAAGAAAGAAAAAAAAAGAAAAGAGGCCAAAAAAGAAAAAAAAGGAGAAGAAGGCCCAAATAAAAAAAAGAAAAAAATGAGAGAAAGAGAGAGAAGGGACAATGTTACTATCCTTTTACCACACTTGTGCTTCAAAATAGCACCATGATCTTCATGATAGAGAGTCTCCTATTTTGTCACTTTCATATACTAGTGGGAATTTTATGTTATAGAACTTGGCTTGTATATTCCAACAATGGGCTTCCTCAAATTCCCTAGGTCTTTGTGAGCAAGCAAGTTGGATGCACACCCACTTAGTTTATTTTGTTGAGCTTTCATACATTTATAGCTCTAGTTCATCCGTTGCATGGCAATCCATACTCCTTGCATTGACATCTATTGATGGGCATCTCCATAGCCCGTTGATTAGCCACGTCAATGTGAGACTTTCTCCCTTTTTGTGTTCTCACACAATCTCAATCATTATATTCTATTCCACCCATAGTGCTATGTCCATGGCTCGCGCTCATATATTGCGTAAAAGTTGAAAGAGTTTGAAAAGGCTAAATATGAAACAATTGCTTGGCTTGTCATCAGGGTTGTGCATGATGAGAGCATTTTGTGTGACGAAAATGAAGCATAGCCAAACTATATGATTTTGTAGGGATAAGCTTTCTTTGGCTATGTTATTTTGGTAAGACATAATTGCTTGGTTAACACGCTTGAAGTATTATAATTTTTATGTCAATATTAAACTTTTATCTTGAATCTTTCGGATCTGAACATTCATGCCACAATAAATAAAATTACATTAGAAATATGCTAGGTAGCATTCCACATCAAAAATTCTGTTTTTATCATTTACCTACTCGTGGACGAGCAGGAATTAAGCTTGGGGATGCTTGATATGTCTCCAACGTATCTATAATTTTTGATTGCTCCATGCTATTATATATTATGTTTTGGATGTTTAACAGTCTTATTTATACACTTTTATATTATTTTTGGGACTAATCTATTAACCCAAGGCCCAATCGCAGAAAAGAAATATCAAACGGAGTCCAAAAGGAATGAAACCTTCGGGAGAGTTATTTTTGGAACAAACGTGATCCATAGGACTTGGAGTGGACATCAAGAAACATACGAGGAGGCCACGAGGCAGGGGGCGCGCCTACCCCGCTAGGCGCGCCCTCCACCCTCATGGGCCCCTCATGGCTCCACTGACCTACTTCTTCCTCCTATATATACCTACGTACCCCGAAACCATCGAGGAGCACCACGAAAATCTAATTCCACCACCGCAACCTTCTGTACCCGTGAGATCCCATCTTGGGGCCTTTTCCGGCGCTCTGCCGGAGGGGCATCGATCACGGAGGGCTTCTACATCAACACCATAGCCTCTTTGATGATGTGTGAGTAGTTTACCTCAGACCTTCGGATCCATAGTTATTAGCTAGATGGCTTCTTCTCTCTCTTTGGATCTCAATACAAAGTTCTCCCCGATTTCTTGGAGATCTATTCGATGTAACTCTTTTTGCGGTGTGTTTGTCGAGATCCGATGAATTGTGGGTTTATGATCAAGATTATCTATTAACAATATTTGAATCTTCTCTGAATTCTTTTATCTATGATTGGTTATCTTTGCAAGTCTCTTCGAATTATCAGTTTGGTTTGGCCTACTAGATTGATCTTTCTTGCAATGGGAGAAGTGCTTAGCTTTGGGTTCAATCGTCTGGTGCTCGATCCCAGTGACAGTAGGGTAAACGACACGTATTGTATTGTTGCCATCGAGGATAAAAAGATGGGGTTTATATCATATTGCTTGAGTTTATCCTTCTACATCATGTCATCTTGCCTAATGCGTTACTCTGTTCTTATGAACTTAATACTCTAGATGCATGCTGGATAGCGGTCGATGTGTGGAGTAATAGTAGTAGATGCAAGCAGGAGTTGGTCTACTTGTCATGGATGTGATGCCTATATACATGATCATGCCTAGATATTCTCATAATTATGCACTTTTCTATCAATTGCTCGACAGTAATTTGTTCACCCACCGTAATACTTATGCTATCTTGAGAGAAGCCACTAGTGAAACCTATGGCCCCGGGGTCTATTCTCCATCATATTAATCTCCTGACAACTAGAAATTTCTGGCGCCGTTTATTTTGCAATCTTTATCATAAAAATACCAAAAATATTATCTTATCATCTCTATCAGATCTCACTTTTGCAAGTGGCCGTGAAGGGATTGACAACCCCTTTATCGCGTTGGTTTCAAGGTTCTTATTTGTTTGTGTAGGTACGACGGACTTGCGTGTGGCCTCCTACTGGATTGATACCTTGGTTCTCAAAAATTGACCGAAATACTTACGCTACTATGCTGCATCACCCTTTCCTCTTGAAGGGAAAACCAACACATGCTCAAGAGGTAGCAGTTGCCTCCACTTGAATCTACTCTATGTTTATGTCACCCACTGTTATATATAATAACTAATCATGGTCATAAAATCATATGATGAAAGTACTGTATATAAAACCACAACGAAAATAAGCTGTATTTTTAAAAATACGGGAAAAGTTATTAGCAGCACTTTTCAGAAGAAGCGCTACTGCTACTTAGTACTATCAGTAGCGCTTACTATAGAAAAGCGCTACTGCTACTAGTTAGCTGTAGCGCCTTAGTGGTAACGCTTGCACAAGCGCTACTACTAGCTTAAAAACAAGCGCTACTACTAGGGTTTTCCCTAGTAGTGCAACCTTGGAATCACTTCCAACACACATCGTCACCTTGCCCTCAACTAATCTCTGTACATTTTGTAACTCCTGTTTCAAGTTACTAATCATAGCAACTGAACCAGTATCAAATACCCAGGGGCTACTATGAACACTAGTAAAGTACACATCAATAACATGTATATCATATATACTTTTGTTCACTTTGCCATCCTTCTTATCCGTCAAGTATTTGGGGCAGTTCCGCTTCCAGTGACCATTTCCTTTGCAACAGAAGCACTCAGGTTCAAGCTTGGGTCTAGCTTTGGGCTTCTTCATGGGAGTGGCAACTTGCTTTCCATTCTTCTTGAAGTTCCCTTTCTTTCCCTTGCCCTTTCACTTGAAACTAGTGGTCTTGTCAACCATCAACACTTGATGCTTTTCTTGATTTCTACCTTCGCCGATTTCAGCATCGCGAAGAGCTCGGGGAATCGTTTTCGTCATCCCTTGCATATTATAGTTCATCACGAAGTTCCAGTAACTTGGTGATAGTGACTAGAGAACTCTGTCAATCACTATCTTATCTGGAAAATTAACTCCCACTTGATTCAAGCGATTGTAGTACTCAGACATTCTGAGCACATGCTAACTGGTTGAGCTATTATCTTCCATCTTGTAGGCAAAATACTTGTCAGAGGTCTCATACCAATTTCAGCTCTTGGAACATCTTATATGCTCCTTGGCATTCAAAACGTTTTCGAAGTCCTGGTTCTAAGCCGTAAAGCATGGTGCACTAAACTATCAAGTAGTCATCATACCGAGCTTGTCAAACGTTCATAATGTCTGCATCTGCTCCTGCAATAGGTCTATCACCTAGTGGTGCATCAAGGACATAATTCTTCTGTGCAGCAATGAGGATAATCCTCAGATCACGGACCCAGTCCGCATCATTGCTACTATCATCTTTCAACTTAGTTTTCTCTAGGAACATATCAAAAATAAAACAGGGGAGCTATACGCGAGCTATTGATCTACAACATAGATATGCCAATACTATCAGGTACTAAGTTCATGATAAATTAAAGTTCAATTAATCATATTACTTAAGAACTTCCACTCATATAGACATCCCTCTAGCCATCTAAATGATCACGTGATCCAAATCAACTAAACCATGTCCGATCATCACGTGAGATAGAGTAGTTTTCAATGGTGAACATCACTATGTTGATCATATCTACTATATGATTCACGTTTGACCTTTCGGTCTCAGTGTTCCGAGGCCATATCTGCATATGCTAGGCTCGTCAAGTTTAACCCGAGTATTCTGCGTGTGCAAAACTGGCTTGCACCCGTTGTATGTGAATGTAGAGCTTATCACACCCGATCATCACGTGGTGTCTCGGCACGACGAACTGTAGCAACGGTGCATACTCAGGGAGAACACTTATACCTTGAAATTTAGTGAGGGATCATCTTATAATGCTACCGCTGCACTAAGCAAAATAAGATGCATAAAGGATAAACATCACATGCAATCAAAATATGTGACATGATATGGCCATCATCATCTTGTGCCTTTGATGTCCATCTCCAAAGCACTGTCATGATCTCCATTGTCGCCGGCTTGACACCTTGATCTCCATCGTAGCATCGTTGTCGTCTCGCCAACTATTGCCTCTACGACTATCGCTACCGCTTAGTGATAAAGTAAAGCAATTACATGGCGATTGCATTTCATACAATAAAGCGACAACCATAAGGCTCCTGCCAGTTGCCAATAACGGTTACAAAACATGATCATCTCATACAACAATTTATATCTCATCACGTCTTGACCATATCACATCACAACATGCCCTGCAAAAACAAGTTAGACGTCCTCTACTTTGTTGTTGCAACTTTTACGTGGCTGCTATGGGCTTCTAGCAAGAACCGTTCTTACCCACGCATCAAAACCACAACAACTTTTCGTCAAGTGTGCTGTTTTAACCTACAACAAGGACTGGCCGTAGTCAAACTTGATTCAACTAAAGTTGGAGAAACAGACACCCGCCAGCCACCTATGTGCGAAGCACGTCGGTAGAACCAGTCTCATGAACGCGGTCATGTAATGTTGGTCCGGGCCGCTTCATCCAACAATACCGCCAAATCAAAGTAAGACATTGGTGGTAAGCAGTATGACTATTATCGCCCACAAATCATTGTGTTCTACTCGTCCATATAACATCTACGCATAGACCTGGCTCGGATGTCACTGTTGGGGAATGCAGTATTTCAAAAAAATTCCTACGATCACGCAAGATCTATCTAGGAGATGCATAGCAACGAGACGGGAGAGTGTGTCCACGTACCCTCGTAGACCGAAAGCGGAAGCATTTAGTAACGCGGTTGATGTAGTCGAACGTCTTCACGATCCAACCGATCGAAGTACCGAACATACGGCACCTCCGTGTTCAGCACACGTTGAGCTCGATGACGTCCCTCGAGCTCTTGATCCAATTGCGGATGAGGGAGAGTTCCGTCAGCACGATGGCGTGGCGACGGTGATGATGAAGTTATCGGCGCAGGGCTTCGCCTAAGCACTACGACGATATGACCGAGGTGTGTAACTGTGGAGGGGGCCACCGCACACGGCTAAGACAAATCTTGGAGTGCCTTTGGGGTGCCCCCTACCCATGTATATAAAGGAGGGAGGGAGAGAGGCCGGCCCTCCTAGGGGCGCGCCAAGTGTAGGGAGTCCTACTAGGACTCCCAAGTCCTAGTAGGATTCCCTTTCCTTTTCGGAGTGGGAAAGAAGGAAAGGAGGGAGAGGGAGAAGGAAGGGGGGCGGCAACCCTTGTCCAATTCGGTTTGGGCAGGGGGGAGGCGCGCGCCACCTCGTGGCCCTTCTTCCCTCTCTCCAATAAAGCCCAATAAGGCCCATTAACTTCCCCGGCGAATTCCCGTAACTCTCTGGTACTCCGAAAAATACCCGAATTACTCGGAACCATTCCGATGTCCGAATATGGCCTTCCAATATATGAATCTTTACCTCTCAACCATTTCGAGACTCCTCGTCATGTCCGTGATCTCATCCGGGACTCCGAACAAACTTTGGTCATCAAATCACATAACTCATAATACAAATCGTCATCGAACGTTAAGCGTGCGGACCCTACGGGTTCGAGAACTATGTAGACATGACCGAGACACATCTCTGATCAATAACTAATAGAGAACCTGGATGCTCATATTGGCTCCTACATATTCTACGAAGATCTTTATCGGTCAAACCGCATAACAACATACGTTGTTCCCTATGTCATCGGTATGTTACTTGCCTGAGATTCGATCGTCGGTATCATCATACCTAGTTCAATCTCGTTACCGGCAAGTTTCTTTACTCGTTTCATAATGCATCATCCTGCAACTAACTCATTAGTCACATTGCTTGCAAGGCTTATAGTGATGTGCATTACCGAGAGGGCCCAGAGATACCTCTCCGATACTCGGAGTGACAAATCCTTATCTCGATCTATGCCAACCCAACAAACACCATCGGAGACACCTGTAGAGCGTCTTTATAATCACCCAGTTATGTTGTGATTTTTGATAGCACACAAAGTGTTCCTCCGGTATTCGGGAGTTGCATAATCTCATAGTCAGAGGAACATGTCTAAGTCATGAAGAAAGCAATAGCAATAAAACTTAACGATCATAATGCTAAGCTAAAGGATGGGTCTTGTCCATCACATAATTCTCCTAATGATGTGATCCCGTTCATCAAATGACAACACATGTCTATGGTCAGGAAACTTAACCATCTTTGATTTACGAGCTAGTCAAGTAGAGGCATACTAGGGACACTTTGTTTTGTCTATGTATTAACACATGTATCAAGTTTCCGGTTAATACAAATCTAGCATGAATAATAAACATTTACCATGATAGAGGAAATAAAATAATAACTTTATTATTGCCTCTAGGGCATATTTCCTTCAATTTGGTGGAGGGGTCAGTGATTTGGGTGGAGTGTGTCGCGCCGGCGGTCGGGGCATGTGGGACGTGGAAGGAGGAGGATGGGGGTCGGGTGTGGATTACCTGCCTGGATACACGAGGCCGAGCAGCATGAAGGAGGGTCGCCGGCGAGGAGGTGACGCTACAAGCAAGGAGTGAAGGTTTCAACTTGGAAAGGAAGGCGAAAACAGGGGAAATGTGGCTTTTGGTAAGGGGGAGGGGACGGGGAGGTAGATATTTCCGCAGATGCCGAAATTTTTTAATTGGTTCAGCGGAAAAACTAGCGTGCAAAGTGTCATCAGACACAATCCCTTATTCAGGACTGTGTCCGATATGTGAACATCACAAACGATTCAGATAGCTTAACCCGTGTGTGACGAGTTTGAACGTCAAAATTTTTGGTTCGAACTTCCCTCGTTACAGTGGTCATCCACGTCATTGCATAATTTGGGTACACAAAAGAGACTATAGCACACCCACACTTCTTAATCAAGCAAGTTCAGCAATTAAACAGAGCTAGCTGATCTAAACATTACTCTAACAAATTAAAGACCGGCGCTCTTAATTAATCAAAACAAAGAGTACTACTACGGCTGGTGCTCGTTGATCTCCACGGACTCCTCCATGTCCAGCTCGCGCTCGACAGTCTCCTGGGGAAGGGGCTCCATGGCATCCATCGCACCATACTCACTAAGCATCTCACCATCCGCGTCCGCCATCTCTTTGGAAACGGCCGCCACGAGCTGGGCGTGGGCGGCGGCGATCTGGGCTTGGACGGGCTCCATCGTGGCAAGGTATGCGGCGGAGGAACGGACGGCTGCTCGAACGCTCTCGGCGATTGCCAACTCTTCGACCGTGGGTTGCCGAACATTGTCGGAGAAGCTTCGTTCGATTTGTATGGTGACCACCATGAGCTGGGCGTCGGCGGCCTCGACATGGTCATGGGCGGCCTCCATCAGGGCTAAGGCCGCCGCTGTGGAACGGACAACTGTTGTGCCGCTCTCGCCGGTTGCTATCCCCGAGGCAGATGTTGCTGCCGCCACCTGAGAAGCAACAACGGCCGTTTGGGCTGCCTTGGCCGCCCGGTCGCAGATTGCGGCCGCGCTCATGCACCTTTTTAGCACGCGCATGGCGACTGCGGCCGCGCTCTCGCCGGAGTGGGCCGCCGAAGTTGCCCTCACGGCGCGGGTCCACGTCCCCATCTTTCACTGGCGACGAATGAACAGTGAAATGATATTTGGGGAGCGAGCTAGTGTGCTTGACACGTCGGCTGTGGACTGTAGCCGACGCACCTTCTCGCGTAAGCCATAGGCGTATTATACACCAACGGTGCTCCAAGATATTTTGTACTGCATCTCACACAGTTGGTGATAATAAACTATGTGGGATCTACTTGATTTTTGATCTTGGTTTGAATGACGTAATGGAGTAACAGCGGTATTGTAGGGTGTTTGAATTACTAGAACTTTTATCTGTAGTGAATATGCAACTATATGTGTGTCATAAAAAAATTGGAATTGTTCAGGGTTCGTTTGGACATTTTATACATTAACTTGGTTTTCTAGCCATTTCAGGTGCACAATTCAAAATTAAACTACATGCACATGGTCTGGTGCACCAACAGGGGTTGTAAAATCATATAGTTGTCCATGGGTGTCCCATGCAAGAAATGAGAATGAATTTCGAACACCACGGCACCGTGGCTCTTCCGCAAACATTGAGGTACTTGCTTTTGTAATTCTATTAAATCCAAAACTCGTCTGAAATTCATGAACCTTGGCATGCTATCATGGAATGGCATCAACATGCTGGGGTAAAAAATATTGCCCCATTTGGGGCAGGTTATGGTATAAGCTTCTCACAAACCAGAGCTTCTCATAAGAAGCCTCATGGTTCCGTTATGGAAACGCGTCACCTTTGTGGACAAAATGATATTCGTCGCCTCTTCTTCCTTTCAATTTTTTTCCTGGTGTCAACATAGAACAACAGGAGTGTCATGTTAAATTTTGGATTTTTTCGGGGATCGTTTGGACATATTTATATGTTAACTGAGTTTTCTAGGCATTTATATGCATAATTAAAAATTGAACTACATGCACATGCTCCAGTCCATAAAAATGGGTTGCAAAATCAAATGTTTGTCCTTAGTTGCAAGCTTAGGTCATATGCAAAAAATGCGAATGAACGTCAAACACCTTGACACTGTCGCTCGGCCGCTAAATCATAAACTCGCCAGAAATTCATGAAACTTGACATGATATCATGGAACGGCATCGACATGTTGTTGTAAAAATATTGTCCCATTTGGGGCAGGTTTGGGTATAAGCTTCTCAGAAACCAGAGCTTCTCTCACAACAAGCCTGATGGTTTCGGTAGGGAATGTGCCACCTTGGGGAATGAAACGATATCTGTTGCCTCTTCTTACTTTCAAAATTTTTCTCGTGTCAACATAAAACAACATGAGTGTTGTGTCAATTTTTGGGATTTTTCAGGGTTCGCTTGGACATTTTTATACATTAACTGCGTTTTTATGCATTCATGTACATAATTCAAATTTAAACTACATGCACATGCTCCAGTGCATATAAATGGGTTCAAAATTGGAATGTGTGTCCTTGGTTACATGCTTAAGTCCCATGCAAGAAATGAGAATGAATGTCAAACACCTTGCCACCGTCGCTCGACCGCTAACATTGAGATACATGGTTTTTAAATTCTAGTAAATCAAAAATGCGTCTGAAAAGTATGAAACTTGACATGCTAGCATCGAAAGGCATCAACATGCAATGGTAAAAATATTGTCCCATTTGGGGCAGGTTGGGGTATATAAGCTTCTCACAAACTAGAGCTTCTCACAACAAGCCTCATGGTTATGGTAGGGAACGTTTCATCTTTCTAGACGAAACGATATTCGTTGCCTCTTCTTGATTTCAATTTTTTCTAGTGTCAACATAGAACAACATGAGTGTTGTGTTAATTTTAGGAATTATTTGGGTTCGTTTGGACATTTTTATACATTAACTGAGTTTTCTATGCATTTATGTGGATAATTCAAATTTGAACTACGGGCACATGCTCCAGTGCATGTAAATTGTTTGAAAAACCAAATATGTGTCCTTGGCTGCATGCTTAGGTCCCATGCAATAAATGGGAATGAATGTCAAACACCTTGCCACCGTCGCTCGGCTGCAAACATTGAGATACATGGTTTTCAAATTCTAGTAAATCCAAAACTCGTTTGAAGTCCATGAAACTTGACATGCTATCATGGAGCGGCATCAACATGCCGTGGTAAAAAAATTGTCCCATTTGGGGCAGGTTTGGGTATAAGCTTCTCGCAAACCAGAGCTTATCACAACAAGCCTGATGGTTTCGGGAGGGAACGTGCCACCCTTGGGGACGAAACGATATCCGCTGCCTCTTCTTGCTTTCAAAAATTTTCTAGTGTCCACATAGAACGACACGAGTGTTGTGTCAATTTTTAAGATTTTTTGGGGTTCGCTTGGACATTTTTATATATTAACTGGGTTTTCTAGGCATTTTATGTGCATAATTCAAATTTGAACTACATGCGCATGCTCAAGTGCAGAAAAATGGGTTGACATATGAAATGTGTGTCCTTGGGTGCATTCTTAGGTCCCATGCAAGAAATTGGAATGAATTTCAAACACCAGGGCACTTTTGATTGCCAGCAAAACTTTGAGATACTTTATTTTTAAATTCTAGTAAATCCAAAACTCATCTGAAATTCATGAAACTTGGCATGCTATCATGGAATGGCACCCGACATATTCTGGTATTTTTCATGTCCATTTTGAAAGAAGGCGCACTCGAATAACAGTCAACAAAGGCATTTTGAAAAAATAGCTACCACTTTAATATCTCAAACGTTTGTATAATTCAAATCATGTGCGTTCTGTTAACCATTCACGTGATGCCATGTGTCTTGGTTTTAATGGCTATAGTAGGTGTCGTGCAAACAACTGCATGACTGAACGGCAGGCGTGCGAGCGCAGTCCGGTGCGCAGGCTGACCGAGAGGCGTGCAAGCTGTACTCCAATGCATAGGCTCACCGGGAAGCGTGCGAGCTGTACGCTGTGCTAGATCACTGGGAAGCGAGCCCTTTGACTTCCATGGCCGCCCACCTTGCTCGCATCCTCTCCATTAATGGCGCTCGAGTCGCTGTTTAATACGGGCGGCCTTACTATTCACCTCGCATTCACCTCCCTCCTGTAGACCTCCACCAACGCCATGGCGCAGAAGGATCATCTACCACTAGTATTCAAGTTTGGTGAAGTCGACTCCGAGCCGGAGGGGATAGAAAATAAGGAGGAATGGGGCCTCATGGACATGGCCCTGAACGAGCTGGCCGCATCGGTTGCTGCCCCCGCTCCCGTCCCAGCTCCCATCCCCTCGCCAGCGCCAGTGACCCTCCCCATAGCATTGACGGGCTGGTCACCGAGCACTATCGCAGAGCTCGAAGCCGCAGGCGTCAGCGAGGTCTCCGTGGACCTCTACGAGCTCGTGTACATGCCAGCGCCAGCACCCGTGCCCGTTCCTGTGCGCACCCCTCCACACACCGCGGTGCCTGTCCCCGAGAGTTTGGATGCACCCGCCGCGCCCGTGCCTGTGTGCGCGTGCCCCTCAACGGCATGGGACGCTGCTGTCGACCGCTACCTCTCAGCGCCGCCAGTTGCCATCCTCCCGCGCCCCGCTCGTCGATCGCGCAACGACATGATGTTTGATTTCCAAGTGAGGAACATTTTGTGCTGCCTTGAAGACTTCAACAACGGCGTCCTGGAGGACGACAAAGACCACGACGGCGCGGCACGCCGGCTCCACTGCCGCCGGAAATAGTTTTTTTGGGGGTTTAAAAATGTATCTCGATCATATGAATATAAATTCGCAGTGTGACTGAATGAAACATATGGTTTGAACGAACATGCGTTTTTCTCTCTTAATGTACAGACTTATCAAACGATTTTCTTTTGAAAGAAACGTCAATGGTTTTTAAATATAAAACACTCATCGCAAACGTTTAGTTAGAACACCTGTATGCACACCGACAGCTTCCCCAGGAAGCCAAGGAAAAATGTGTCGAGCAGGATTTGTGCAGCTCTTGATCGCAAACGTTTTAGATATAACACCCGTACGCAAAGTGAGAGCTATGGCCTTCCCCCTTAAGTCAATGGAAAATTTGCAGCACAGGATTTGTGCATCTCTTCAATGCAAATGGTTCAGATTGAATACGGTATGCAAAGCCAGACTTCGGCGCTAAGCCAAGAGAAAATGTGCCAAGCAGGATTTGTGCATCCCTTCAACGCAAACGGTTGTTTTGGATGACCCGTGTGTAACCACGTACAGAAAATTTCGTAAAATTTGCATCTGTCATATTGGGTATATTGCCATTTGTCAAACTGGAAAGATTGACATTTGTTGATCTAGTAACATTGCCATTTGTCAACCTTGTAACACTGCGATTTGTCGAAATATGCAGCTAAAAATCACTAGAACTATCTAATTTTTGCAACTAAAATTCATCAGTAATTAAGCATAGATTTCATTCATAGATTAAGCAGTCGTTGTTTATACAAACAGTTCAACTCGATAGTTGAGCCGACCAAACTTTTCCCCAAGTGTTGCAAACCACGTACTGAAATAGCTAGTTCAACTATATATACTCGCTAATTTTAAGTACGTTGTACAATTCCACCACATCTATAGTCAGATGAACTGAACAAAATAGCCCCTAAACACTACTACTACTATGGAGGGGCTTTGTACTACTTCCGACAGCCTCTCCTCTGCTGAGCATGCTCAGTAAGAGGCAGAGGAGGAGGAGCCTACCGACAAGCTGGACAACTGCAATACGGTGCCTGCCGCTGCTGCACCTTCAGCGACACTCACCTTGAACGCCCTCTTCCACTCTAGATGACCCCTCTCGAAGCAGTGGTTCTCCTCGTAGATCTCCTGATTCCTCGCCTATGAGATGGCGTGTGCCGCGACCACGGCAGCGGTAAGGTGTCAGGGGAAATGACACCAATGGGATCACGGGGAATCCCTTCTATGGTCGGCGGGTGCGGGGTTGTGGAAAGAGCGGGTTCAAGAGATCAACACGGGAGGTTTATCCAGGTTCGGGCCGCAAGTGATGCGTAATACCCTACTCCTGCTGGCTTGTGTTTATCTGGTGTTCTTGGACTAGCTACAAAGCATGCAGGGTCCAAAAAGTCTGAATCCTCTCTCGGTACGCCACGGGGCTCCTTTTATAGTCAAAGGGGCTGCCACAGTGGCACACAGGAGGTGGAAAGTTGTACAGTAGCCGAGTTTATCTCTGGCACCATAGGACAAAGCGCATTAAATGCGCTACTTAGGTGTCCTCTTTCTTTATCGGGGACGGTAATGAGGCCCGTCCCGTCCGTTGCCGCTTCGCCTTGCTCTGACACGCGTCCAGGCCAACGAGGCATGCATCACCATGTAGGCTGGCAGGCTCTGAGCTGGTGTGGTGGCAGGGTCTTCATGAAGATCTGCATGCCACCACGTAGGTGCTTGACTAGTTGGCCAAGGAGCCACGTACTGCCATGTGGGTACCTGCTTAGTTGGTGGGTCGGCCGCTAAGCTGGGGCAGCGACGGGGCGGCAAGGCCTTGCCGCGGTCTTGCTGATATTCCCGGCAAGAGTCTTGCCGGGGCCTTGCGGGTGCCCTCGGCAAGAGTCTTGCCGGGGCCTCGCGGGTATCTTCGGCAGGAGCCTTGCCGGGGCCTCGTGGGCATCCTCAGCAAGGGGCCTTGCCGGGGCCTCGTGGGCATCCTCGGCATGGAGCCTCACTGTTGTCTTGTTTTCTGGTTCTTATCTAGGCCTCGTAGGCCCTTTGTCTTTACAAAGATCTGCATGCCACCATGGAGGTGCCTCCCGAGCCTTGGTTCTAACGTGTCGATGGTGTCGGAACTCCCAGGCTCAAGGGTGGCGGCCTCGTTAGTGTTGGGCAAGTTGCCCCGGCAAGGTTTTTGCCGGGGCCGTGGAGGCTGCCCCGGCAAGGGCCTTGCCAGGGGAGTTCACCTCGCCCTCCTGCCCTTCATGCTTCTGGTCTTGAGCACTGCTCTGGTAGTCTTGTTCTTTTGCTTCCTTCCTCTGCCCCGCTAACTGTGGCCGTAGGTGCGGCTCTAACTGCCCGTGCACAAGTAAAGGGGTACAAAGAAGGGCCCCTACTTTTGTACATCGACAGGAGCCCCTGGGCCAGGGCCACACATAAGCGCGACGCGTTGTTGGGCTAGGCCCAAAACGGTGCGCGGGCACGCGGGGCTGAGTTTTACCGCAGTAACTTCCCTCGCCAGTTGCGCTTCCCCGCGACCCGCGTTGAATGCGTGACGTGGGGGTCGTGCGTGGAATGACCGCAGCATGCTCACGTCATCCCGTGGTGAATAGTAAAGAGGCGGCTTGCGTGTCCCTTTAAAACTGCAGGGCCGCTGCTCATTTACTCTCTCGGCCTTGGAACCGTCGTTCCATGTTTCCTACTACGCCTGCCCCTTGCGCCACGTACGGCGCATGCACGGCATGGGGTAGGTGACAGACGCACGGGATATGGGAAGGCGCGTGCTAGCCGATATTCACGTGCCTTTGATTGGGCGGGGAGGGTGGTCGATGGCCTTGCTCGTTGCCACTTAATGAGCCGGACCTGAACAGGCTCTTCAGAGGCGTAGAGCTAGTCTTTTAGCCTTCCCCGCTCAGCTATAAAAAGGGAACCCAGGGGGAGGAGGAGGAGCATCTCCCCACGTCTCCCCTTTGTCTCCATTCTCCATCCACCGTCATAGCGAGAGGGCGTGGCTGTGGCCGTTCTTCCGCGGAGGCGACCAGGTCCTCCTCCCGCCAGAGAGCCGCAACGGTCAAGGAAGAGCTAGACGCCCAAGGCAAAGGCCATGCTCGAGGCGGGGGTGCCGGACAGGGCCGCGGTCGGCGAGGCGGCCGAGGCAGAGGCGGTCGAGGCAGAGGTGGGCGTGGAAGGGGGATGCCTGTTTCATCTCCATCTCCGTTGCCATCTCCTCCACCATCTCCTCCTACTTCGTCGAGCGGTCATGTTTGGGACACGATGCTGGAGTTTATTCTGCAGCTGCGTGGGTCGCCGCGCAGCCGCCTTCACCTTCCCGAGGCATTCGCGAGGGTGCTGGAGATCGACCAGCCACCAAGGTTGAGGCTTCACATGAAGGGGTGTTGCCACGGTGACATGTGGGTGAACACAAGGTTTCCTGCCCCTCATGTGATGCTCCTTCGTCGGGGCTGGAAACCTTCGCATGTGCCCATTGCTTGATGGATGGGCATGTCCTCTACTTCAGGCTAGCGGAGAGCGACCTGCTCTCCGTCAAGGTCTTCGGGCGCTCGGGACACAGGCTAGGGTGCTGTGCGGAGAGCTCGACCAATGATGAAAGCTCCTCCTCGGGCGAGAGCAACGAGGAGGACAGCGACAACGACGACGAGGGTAGCGGGTGGGAGGATGACGGGTCCGACTAGGCGTCGGACACACCGTCCCTGGGCGACGCCGGCAGCACCACCATCTGCATTGCCAGCTCCTTGAACTTCTCGGGGTCGCCTCTTTGGGCGGCTGGCGTGGGGAGGCCGGAGAAGACGAAGAAGGCGGGTGGCGGGCCGTCAAGTCGGAGTACGATGGCGCCGACGCCTTCGTCTCATATTGGCGGTCCACTGCCTTGTCTTTTGGCTCTTCTCCCGGCACCATCATCACCAGCCCTCCCCTGGACGGCCGCCGGGATGTTCTCTTGCTGTCTTCTGCTGCTCATACCTCGCCTAGGCACTTCTTTTTCCCTTCTGCCATCTTGTTCCGTTTCCTAAGGAGAGGGATAAGAAAGGGATTACAGGCACCTTATCTTTTTTTTAGTTTTTAAGCCTACGGGCATTTGTCAGATTTAAACCTTGTAATCCCCTTGCTCAAGCTCTCATTCCATATGAATTGTACTTGTTAACAAAGTATTAATGAAGAAAAGGGGTGTTTGCCAGGTTCTTTTGTGCGCGAGCGAGGCCCACACCAAGGAGCGAATCCTTGTTATCTTAAAAATAAACATCATCACCCGGCAACAGACCTTGCCGTCCTCCCACTCTATAGCTCGACTACACTCATGCTTTTTGGTGGAGGTACGGGCAAAGTAGGATTAGGCCCTTCGTTTGTTCCCTTTCCATCGCGCTACAACCAAGTTCCGGCCCAAAGAAAGGTTCTTGGGCACGGGGAGGAGGGAGCACGGCGGTGTAAGAGTGAGCGAAGCTTCGCACGTTCAAGTTCCATACGGAAGTGTAGAGTGGGGGACGAAAGACTTATGTGATTCTGCAGCCCTTTGCAACCTGGGCTTGCCGTGGTCGGATCTCCGGATCTGTAGCCCCCGGCAACCTTGGCTTGACGGGGTTTTGGGCGTCGGCCTGTTTCCTTTCCCCCAAACAGCTCAGCAGAAACGCCCGTGCATCCTATGAACCAAAAGAAAGGACGGGAAGGAACAGAGAGACGCACACTCAACCTCTATGCTAGGGGTTAGTCGCCGCTAAGCACTATCGACCCTAACAGAGAGAGACTCAACCTAGCATGCATGCTAAAACTTAGGGCGCCAACGCTTCATTTATTTATGCTCAGGGTCTGTGCCTGGCTTTGTACATAGGGTTACATGCCTTGCCGGCAAGGCTATTACAAAATGGGGGTTGCCGGGGCTCCCAGCAACCGCGCCTTAGGGGTAAAACTTGCGAAGATGTTTGATATTCCAGGAATTGCTCACCGGAATGCCATCTTCGGTCTCCTGGCGGACTAGGCCAGGCCTGGTGACTCGTATTACCCGATAAGGGCCTTCTCACTTTGGCGTCAACTTGTTTGAATTCTTGGCAGATTGAATTCGCTGAAGAACAAGGTCGCCTTCCTCAAGGCTTCGGGCGTGAACCTTGCGGCTATGATAGCGGCACAAGGCTTGCTGCTAGCGAGCGGCTTGCACAACAGCCCGAAGACGATCTTCCTCAAGGAGCGTCGCATCCTCTTGGCGCAACTGCTCTTGCTCAAGCTCATCCTAAGCGAGCACTCGAGGTGACCCGTATATGAGTTCCGTGGGGAGAACTGCTTCTGCCCCGTATACCAGGGCAAAGGGTGTCTAGCCAGTGGCTTGATTTGGCGTTGTTCTGATCGACCAAAGAACCGTTGGAATTCATCAATCCAGCGCCTTCCGCACTTGTGCAGCTTGTCAAAAGTTCTGGTCTTGAGGCTCCGCAACACTTCTTCATTCGCCCTCTCAGCCTGGCCGTTACTTCTGGGATGAGCAACAGAAGCAAAACAAACCTTGCTGCCGAGATCTTGAATGTACTGCATGAAGGTGTGGCTTGTGAACCGTGTGCCGTTGTCAGTGATGACCCTGTTGCGCACACCAAAACGGCAGACTAACCCCTTGAAGAACTTGACGGCTGACTATGCTGTCACCTTTCTCACTGGTTCCACTTCCGGCCACTTTGTGAACTTGTCGATCGCGACGTACAAGTACTTAAAGCCCCCGACGGCGCGGGGAAAGGGGCCCAGTATGTCGAGCCCCTAGACCGAAAATGGACAAGAAAGAGGGATTGTTTGAACGGCTTGGGCTGGTTGATGAAGCTTCTTTGAATGGAACTGGCATGCTTCACACTTGGTTACTAGTGCCGCTGCATCCTGGAGAGCAGTGGGCCAGAAGAAACCTTGCCGGAATGCCTTGCCAGCAAGGGCTCTTGACCCTATGTGGGAGCCACACATGCCTCCATGTATCTCTGCCAACAGCCTTGGTCCGTCTTCCCGAGGAATGCACTTCAACTTCATGTCGTTCGATCTCCTTCTATATAGGGCATCATCCTCGAACTGGTACATGCTGGACCGACGGGCTACTTTCTCTGCTTCTTCCTGCTCCTCGGGGAGCTCTCCTGTTTGGAGGAAATGGGTGGTGGGCTGCACCCATGCCAGAGCCTGGGGTTCGACGGCAAGGACTAAAGGCACGTCTTCGTCCATATGGGCAGCTGCCTCTACGGCTAGGGCTTGAGGCCCTGCCGGGGGTTGCTGCTCTCCGGCAAGCTTGGGACACCCAGCAACGTCCTTGCCAGCGGCTCCTGGGAGCTCAGCGGGAAAGTACTTGCCGGGGCCTGCCTTCCTTCGTTTGCTCTGTCCTGCTGATGGTTCAACGGATGGCTGAGTTAATTGGAGCACAAAGGTACGTGGTTCCACAGGCAACTTGAGGGCAGCGCATTTTGACAGGTCGTTAGCAGTGCCGTTCTCCGCTCGGGGAACATGCTCTGCTTGCAATCCGTCAAAGCGCTCTTCCAACTTCCTCACTTCATCCACATAGGCCTCCATCAACGGGCTCTGGAAATCCTTGTTCACTTTCTTGACGAAGAGCTGTGAATCACCTCTGTTGATGAGCTTCTTGATTCCAAGGTCTGCCGCGATCCTGAGACCAGCCAGCAATCCCTCGTACTCCGCCGTGTTGTTAGTTGATTTTTCCCGGGGAAAGTGCATCTGGATTACGTACTTGAGCCGCTCTCCGGTGGGTGCGACGAGTAGTACGCCGGCACCAGCACCTTGGAGTGAGAAAGCTCCATCAAATTACATAACCCACTCACTGCTCGTTTCCTTGTCGGGAAGGGTGGTCTCTTGAATCTCCTCATCGGGCGTTGCGGTCCACTCTGCTATGAACTCTGCCAAGGCTCGGCTCTTAATTGTCGAAGTACTTTCAAACTTGAGGCCAAAGCTTGACAATTCCAAAGCCCACTCCACAATCCTCCCGGTTGCATCCGGGTTGTGCAGGATTCGTTGAAACTGGAGGCGGGTGATGACGGTGATCTCATGTGCTTGGAAGTAGTGGCGCAGCTTCATTGAGGCCACGAGGAGGCCGAAAAGTAGCTTCTGCATACCAAAATATCTTGATCTAGCCCCCTGTAGGAGGGAACTGACAAAATAAAATGGGTGCTGCACCACCTTCTTCTTCTATCCTACTACGCCCAATTGCGCAGACTCTGCCTCGCCGGGGCCGGGCCTTGCCGAGGAGGGCTCCGCCCCACCATCCGACGGCTCCACGGTTACTGTTGTTTCTTCCTCAAGTTCCCTCTGCGCCACCAGCGCAGCACTAACCACTTGATTCGTTGCTGCTAAGTATAATAGCAACGAATCTTGTGGTTTAGGCGCGACTAGTATTGGCGTGGAGGAGAGGTACTTCTTCAAATCTTGCAGTGCTGCCTCTGCCTCCGGAGTCCACTTTACTGGACCCGCCTTTTTAAAAACTTTGAAAAAGGGGAGGGCGCGCTCAGCAGATTTGGAGATGACCCTACTTAGGGCAGCAACGCAACCGGCGAGCCTACGGACGTCCTTGACCCGTTTTGGCGCCTCAATCTGCTCAATTGCCTTGATCTTGTCGGGGTTCGCCTCGATCCCACGCTGTGACACAAAGAACCCGAGAAGCTTGCCGGAGGGGACACCGAACACACACTTCTCCGGGTTGAGCTTGAGGTTGATCTTGCACGGATTTGCAAATGTCTCTTCTAGATCTTGCATGAGCGTGGCCCTGTCCTTGGTTTTGACCACTATGTCGTCCATATAAGCTTCCATGTTTCTATGTAGCTGGGGCTCAAAACAAATTTGGATCGCTCGGGCAAACGCCGAACCAGCGCTCTTCAACCCAAAAGGCATTCGTACAAAACAGTACATACCACATGGGGTGATGAACATGGTCTTTTCTTCGTCTTCATCATGAAGATCTGGTGGTATCCTGAATAGGCGTCGAGGAATGACAGTAGGTCACACCCGGCAGTGGAGTCCACAATCTGGTCAATGCATGACAGAGGGAAAGGATCCTTTGGACATGCCTTATTGATATCTGTGTAGTCAATACACATCCTCCATTTCCCATTTTCCTTACGCACCACCACTGGATTGGCCAACCACGTGGGGTGGAGTACTCCTCTAACCAGGCCCGCTGCCTCCAACTTCCTGATTTCCTCGACGATGAACTCTTGGTGCTCCAAAGCTTGCTTCCTGACCTTCTGCTTGACGGGCCGCGCATGAGGACAGACAGAAAGATGGTGCTCAATCACCTCCTTGGGAACGCCGGGGATGTCGGATGCTTGCCATGCAAACACATCGACATTCGCCCGCAGGAAGGCGATGAGCGCGCTTTCCTATTTGCTTTCGTGGGTGGAGCTTATAGTAAAAGCCCCGCCCGTGCCGTCCTCCTTGACGGGCACCTTCTTGGTTTCTGGTGGTGCAGCCTTGGATTTCTTGCTCTTGCCGGTGGAGCTCTCTGGCACATCCTCAATGGGAGCGCTGCACTCCGAAGAGACGCGCTTGCCGGAGTGGGTGCCGGAGGTCTGGCCGGAAGAGGTCTTTCCGGAAGGGGTCTTGCCGGCCTTCTTCCTTCCCGGGGCTTCAGCGGCAGGAGCAAGTGCCTTGGCGGCAGCTGCTGCAACTGCCTCTCGGTAGAGTTGGTCGGCGCAAATGAGCGCGTCTTTCTTGTCAGAGGGGATAGTGATGATGGTCAGTGGCCCCGACATCTTCAATTTGTTGTAGGCGTAGTGTGACGCTGCCATGAACTTGGCCAGCGCTGGGCGGCCAAGGATCCAATTGTATGGCAAGGGGATCTCGGCGACATCGAAAACGATCTTTTTCGTCCTATAGTTCAGCTCGCCCCCAAAAGTAACGAGCAGCATGATTTTACCTTTTGGCTGACTCCTCCCGGGTTGACCCCTTGAAACGTGCCCGTCTCTTCGAGATCTCCATCAGGAATCTGCAACCTCTTGATCACATCGGGCGAGATCAAATTCAGACCGGCCCCACCATCAACCAGCAGTTTTGTCACCTTGAGGTTGCGTATTGGAGGTGAAACCAACAACGGCAAACACCCGACTGCAGTTGTGCGATCAGGGTGATCCTCGGTGTCGAAAATGATGGGCATGCGGGACCATTTTAGTGGCTTCTGTGCATGAACGATGGCTCCGCCGTAGTGACCTCACACGCACACTGTTTCAGTTGGCGGTGTGAGGCGTGCAATGAGGCGCCACCGTCGACGCACTTGGCCTTTGTAGCTTTCTGGATCTCATGTTCTCCGTCCTTGTCGTCCTCGTCATGATCCTCATCTTCTTCCTTCTTGTCGCGGCCCCGAGCGGGCCTCTCTTGTTGATTATCTTTGCGGCGGTGACCCCCTTGGCCACCACGCTTCTTGCCAGACCACTCAGCACCATCATGACCATTATCCTTGTCCCGCCTTTCATATTCAGCTTTCTACTTGTCAGCAAGCAGCTCAACCTATCGGCAGTTCTGGAGGTCATGGCCCTTGGTGCGGTAGATCTTGCAGTACTGCTTGTCGGAGCCTCCTGGCTTGTCGGCGGCCACCAAGGCCCGGCAGGCGGCGCACCCGGCAACCTCTTTGCCGGGGGCGTCAGCCTTGGCCTTCTTGGCAGCGCCGGGGTCGCTGGATCTCTCAACGGCAAGCACAGTCTTGCCCTTACGTTTCCTATTACGGTGCCGGCCCTTCTTCGTCGGGGCGGCGGCGTCTTCGTCCGTGGAGTCGGTTTCCGCGACGGCGTCTTCGCCGGGGTACTTCCTTCCTTCCTCGGCCCGAGCACATCTATCTGCTAGAACATAAGTTCGACTACATCCTTGACCTTGTTCATCGCCAGCTCTTCACGCATCTTGCAGTTGCGTACATTCTGATGGAACGCACTGATGACAGCGGCGGGATGGACATGTGGGATGGTGTGCTGCACACGGCTGAATCTTTGTATGTACTTACACAGGGACTCACCATCCTTCTGGGGGATGACATGCAAGTCACTTTCTTGGCCAGGAGCTTGGTGGCCTCCGGTAAAGGCGCCAACAAACTCGTGGCACATGTACGACCAAGAAGAGATGGAATCCATTGGCAGGTGCATCAACCACGACATGACATTGGGCTTAAGTGCCAACGGAAAGTAGTTGGTGAGCACCTTATCGTCGCGAGCCCCGGCGGCTTGCATCGTGATGGTATAGATGCTGAGGAACTCCGACGGGTGAGTCTTTTCGTTGTACTTTTCCCCAACATTAGGCTTGAACGTGCGGTGGGAGGGCCACTAGAACTGCCGCAGCTCTCGGGTAAAGGCCGGACAACCCACCTCGTAAGGCAGGCTGCCAGGGACCCGGCGCTGGGTGGTCCATAGCAGGCCCCGCACGCCAATCTGACTGATGGCACGTCTCCCGCCGTCGCTCGATGGTAGTTCAAGCGTCTTCCTGAGCTCGCTCTCGAAGAACTCGATGTTGGTCGCAGCGGGTTCGCGGGTCGGACGAAGCTGTGGAAACATTGTCACAGGCGTCGGCCCGATGGGCCGGTGGCTGCTGTCGCGGCCGCGGGGGAGGAGAGTGCACCATGGTCGCAGCGTCTCCGGTCCCCCCACCGCCGGCATGCACCGGCTTGACAGAACACCGGCATGAGGGTCCCATTAGGAGCGGCTCGTCTTTGTCGGCAAAGATGACAAGGCTTCGGATGGTGGCCCTCCACTCGTCGAGCTTCTCCGCAGCAGGGGAAGTCGAGGAGCAGTTGCACACGCCAGCGCTTTTGTTGGCGTGGGCGGTGGCGAGAGCTGCGTGGACCATGACGCGCTTCCGCTTCTAACCAGGTTAGAAGGGGCTCTGTCACGGCCTCGCGGTCGCACGCCGCTTCCGGCGCCGTCCGAGCACGCACGCCGGCCTGGTGCGTCCTGCGAGTGGCGCATAGGGCTCTTTCCGCGGCGGTGCCCCGGGGCTTCGACGTTGCGGTGTCGCTCATCGCACACGGCCTGGGAAGGCCGCGACGTGGGTGCCAGCTAGGGCACCGTAGAGGTTGCCGCGTCGCCCGTGGGTAGCACGGCCCCGCCCCCGGACCCAACGACGCGCGGCTTGTCGTCTCGGATTCGAACGACGCCGCTTGCCTGGCTCCGATCGCCAGAGTGTCGTGGATGCTCGCGGGCCACGTCTCCAGCCCATCTGTGGCCACCCGGTCGCCTGCCCGCGCTAGCACGGACGGGCCGGCTCCGGGCGACCCGATCGCTATGATCCCCTTTTTCTTGGGGGCCATGGTGATGATGAAGTCGATGCGCTGATCTTGAAACTGGATTTTCACAGCTTGCGCCCCCTACCTGGCGCGCCAAAGATGTTGAGGGAAACGAAACCTATGGGATCACAGGGAATCCCTTCTATGGTCGGCGGGCACGGGACTGTGGAAAGAGCGGGTTCAAGAGATCAACACAGGAGATTTATCCAGGTTCGGGCCGCAAGTGATGCGTAATACCCTACTCCTGCTGGCTTGTGTTTATCTGGTGTTCTTGGACTAGCTACAAAGCATGCAGGGTCGAAGAAGTCCGAATCCTCTCTCAGTACTGTCGGATTTCGGGTTCCGGCAAAACCCTTGAGGTTCGAACACTGGGGTGCGACGAAGATCTCTCCTCCCCCTAGCTCACGCCCTCACCGCGATAAGCTCAACGCGTCGAACTCACAGAACAAGAGACACAAGGTTTATACTGGTTCGGGCCACCGATGTGGTGTAATACCCTACTCCAGTGTGGTGTGGTGGGTTGCCTCTTAGGCTGAGGATGAACAGTTACAAGGGAAGAACAGCCTCCCGAGGAGAGGTGTTCTTGTGCTTGGTGCGCTTGTGAGGTGGCTGGTGGTCTGAATGATCCGTCCTCTGCTAAGGTGGTGGCTTGTCCTATTTATAGAAGCCCTGGTCCTCTTCCCAAATATTGAGCGGGAAGGGATGCCACAACGGCCAAATTTGAAGGGAGACAACCAGTACAAGTTATCCTGACTAAAGGTGGTCTTTGCCTGCCAAAGGCTCTGGTGGTGACACCGTCTTGGGCTCCATGGTGACCTCCGTCCTGCCGTCCTGCTGGTCTTGGTCTCGTTGCACCGATATAGAAACCTTTGCTGGACGCCTCGGGACTCCTCGCCTGTGCTTGCCTCTTTAGCACCAAAGTGGAAACGAGGACACTGCACGCGCTGGCGCCCGCCTGGCCCCGGTCGTCATGGCTTACGTCGCGGGAACCTCGCGAGGTGCCCCTGGCCTTGATCTCTCCGCCCTCACGAGCCAGCCTGGTGAGGCCGCCCCCGAGGAGGTCTTGCATCGTCCGCCTCGCGAGTCTTGGCCCCTCGCAAGGGTCTTGAGTGTTTGTTGGTGAAGACGGGCCGTACAGGGCTGCGGGTGGAGGCACGCAGTGGGCCGCAGGCAGGCAAGTTTGGGCCAGGACACCGACAGTAGCCCCCGGGCCCAAGGCGCGCTCGGACTTGGCTTCAAGGGAAAGCCAAAGAGCAAGTGCGGAGCGCCGCGGGCCCCAACAGCCTGCGGCCTCGCTTGACGCGTGGCGATTGATTAGACATGGGCGTCTCCGCTTCCCCATGCTGCCTCGGCAACTGCCCGTCTGACAAAAGACGGGCGCAGGCAACGCTTGCCTTCATTGCTTTCCTTCGTCTTGCTCCAGATCCCCTTTCATGCTCCTTGCTTCCAAAATCTCCAGATCTGCTTCAATTCCCTTCCGAGCCACCGAACAATGGCGCCCCGAAAGGTTAAGGATGCTTCGCCGCCCACCTGGTTCGAGCCGGCTCTGGACGTGCCCAATGTCTCAGAGAAGAACCTCGCTGCCACGCATCTGCTGACAGCGGGGGAGAACAACGAGAAGGGGAAGACCGAGCTCCGGGCTGGCTCCGCCGAGCCGGAGGCTTCGAGAAGCACCTTCTACCCCTTCTTCATGAGCAGCGTCGTTGCGGGGCTGGTTCCCCCCTACTCCGACTTCTTCTACGCCGTCCTCAGCCATTACAGGCTGCAGGCCCTTCATCTTCGTCCCAACTCCGTTCTTCTCCTGTCGATCTTTGCCTTCTACTGTGAGGCGTACGTCAGGGTGATGCCGTCCGTGGCTCTGTCGCGCCACTTCTTCTTCCTCCGGATCAACTACGGCCACACCTCAGGATGTGCCAACTTCGTCGCGGCCGGCAAGGCCAACGCGATCTCGAAGGCTGGAAAGAAGGCCGAGGGCTTCACACTACTAGGAAAAGGGCTATAGAAAATATGGACATTAATGGCGCACCACACATGTGGTGCGCCACTACTATATACTAATGGCGCACCATGTGTTGGTGCGCCATTAGTGTCCAAATACTAATGGCGCAGCACATCCACGGTGCGCCACTAGTAACAAATTTTTTTTTATCTTTTTTCAAAACTAGTAATGGTGCACCAGGGGATAGTGCGCCATTACTAGTTAAACTAGTAATGGCGCACCACATCCACGGTGCACCACTAGTAATTTTTTTTCATTTTTTTATTTTTTTCAAAACTTGTAATGGCGAACCACTCCCACGGTGCGCCATTACTAACTTGGCCCAAAAATTCCACCGAATGCACCCCCCCTCGTGGACCGCCTTTTCAGTTTTAAAATAAATAAAAGAAAATGATGGAAATGTCAAAAAAATAAATTAAAATAAGTTTCCCATGTGATATGTGGTCTACTTGTTGGGAAAATTTAGAAATATGAATTTCGACTTTATTTGCAAAATCTCTCTGGAATTTGTAAAATGGGCATAACTTTTGCATACGAACTCGGATTAAAAAGTTTTTTATATGAAAAATTATCTACTCAAAAAGTTACATCCGAATTTAACTAGGGGAACCCTGTTAAACATTTCCAAAATCCTCAAAAACCTAACAGAAAAAAGTTACGGGGCTTTTAAGATCTAGAGGGGAAAAAATGGAAAAAATTTCAAACTTACTAGTGGCGCACCATTTGCTAGGTGCGCCACTAGTAACAGAAAAAAAATTGGTTTCGAATTTTTTTTCGAATTTTTTTTCAAAAAATGATACGTAATATGACCGGGAAGTTTGAAATATTTTTCAAAATTTGATCATACTCATGAACATGAACAAAGTCCTAGACATCAACAAGGTTTAATAGGATTGATATGATAGATATATCAACATGTGCCTGTTAAGTGAGGTGGTGCTGGGGTTGGATAGAACTGCGAAGTTAAGCGTGCTCGGGCTGGAGTAGTGTGAGGATGGATGACCTTTTGAGATTAAGCATATTGACCCGAGATTAAGCCATAGTGACCCGAGATTAAGAAAAAAATGAAAAAAATTGAAAAAAATATTTCTGAAAAAATTTGAAAAAAAATTGTTAGTAATGTTGCACTTCTATGTGGTGCGCCATTACTAAGTCAGCTAGTAATGGCGCACCGTGTGATATACTAATGGCGCACTCCCTGGTGCGCCATTAGTATCTGGTATATACTAATGGCGCACGAGGGGTGCGCCATTAGTATTAAATTCTAATGGCGTGATGCTAGTGGCGCACCTGTAGTGCGCCATTAGTAGCCAAAACAGGTGCGCCACTAGCAGGCCTTTTCCTAGTAGTGTCAGGAGCAAGTGGGTCATGATGGATGCCAAGTGCGTCCACCCACGGTTGACGCTGCCGACGGAGATGCCCCAGTCCGACGAAGGGTGGCTCTGCGCGAAGCTTACTGACGACCGGGCGAAGCCAGTGCTGGAGAAGATGACCGCCGACCTGAAGCCGGGCAACGCGAAGGCGGCGAAGATGACGGGGGGCCATGCTCCTGAGGGAATTCCTAATGCTGCGAGTGGCTCTGCTCCAGGCGCGCTCACGCCCCTTGTGGATGCTTGGGGGTGAAGAAGATAAGCTTTGCTTGAGTCCGGACGCCTTGTCTGAAGAAGAGCTGGCTGTGGCTCTCCGCCTCTTGGTCGGGGACGACTAGGAGTATCCGCCGAGTGCTTTCGTTCCCTTGTTCCTTCGCAAGGGCGGGGCGCAGGTCGCAGCTGCCATGCCCACCTTCGACGGGCGCGGGCTAGTGCCACTGGCGCCCCCTGGGGTCCCGACGGCGACGGCACCGGTGGTCGTGTCTTCTGGCGATTCCCGCAGGGAGGGGGAAGAGGAGGAGGACGAGGAGCGTGACTCGGAGGCGACCCCCGAGGGGATGGGGAAGACCTCCCCCTTGCGCAAGGCCGACATCCTCCACACCCTGCCTGATGAAGATGATGAGGCCGATGTCCCCTCAGAGATAGAGGGGCTGCCCGTGGCTGGGGGCTCCTCGAGGCCCAAGGCCAGCCCCCGGAGGAGGCCACCGGCCGAGGTTCCGATGAGAGGCAGGTCGGAGCTAATCTCCCGAGACGACGCTCCTGCTCCAACACCGCCTGGAGCTGCTTCCAGCCCATCTGCTGCCCCCTCTTCCGCTCCTGGAGCCTGTGCGCCCGCGCCTCTGGCTGCGAGGCTCTCAAGCTTCAAGCTTAAGAAGCGGAGGGACTACACCACAGTGGACCAGTAAGTGTTCTTGTCCTGCCTTGTTCTTGCTTCTGCTGCTTACCCTTGATGCTTCTCCGTTGTGCAATTAGGCCGACACATGCGGCAAAGAAGAGGAAGGAAGAAGAGGTGGTACTACTCAAGACCAGACCACCTTCGGTGGCCGCACCCCTCTCCATGGATAAGGGCAGTGACGGCGCTCACGCTTCTCCGGCCCGATCATCCTCGCGAGGCTTGGGGGAGCATCCTCGGGAGGAGTCAGCCCATGTGGCCCCGCTGGCTCCGGAGGTGCCAACGCCCGGCTCAGTCACCGAGGTCCCCAAAGCTCAGGAGCTTCCGGCCTCCCAGGCCATGATGACGACATCACCTCCTCCCCCTTTTGCCGCACTGCTATCTCCAGGTCCTTCCGCCTCCCCTGACGTTCTGGAGCACGCTCTTTCTATGATGAGCTGCTGTGAGAGGACCTTCGGGGTGCTGACCCTCGCTTGGTGGCCGTGCGCCTGGAGCTGGTCTCTGGCTGGCTCCATTCCGACGTGGCTGTCTGGGCGGCGCCGAACCAGGCTGCGGTGGGCTCCGAGAAGGACAAGCAGGCTGTCGCCCAAGCTACGGCTGCCCGCGAAGCCGCGCTGAAGGATGCCGGAGCCGCCCAAGATCGCTGCCAGTCGCTGGAGGCCGAGCTGGAGACAATGCGCAACGAGCATGCAGCCGATGCGCGAGGCCGCGAGGCGGATGTAACGCCCATGATGCGGCTATATCTCCCACGTGTCGAGGCTTGATTCTGAGACTTGTTCTGATAGCCAGAGTTGGAAGAACCATGGCCACCTTTGTTCTTCTGCTGGTAAGGCTGACGAAACGGAGGAGGAGGAGGCAACCAGAACTTCTGTTGCTTAGCTGCCACAATTGAAGAAGAAGAAGACTGAACTGCGTCCCTGACTCTCTTCTTAGAAGCCTCACACTTGAGCTGAGCAGCCTCTTGCTTCAGTGCCATGTTATAGAATTGATCAAACTGAGTAGGCTCAACAAGAACGAGAGCTAACTGCAGAACCTCTCTAAGGCCACCTCTGAAGTGATAGATCATGCTCTTTTCATCAGGAACGTCTTGTTTAGCGAAGCGAGCAAGTTTCTGAAACTGGATGTTGAATTGATACACAGACATGTTGCCTTGCTTGAGAATGCGGAACTCCTCACGCTTGCTCTCAACAACACTTTGTGGAATGTGGTGCGCTTTCAAGTCCCGACAGAAGTCAGTCCAAGTGATCACACGACCTCCTCTAGAATCTTTGTATTGCTGAAACCAATCAGCAGCTTGGTCCTTGAGCTGAAAAGAAGCGAACTTGACATAGTCCTCAGGCCTGACATTGCTACATTCAAAATGCTTGTTGATGTCCACGAGCCAATCATCGGCATCCGTGGCCTCGGCACAGTAGCTGAAAGACTTGGGCTGATTTGCGAGAAACTGGTTGAGTGTAGCGAAGTGAGTCTGATTGTTGCCTTGGCCTTGATTCCCTTGATTGCCTTGCCCTTGGGTGCGTTCTTGCAAGAGTTGCAGAATCATCTGAGCATTGGCGTTGGTGGCTGCCATGATAGCTTGCTATGCCTCCGGAGGCGGAGGTGGTGGCGGAGGGTTCGCTTGACTCCCTTCATTGCGATCCGGATTCTGACGCGTTGGCGGAGCCATCCTAAAGAGGGTGACATCCGTTAGCATCTTGATAGACAAATAGATAAGTAGAATCAACGGATAGAAATTGCAACATATAGTCTTCACAATAAACATTCGAACGAGGATGAACGAATGAATTCCATAGTAAATCATCACACTTCCATAAGTTGAGAAGCCACTTGAAAAAGATATGGAATCAACATATGACTTCGAAGCAACTCGAATACCACAATACAAAACAAAACAAAGTATTGGCTTGCAGAATAAGCCGGAACAAACATATGATAGAGATTTCGTCCGAAGTTTTCGTGGTGGGGCCCACACGGGCTCGATCGTACAGCACCATCATGTACAAGGCTGTGCACATGACATACGAAGCGTCCCCGAGTCGGCATAGCCAAGGACTCTTTAAGACACTACGAGACCACTGTAAAACCAACCGTGTACAGGCGGACCACTAGACGTCGAACCCCAATCTCATATCATGCGTCTGTCGGAAAGATATCCTAAGGCTACTTGAATTCCCACTTATAAACTCCCGAAACTTTCTGGTTATGCAATCTGGTGTTGGGGATACAGGGGACACAAAATATATCACCCAAACTAGCAATCCCTAGATCCAGCTGTATCCATCCGTCAACACATAACCAAGAAACCTTCGGAAATCGTTTACCTCAACCTTCGAAAAACATCCGTTATACGAGTTATGGCAATACTCCCGAACTCCCGCCCCAGTACTGGGTGGCGTCGAGGTGATCTCACCAACAACTGCATAAAAGAGATTTCGATGTCGGCGAAACTCAGGTATTCCAGAACTGCAACGATAAAATTGTGACGACAACACCTCGGAGCTCAACTCCCCGGGACACTGCCACAACCCCTAAATGTCAGGAGGCACCAAGAACAATGTTCTCGTCACAAAACCATCGGAACGATTCCAAGATACCCGCGTGATCCTAAATTTTTTTAGTGAAATTTGAGGAGAGAAGAGTCAAAACTTCTACGTCAGGAGACCTCACCAGAGCGACGAAGGGACTGAGGAGTAAAAAGAATCCTACTCTCCGATATATATAATCCTAAGACTCAAAACATTTTTGTTCTAGACTCAACAACGCCAGCGATTCGATCAAGCAGGGGGCTCCTAAGTCGGGGATGGCTCTGATTACCAACTTGTAACGCCCACGATGCGGCTATATCTCCCACGTGTCGAGGCACGACTTAGAGGCATAACCGCATAGTGGTTTTGTCGCAAGAAGGGTCATCTTCACACAATCCCATGTAATGAACAAGAATGGGATAAAGAGTTGGCTTACAATCGCCACTTCACACAATACATAAATATAATTCATACATCATCCAAAATACACACATAGACCGACTACGGTCAAGATCCAAATGAAAATAAGATAACCCCAAATGCTAGATCCCCGATCGTCCCAACTGGGCTCCACTACTGATCATCAGGAAAAGACACATAGTAACGACCACGTTCCTCATCGAACTCCCACTTGAGATCGATCCCATCATCTGCACTGGCATCGTCGGCACCTGCAACTGTTTTGGTAGAATCTGTGAGTCACGAGGACTCAGCAATCTCACACCCGCGAGATCAAGACTATTTAAGCTTATAGGAAAGGATGGTGTAATGAGGTGGAGCTGCAGCAGGCAATAAGCATATATGGTGGCTAACATACGCAAATGAGAGCGAGAAGAGAAGCAACGGAACGGTCGTCATCTAGTAATGACCAAGAAGTGATCCTGAACTCCTACTTACGTCATTCATAACTCAAACCGTGTTCACTTCCCGGACTCCGCCGAGAAGAGACCATCACGGCTACACACACGGTTGATGTATTTTAATTGGGTCAAGTGACAAGTTCTCTACAACCGGACATTAACAAATTCCCATCTGCCTCATAACCGCGGACACGGCTTTCGAAAGATAATACCCTGCAGGGGTGTCCCAACTTAGCCCATCATAAGCTCTCACGGTCAACGAAGGATAAACCTTCTCCCGGAAAGACCCGATCAGTCTCGGAATCCCGGTTTACAAGACATTTCGACAATGGTAAAACAAGACCAGCAAAGCCGCCCGAATGTGCCGACAAATCCCGATAGGAGCTGCACATATCTCGTTCTCAGGGCACACCGGATGAGCAGTCCGTACAGCTAAAACCAATCCTCGAGTTTCCCCAAGGTGGCGCTGCAAAGGGCTCTAGTTTGGACCAGCACTCAGAGGAACACTGGCCCGGGGGTTTAAATAAAGATGACCCTCGGGCTCTAGAAAACCCGGGGGAAAAAGGCTTAGGTGGCAAATGGTAAAACCAAGGTTGGGCCTTGCTGGAGGAGTTTTATTCAAGGCGAACTGTCAAGGGGGTCCCATAAATCACCCAACCGCGTAAGGAACGCAAACTCAAGGAACATAATACCGGTATGACAGAAACTAGGGCGGCAAGAGTGGAACAAAACACCAGGCATAAGGCCGAGCCTTCCACCCTTTACCAAATATATAGATGCATTAATTAAATAAGAGATATTGTGATATCCCAACATATCCATGTTCCGACATGGAACAAACTTCAACTTCACCTGCAACTAGCAACGCTATAAGAAGGGCTGAGCAAAAGCGGTAACTTAGCCAAACAACGGTTTGCTAGGAAAGGATGGTTAGAGGCTGACATGGCAATATGGGAGGCATGATATAGCAAGTGGTAGGTAGCGCAGCATGGCAATAGAACGAACAACTAGCAAAGCAAAGATAGAAGTGATTTCGAGGGGTGGTCATCTTGCCTGCAAGGTTCTCAGAGTTGTCGAAAGCTTGATCCTCGTAAGCGTACTCAACAGGTTCCTCGTTCACGAACTCGTCTCCCGGCTCTACCCAAGACAAGAACACAAGCAACGGAACCACAATCAATCACGAGAAATGCACAAGCAACATGATGCAAAACATGTATGATATGCGAGATATGATATGCGATGCATATGCGTGCTCCGGAAGGAAAATGATGAACAAGGCAGTAACTTGGCAAACCAAGCATGCCACTGGAAAGATGAGATGATTTCGGTCGAAATCGATATAAAGATCACCGGAAACGGATGCACGGTTTGCAAATGGCAAGCAAAACAAGAATGACACGAATCTGCGATTAACAGCATGATAGCACTTAAAATGCAACAAGTAACAATGCTACAGCACTCCAACATAGCAACAAAGCATATGACAGTAATCTACAGGAGATGCTTGACAAAAGATGAACACTGAGCTACGGCTAGCTCACAACATAAAAGGCTCAAACAAGCATGACAAAAGTGCAAAAGATAACAGGTTCACAGACTTGGTGAAATTACTGGACATGGCAGAAAACAGCATCAGGTAGCAATGTTCAGAGCACGAAAAGAACATGCTACATGAACTTAACATGGAAAAACAAGGCACGGAAGTGTTCTACTAAATGCATATGACAAAAGTCCCTTACTGGCCATCAGCCAAAAAGGACCAGAAGATATGATGGCAACCATGTAAACATAGCAAGTTTCGTTAACAGGTTACAGACTTAGCAGAAAACAGAGCATGGCAGAAACAATAACATGAGGGCATCTTGGTGAGCTTGATGAACTCACCACAAAGCAATGCATGACAAAACAAGCATACCTACAGCAAGATGGCATGTTTATAAGCCATCCATGACAAGAACAAAAGCATAGCATGTATGGATCAACTACAACAAGCTTGGCAAAAATGAAAAACACGTAAACAATCTGCCAGAAATATTTTATAGCAAAAGTAGAGCAAGATTGAGTCATGCTATGGTACTCCATAATTGCAAACAAGTGCAGGAATGGATCAATTAAAACAATATCTACAAAACATCCTGACTGAATATCTCCAAAATATGCATGGATCTCTCTGTAGCATCAAGTTTACATGGCAACAAAATAACAGCAGACAAGGACTTAGAGAAATCACTAAGTCCCTGAAATCAGAAACATTACGGAGCCTAGTTTGCATGCTTGTTCTAGTCACCACAGAGATCACAAAAATACATGGCATACACCACTGGAAAGATAGCATGGCATACAACAAAACACATGTATAGCTCATGCCCATAAGATGCACAGATTAAATGATACAAAAAGTACAAATCTCCAAGTTCTGCTAAGAACCAGTAGATAACAGCAACTAGCACTCTTGCAACAGAGATTTGGGCATCAAGATGGCCTCTAATGAACATGGTGCAATTGAACAAAATGTAGAGCATTATGAGGCAAACAATTCGATATATTACACGTGCAAAACAGAGCTATATGCAGAGAGTTATACTCTGATGAACAGGTGCACATGCTTAGAAATCACAGGACTTGGCGAAAAAATGGGGCAGGAAGAAAGTCAACGCACGGGTTCGGGCGATCCAGATCTGGCCTGATGGGGTCTCGAGCTCGACGGGGCGGTGGCCGGAGATGGCGGCCGGCGACGGAGGAAGGAGAGGAGGCGGCGGGGCGCGACGAGGAGGAAGGAGACGTCGGGGACGACGGGCGGAGGGGCGCGGTCGCCGGCGGGCGGCGGCGCGGCGGCCGGCGACGCGGCGGCTCGGGCGGGTGTGGCGGCGGTGCGGAGGCCGGGCGGCGAGGTGGCGCGGCGAGGAGGGCGCCGGCTCGGGCTCGCGGGCTGGAGGGCTTCCCGCGGGATCGGGCGGGCCGGCGGCGACGGCGAAGTGGGCGCGGCGGCGGCGAATCCGAAGGTGACACGTGGCGGCGGCGGCGGAAACGGACACGTCCGTCGGTGGAAGAAATGTCCGGCGGCGCCGGAGGGCGAGGTTAGGGTTTCATCTGCGATTGATTTCGGGAGGGGAGGCATATAAATAGGTAGAGGGAGCTAGGAGGCTCCAAATGAGGTGTGGTTTTCGCCCACACGATCGTGATCGAACGACCTAGAGCATGGAAGGGAGTTTGGTGGGTTTTGGGCTGGTTTTTTGGGGGGGGGGGTTTCTGCAACACACAAAAGGACTTTGCGGATGCCCGGTTAACCGTTGGAGTACCAAACGACCTCCAAATGGAACGAAACTTGACCGGTGGTATACCAAGGCCATTTGACAAGCCTCGGTCCATTCCGAGAAAGTTTGACACCCTCTCACGAAAGAAAACAAGAGGGTGCACCGGAGGAGATGGGAGCGCCGGATTGCAAAACGGACAACGGGGAAAATGTTCGGATGCATGAGACGAACACGTATGCAAATGCAATGCACATAATGACATGAATGCAATGCATGACATGAACAAATGCAAAACGAAAGACAAAACCCGACCACGGAGGAGAATATCATAGCACATAGCCGAAAATGGCAAGAGTTGGAGTTACAAATATGGAAAGTTACATCCGGGGTGTTACAGCGGAGGGGAGAAGATGAAGGCCCGGGAGGACGCCGTCAGGGATCGTGACGCCGAGCTCGAGCAGTTGGCAAAGGCGTAGGCCGCGGAGCTGTCGGGGGTTGGGTGCGACATATGCCAAGGGATGGCTTATCATGGGAGCGAGTAGAACGTCGCCGGTGCCTGGAAGCGGGATGAGGCGTAGACACGAACGCCGGCGCACTTTACCCAGGTTTGGGGCTCTCCTAGGATATAACACCCCTAGTCCTGCTCTGTGGGGTCTCCGCACGATCACTAAAGCACTAGTGAGTACAATAGTGCTCCTCGAGCTGTTTGCTAGAGGTGGAAGAAAGCAAGGCTAGCTCTCTCCTTTCTCTATGGGTGAGTCTAGTTCTAACAGGTTGGAACGCTTTGCATGGGTGCCCTGGGGGGTTTATATAGGCCTACCCCTAGGGGTACATTGGTAATCTTGCCGGGTGTAGGACCCGGTTGTCAGCGTCTCTGATCTCCGGCTTCTCCGCTGGCTGCTGGGGCCCGCCGCCTGGTGGGCCCCGCCGACTTGTCTGGTACCGAGCCGGCAGGCCGCCCCCGCCGCTCGCGGGTCCTGACGGCTGCTGATCACTGTAGTTGTGATGCTAATGACGAAGGCTTGGTCGGGGGAGCGTGGCTACAGTCCCGCCGCCTGGCGGGCGATCACTGTAGCCACACCGTGGCTTGTCTGGTTAATGGCGCGCGGGCCTCAAGGGAGGAACAAGCCGCCTGCTGGAACCCGGCTTCCCTCCGGTCCGACTGGTCCGGCTTCCTCCGCCTTCACGGCTCTCACTGCATGGCGGGGCCCGCTGCCTGCGGGCCGTACCGACAGGCCGTCGTGGGAACAGGCTCCGTCCGTCAGAAGTTCCGTGAAGGGGGGAGTGGCAACAGTGCCGCGCCGCGCAGAGATCTCCGCCTGTACGGGGCACTGTGGCCATGCCCGGCCCTGGATTTGGGAGGGAGGGGCTACACTGTAGCCGCTCCCTGTCTTGTCCACTTGATGAGGGCGCAGACTTTAAGGGCGCCGTGGGCCGACTGCCAGGAGTCGGCTTCGCTGGAAGCCGCCTACTAGGAGTCGGCCTGTCTTGGTGCCGTCTTCTGGAACTTGGCTGCCTATGGGCAGCCGGCCATTCCTCCAGCCGACCACCAGAAGGCGATACTTCATCTTGTCGAGGGCGCAGACTTTGAGGGCGCCACGGGCCGACTGCTCGGAGTCGGCCTGTCTTGATGTCGTCTTCTAGTACTCGGCCACCAGAAGGCGGCACTTCATCTTGACACTTTGAGGGGCGCGACCAGCCCCGATGTCTTGAAAGGTTCTGGGTCTCGGGTTAGCCTACCCGTGGCCCATTACTTCGACAGTAGTCCCCGAAGCTGGTGAGGCACCACGGTTGAGCAGCCGAGGAACCTCAGCAGTTTCCTTCTTCGAGTGGTCGCGGTGGAGTTTCGTCAGACTCCTGCCGAGCCGCCTGGCGGGAGTCGGCCTTATCCAGGCGGACTTATCCAGAACTTCAAATCACCCCGGCGGGAACCAGGTGGCTTGCTTGCTAAGCTTCCGGGCCACCGCCCGTCGTGGGCATGCCACGTCGGGTTGAGTTGCCGGGTCGGCCTGCCAGCCCACGCGGGCGATGGGACACTCCTGCAGGCGGGGCCCGCCACTATCAGGCCTTGGGACACGAGCGGATCCGCTGCGGCCGAGACGGGCGGTTGAGTTTCCCCGTGGAGTTACTGCGCGCAGTAACTCGTGCGATAAAGGCGGGAGCGTGGGGTCGTGGGCACAGTTAATCCCACGATCCGACGCCCGCCCCCTCAGCTTCGTAGCCCGTAGGCCTATAAGTAGGGGGAGGAGGGGGAGCGGCGGAGCACGCGCGCCCCTCCACCCCATTCTTTCCTCCTTCTTCTTCCTCTCGCCGTAGCACCTCCAAGCTACACTGAGCGCTGCAGTGGTTCGTCTCCGATGAGCTCATCTGCCAACCTCCCACCCCCTATGGCACGCTCCGGAGCATGGGATGGCTCCGAAGTCCATGACGACCACATCGACTTTCTCCGCCAGACGCGGCGGATGCCCAGCAAGGACTACGTGAAGGTTCGCCTCGCGCCGGAGAAGGAGATCTCGCCGGCACCAGAGGAGGGCGAGCAGGTCGTCTTCCGCTCGCACTGCCTGCGTGGCCTCGGCCTGCCGGCGAGTAGCTTCTTCTAGGCCTTCCTCGAGTTCTACAATCTTCAGCCGCACCACCTCACCCGAACACGGTGCTGCTGCTGTCCGCCTTCGTCTCTCTGTGCGAGGGCTTCCTCGGCATCCTCCCCACCATCAAGATTTGGGGGGAGTTCTTCTACACCAAGCTCGGCACCCTCGTCGCGGGCATGCCGGCTCAATGCGGCGCTTTCATTGCAGTGCGGAGGCCGACGGCCGAAAATCCGTTTCCTCCCATCACACTGATCAAGTCGGTGAAGATGTGGCAGCGGTCGTACTTCTACGTGAAGAGCGTCTTCCCGGAGGGCGACTGGGTCAACTTGCCGGCTTACGCAGCAGGCCCGCCGGCTGGGAGGCAACCCAACTGGTCGTACCGGGGCAAGACATTGTCGCCTTCCGGAGCCGCCGCCATAGCACGGCTCCGGGTGCTGACACAGTCGGAGGGCCTGACCGGGCCCGACTTGCTGTCCGCCTTCGTGGCGCGCTGGGTGCTCCTGCTCCAGGGCCGCCCTCACATGATCTGTCAGATGAGCGGGCATCGGGACCCAAGCCGGCTGTGCACCAAGGAGATGCCTCACGCAGAGGTAGCTCACATGGTGAACTACCTTGCGAACTGCGAGCTCACGGAGGAGTGGCGGTTTGGCAAGGAGCCGTATTCACGTGCCGACCCCCCGCCTATGGTAAGTTATCTTTCTTTTCTCTATCATATTTGTTGCCGTGTTCTGCCTGTCCAACCTGACCAATCGGCCTTTGAACAGAGCCCCCTCCTCCAGCCGGCTGCCAGCGCCGTGGGGCCAGAGCGTCGATTCCTCCCCGACCGAGCGGAGAGCGACGCGGATGACCCCGAATTGGGGGTGGCGGCCTTGGAGGACGACGCCAAGGGAGGAGGCGGCGAAGCAGGCGGCTCAGGGCTCAGAGCCAGCCTCGAGGACTGGCCAGACGACGATGCGGGGGAAGTCGTCCCGCGCCGCCAGCCGGGGTCCGTCACGCAGGGCGCGAGCTCGTCTGCCGCGCCGGCAGCCCGAGGTGGTGCGCACAAACGTAGGGCCGCGCCGAGCCTGTTCGGCAGCCGGCCGAAGAAGCCCAAGGGCTCGGCCGCGGCGACTAAGCGGGATGAAGCGGCCGCGAAGGCCATCCACTTCCGCAAGGCGGTGAAGGAGCCGCAGCTGGTTTCCGCGTAAGTACTGCCTTCCTCTCGCGCCTTCATTTTTCCCTTGTTGACTCTTTCTGAGTTTCTTTCGCTTTATCTTCTTGACTTAGGGCCCCACTCTCTCTTGAGAAGTCGGCCGCCACCTCCATCGTTGGGTCGGCGGAGACTTCTGCCACCACCCGGCGAACCGACCCGGCCGCCGACCTCCGGGAGGCAACAGAGCGAAACGCGCGGGAGGCGCGCGAGGAGCAGGAGGCCGCCCGCCTGGAGAAGGTCGAAGCGGAAAGGGCGGAGGCTGCCGCCCTGAAGAACCTGGCGGGCGCCGAGGCAGCCACCGCGGCGAAGAAGCAGGCTCAAGAAGCCGCGCGCCACCAGTCGGCGATATTCATCACTCCCCTGAACTCCGCGCCGCCACCACCGGAGTTCGTGGCGCAGACTGGGGAAGCCGGCGGCGAACACCCTATCATGGAGAGGGACAGCGGCGACGTCGCCATGCCTGACATAATCATGCCCCGGCCTCCACCTCATGAGGAAGCGCGGGACAAGCAGCCGGCTGATCCACCGGCGCCGCCAGCCGGAGACGAAATGGCGACGGGCCTAACTCCTGAGGTCTGTACCCCGACGCGTCGCCAGCTCGCCAAGGCGGCCTCGGCGCCACGCCCGCTGGAGACTGGAGCCGCAAGCTCCTCGATCCCGGACACCGAGGCAACCTGCGCCGCGCCCACTGGGTGGGTGCAGGGAGGCGGGATGGGCCCTCTGAACAAGGCGATCTTGGACGTTGAAGCCAAACTCCGCGCCGAGGCCGATGCTCTCAAGAACTGCAACAAGGCGTTCCTGGAATCGCGAGAGGCCATCCGGGTACGCTTCTTGCTTCTTCGTTTTAAACTCTTGTATTGCTTCGTGGGGGCGCGTCAGCGCACCCACTGGGTCTAGTCCCCGAGTTTCGGGCCGTCTGCTGAGCAGGCGGCTCGGAACTTTAATTGGCAAGCTCCGAATGCTGACGTCTTTGCTGCAGGGTTATCATAACCTCCGCGCGGCCGCCTTCAACTCCAAAGTTGAGGAGTTGGATCAACGTGCGGTCGACTTCTCGGACAGCCGGAGTAAGTCTTTTTATCTCTCTGCGGGGGCGCGCTGGCGCACCCTCGGGCTGTAGTCCCTGAGATTCGGGCCGACTGCTAAGCAGTCGGGCCGGATCTTCCTGGTGACTGATCTTCTTTGGGTTGATATTGACGACTTCTTTCTCCGCGGGGCGTGCTGGCGCACCCGCGGGCTGTAGTCCCCGATATTCGGGCCGACTACTGAGCAGTCGGGCCGGATCTCCCCGGCGAGTATACTTCTTCTCTGTTGGCAACTAACACCTTTCCCTTCTTCTTTTCTCTACAGAGGCCAACGCCGACTTGCAGCAGCAGCTGGGCGAAGCCAACACCGTGCTGCGTGCCAAGGAGGTGGAGTGCGGCAAGCTGGCTGAAGAGCGTGACCGGCTGGTCGCGCAACTAGCGGATCAGGCGGAGCTTCTCAAGAAGGTCCAGAAGGAGGCGGAGGACAAGGAAACCAGCCTCCTTGCTGAGTTCGCGACCGAACGCTCCGCCTGGACCAACAAGGAGGCGATGCTACTTCCGGTTTTCACGAGATTGAAGACATAGTTGATGATGAGCTTCCTCTTTTTCCTTCTTTGAGCTGTCGGCTGCTTGTCGAGCCGGCCTCTCTTCTCTAACTTTATCTCTTTGCTTTCTGTTTTGGCAGACTTCTTCCTTGGTCACTCTGATGCCGCCAATCAGGCCATTGAAGCTGCTCGCGAAGGACGGAGGGCGAAAGGTGCGTAGATTGCTGCCAACGCCCCCCGGACCCTTAGCGAGCAGCTCCTGAGCATCGAGGCCCGACTTCGGCCGGCTCACCGGATGCTGCGCCGTCTTCAGCGTGTCGGCGCCCAGGAAATCGCAGCCCTATGGCCGGACATGCCCGCACCGCGCACTCCCAATCGGACTGCCGACTGGCTGGAGGTGGCGGCCGGCCGTCTTGAGGCCTGGAAGGGCTCCTCGGCCCGAGCTGGAGCGCGCCGGGCCTTGGAGTTTGTCAAGGCGTGGTACCCTGGGCTAAATCTAGCCCATTTGACCACATTTCGACTGGAAGCCCAGGAGGAGCTAGTGGCAGTAGAGGATGACCTTGTCAAGCGCGCGGCGGCAATCGCCGAGTACACCGACACTAGCATCTTCGTCCCGGAGCGGGCCGAGAACGGCGCCGAGGTGCCACCAGACTGGTTCGGGTTGAACCCGGAGGATGGCGAGGACTCGGCCGAGGTGATCGACTCCAGCGGCGAGGAGGAGAACAAGGAGGAGGAGGAGGAAGGCGAAGAGGAGGCGCCAGAGGTTGGAGCGGACGGCCAACCTCAGCTCGACCGCGCCTCCAGCAACGAGCCATGCCCGGGCGAGCCGGCTGCCACTGGAGGCGACCAAGCAGGGACTGACCAGCCGGCCGCTCCACCAACCGGCGCCGCCGACTCCTCCGGTCCATTGAACCCGTCTGCTGCTCCCTAGGCTGCCAGTTTATCTTTTGCTTTACCTGCTTGTCAGTCTTGACGAACCTGTTAACTTTGCACAATTCCACCCGCGGGGTGTATTTCAAACTTTGTTGAATGCTGGCCAAGGGCCTTGGATGTGTTAATATTTTTGCCGGGTTCTATCTTTTCTTGCTTTCTGTTCCTTGGCCTTTTTCCTTTGCTGCCCTCCCTTAGTTACCGTCTTGCCAGTCTGACAGCCGCTCTGCGGACTGTGGCTGGGTCAAGTACTTAGCTACTTTCGGGAGGGCAAGTACTTAGCCAATTAGAACGTTTTTTAGCAAGTTAAGTAGAATCCGGCCGGCCGGCTGCTCAACAGCCGGTCGTAGAGGCGGGAAGCTGGCTTGAACTATGCACATGCTTTGGGTCCTTATCCATTTTTCATGTGGGCACCCTTACTGCCTTACTCCTGCCCACCAGACAGTCGCTCGGCGGGCTGCGGCTTCCGGCAGGAGGTGGCTTAAGTGCCAACACATTACTTACCCGGCTGCAGGAAGCTTTACATAGTGCAAGGCGGCGAGTCCCAGGCCGACTAGTCGGACCCGGTCCCAGGCGTCATAAATGAAATACACATTCATAGGCATAATTCTTATCATAAAGATAAAAGAGGGCAGTCCCCGAGCTCTTCTCGGGGGACCCGGAGTCTTCGTACTTTAATACAAAAGGTACCGTGGTACATACTGCTTCAACTGTAAAATCTTCAGAGGAGATTTGCGTTCCATGGCCGCTCCATCTCCTTGCCGGAGTCGTCCCTCTTGCGCGCTCGAGGCTTCTGAGCATCGATCAGGTAGTAGGAGTCGTTGCCCAACACCTTGCTGATGATGAATTGGCCTTCGCAAGGCGCTGAGAGCTTGTTCTGGCCGGCTGTTCGCTGGATCAGCCGGAGCACAAGGTCTCCCTCTTGGAAGGATCTCGGCTTGACCTTCCGGTTGTAGTATTGGCGTAGACTCTGCTGGTAGATGGTGGACCGGCTGAGTGCCAACAGCCGGCCCTCTTCCAGCAGATCGACGCCGTCTTGTCGTACTTCTTCTGCCTCCTCTTCAGTGTACATGGTGACTCGAGGGGAGTCGAATTCTATGTCCGTCAGGATGACGGCTTCGGCACCGTAGACGAGAAAGAAAGGAGTGAAGCCGGTTGACTTGTTCGGGGTTGTACGCAGGCTCCAGAGGACGGCCGACAGCTCGTCGAGCCAGCAGCCGGCCGAACGCTCCAGAGGCTCGACTAGTCGGGGCTTGATGCCGGAAAAAATGAGGCCGTTTGCTTGCTCCACCTGGACGTTTGACTGCAGATGGGCAACGGACGCTAAGTCCAGTCGGATACCCTGCGTCGCGCAGAAATGGGCCAAGGCGCCTTTGGCAAAGTTTGTGCCATTGTCGGTGGATGGTGATGTCTGAGATGAAAGTCACAGCAGTCGGACCGTTTAGCTTCTTGATTGGTTTTGCTTCTATCCACTTGGTGAACTTATCCACTACGACAAGAAGATGAGTCATGCCACCTCGTGCAGTCTTGAATGGTCCCACCATGTCCAGGCCCCAGACGGCAAAGGACCAAGCAATGGGGATGGTCTTGAGTGTGGAAGCCGGCTGATGTGGCTTCGAGCGGAACTTCTGGCACCCTTTGCATTTCTGACCAAGTCTTTGGCGTCTTCTAGAGCAGTCGGCCAGAAAAAACCGTGGCGGAAATCTTTGGCCACGAGTGCTCTTGAAGCCGCGTGGTGACCACACTCACCTTGATGGATATCTTTGAGGATTGCTTGGCCTTGCTCTGACTCTACGCAACACTGGTAAACACCAGTGACACTGCGCCTCACAAGTTCTCTATTGACGATGGTGTATGCTGCAGCTCGGCGTTGCACCTGTCGGGCCGAGATCTCATCAGCCGACAGCTCTTTGTTCACCAGAAAGTTGAGGATGGGTTGGGCCCATGAAGGTGCTGCAATTTCTTCCACTGCTAGGACTGCTACTTGGACGAGGGCGGTTGGGCCGGGAGGCGGCGGGTTGGAGTTGGCTGCCGCTTGCTGAGTCGATGAAGTCCCCTGGCCGACTGCTGCAGTCCCCGAGCCGGGCTCTGAAGTCCCCGGGACGGGTGCGGCTGCTGCAGTCCCCGGGTCGCCTGCCGAATTCCTCGTGTCGGCTGCTGGGGCTCTCAAGTCGGATCCGACTGCTTCAGGAGGAGCCGGCACGAAGATGGAATCCGACTCTGGCGATGTCTTGACAGACGGCTTGAGGAGGCGTTGCAGGGCGACGCTGGTTAGTATTGCTTGCCGGGTGGAGCCGATTCGTGCCAAGGCATCCGCTTGCTCGTTGTCATTCCTTGGCACATGGAGAAACTCGCACCCTTCAAAGTATCCACTGAGTTGCTGTACGAGGAAGCGGTAGCTCACCATGTTTGCATCCTTGGCGTCCTAGTCGCCTAATGAATGTTGGCCCACCAAGTCGGAGTCACCATAGCACAGGATCCGGCGAATGCCGAGTTCCTTGGCAAGCCGGAGCCCGTGAATGAGTGCTTCGTATTCAGCGACATTGTTGGAGGCGGCAAAGTGAATTTTCAGCACATATCTGAGCTTGTCGCCTTTGGGAGAGGTGAGGACGACGCCGGCTCCCAAACCGGTGCGCATCTTGGAACCATCAAAATGCATCCGCCAATGGGTGGAGTCCGGCGCTGGCGGCAGGTACTGGGTCTCGGCCCAGTCGACGAGGAAGTCGGCCAGTTCTTGTGACTTGATGGCGGTGCGAGGCTGGTAGTAGATGGTGTAGGGGGCCAAATCTATGGCCCATTTGGCCACTCGGCCTGAAGCATCTCGGCTTCCGATGATCTCGGCAAGCGGAGTAGTGCAGACAATAGTGATTGGGTGCTCTTGAAAGTACGGCTTCAATTTCTTGGCGGCAAAGTGCACGCCATAGCACATCTTCTGATAGTGGGGGTAGTTTTGCTTGGAGGCAGACAACACTTCACTCAGGTAATACACCGGTCTCTGGACTGGTAGTGCCTTGCCTTCTTCCTTGCGTTCTACCACTATGACTGTGCTGACCACCCGGCTGGTGGCGGCGATGTAGAGGAGCATGGGCTCCTTAGGAGTCGGAGCGGCCAGGATAGGCAGAGTGGTCAACATCTTCTTGAGCTGGAGAAAAGCTTCGTCCGCCTTGTCGTTCCACTCGAAAAAAGTGGTCTTCTTCATGAGCTGGTACAAGGGAAGAGCCTTCTCGCCCAGACGACTGATGAAGCGGCTGATGGATGCCAAGCAGCTAGTGAACTTTTGCACGTCCAGCAGTCGGGTGGGAACTTCCATCCTTTCGATGGCCTTGATTTTCACGGGGTTGCATTCTATGCCGCTCTCTGAGACTAAGAAGCCAAGAAGCTGGCCGGCTGGTACTCCAAAAACGCATTTCTCCGGGTTGAGCTTGATTTGAAATCGGCGCAAGTTCTCAAAGGTCTCCTTGAGGTCTTCTAGCAGCGTTCCACGCTTCTCCGTCTTCACCACAACATCGTCCACATACACGTGGGCGTTCCTGCCGAGTTGCTTGAGGAGGCACTTCTGCATGCAACATTGAAATGTGGCGCCGGCGTTCCTCAAGCCGAACGTCATGGTCAAGTAGCAGAAGGCTCCAAACGGTGTGATGAAAGCGGTCTTCAGCCTGTCGGCGGGGTTCAGCTTGATCTGGTGATACCCTGAGTATGCGTCCAAGAAACTCAACAGCTCGCATCCGGCTGTGGAGTCTATCACTTGGTCAATTCTCGGCAAAGCAAATGGGTCTTTGGGATAGGCTTTGTTGAGGCTGGTATAATCAATACACATGCGCCACTGCTTATTTTTCTTTAGCACAAGGACTGGGTTGGCCAGCCACTCTGGAAAGAACACTTCCATGATGAAGCCGGCTGCCAGCAGCTGGGCTATCTCTTCTCCAACGACTCTTCTCTTCTCTTCTGACAAGCGGCGCAAGGGCTGCCTGACTGGCTTGGCAGCAGACCGGACATGTAGCTTGTGCTCGGAGAAATCCGTCGGAACACCCGGCATGTATTTGGGAGACCATGCAAAGATATCCCGATTCTCACAGAGGAAATCGACGAGCTCGCCTTCCTATTTGCTGTCAAGATTTGCTCCTATGACAGCGTGCCTCTCCGGGTGCTCCGGGTCCAAGGGTATCTTCTTTGTCTCTTTGACCGGCTTGAACGAGCCCTCAGCTTCTGACTCCTTGGGGTTGGGTGATAGTTCCGGCTGCTTGCCTGCCATTGCCACAACCCGGTCCAGGAGCCGCTTCTCAACCGCGATCACAAGGGACTCGGCCAGCCGGCTGCTATCTGCTGTGCAGGCGGACGACTTCTTGTAATCCCCTGCTATGGTCAGAATTCCCTTGTAACTCGGCATCTTCATCTTGAGGTAAGCACAGTGGGGGAATGCCATGAACTTGGCCAGAGCAGGCCGGCCAAGTAGTGCATGGTATGGGCTCTCAAGGTCCACCACCTCAAACCAGACTGGCTCTCGGCGGAAGTGATCTTTGTCTCTAAAGAGGACGTCTATCTGGATCTTGCCGATTGGTGAGAAGGAAAGGCCAGGAACTATGCCATGAAATATAGTTCAGCTGGGCTGAAGCTGCCTTTGTTTGATTCCTAACTTCTCCATGGTATCCTTGTACAGGATGTTGATGCTGCTGCCGCCATCTATCAGAACTCGAGAAAAACGAGCAGCTCGCCTCTCTGTGGCAAAAGTGGCATCCAGAACCAGGGCATAGGAGCCTGGATTGGGCATTACTTCCGGGTGGTCGGCTCTGCTCCAACTGATGGGCTTCTCGGACCAATGCATGAACTCGGGGGTCTCTGATGCCACTGCATTTACTTCTTGTTGTCGTTACCGTCTGCTGTGCTTGTCGTCGGCCACGCTGGTGAACACGACATAAGCTCCGTGCTCTTCGAGATACTCGTCTTGTATGGCTCCGACCGGTCGAACTGCCGGCTGCTGGGGTGGAGGAGGAGGCGGCTGCCCCGCAGGCGGAGGAGGCAGAAGGCCGTCACCCTTGGCGATCCTGGTGAGCCAATGGCACTTCCGAGTGGTGTGGTTGGACGGCTTCGCGCCACTGTGAAATTTGCAGGGTGCATCAAGAGTCTGCTCATACGAGAAAGCGGGCAGCCAATTGGGCTTGCTGCCCTTCTGGCGCTTGGATGGAGGCTGCCCTTCTGGCTGCTGGTCCTCGACTATCGCCACCTGCCGGCTTGTGGAAGCTGGCTGCATGGCCTTACGCTTGTTGTCGTTTGGTTGCTAGCACCGGCTGGTGTCGCCAGCCGGGGTCCGAGGAGCTTGAGGGGCCACCTTGCCTGATGCGTTAACTTGGATCTCTGTCTTCATGGAGGAGTCGGCCGTGGCGTATTTATCTGCTATACTCAGCAGCTCGTCGAGGGTCGCCGGCCCATCGCAGAGAAGCTTGTGCTTGAGGAGGGTGCCCTCTCGGCACCCGGCGGTGAAGTACTCAATGGCCTGCACCTTGTGCACGCTTTCGCAAGATTTGCGGAGCTCGGCCCAGCGTGTGAGGTAGTCGCGAGTCGACTCGTTGGGGCCTTGGACACACAAGGAGAGCTGGCGGGGCTTGGGCGGCCGCTTGTACGTGCTGGTGAAGTTGCGGATGAAGGCTTCGGTGAAATCGACCCAGCTGTTGATGCTGCGGGGCTTCAGGCTGTTCAGCCATGTCCGGGCCGTGCCCTGGAGCATGAGCGGAACGTACTTCACGGCAACGCGTTTGTTGCCGTTCGCGATGCTGACGGCTGTGGAGTAGTCGACCAGCCAGTCCTCCGGCTTCATGGAGCCGGTGTATTTGGGCGTGTCTCTTGGGAGCGTGAACCCTTTGGGGAAGGGCTCATCTCGAATGCTGGGGCCGAAATAGGGCGGACCCAGGTCATCTTCTTCTAGTGCCAAGGATCGGTTGAGGCGGTCGATCCGGTGGCAGGCATCATTCTCACCGACTCCTTATCGACAGCCAAGGCGGTCGCCGAGCGTCGAGTGCTCAACAGGCGGCGGGGAGATGCGCCTTTCCCTGCGAGGGGGAGGAGGCGGACAGTCATCCCGTCGTTCCACTGCTCTTGGGCGGCCGTCTTGATCGCGCTCGATGGTGAGGCGAGTCCGGCTGCGGCTGGCAGCCGGCTCCTTGTCTCTTCTTCCGCAGATGCCACCAGTCGGCGTCCGGGAGGTCGCGCCTTGATCTCGGCGGGGAGGCGGATCGTCATTTTGCCGGTTTGGCGCCTCAGTTCGGCAGCCGGCCTTGTGCTGCTCAGCAGCCACGTCGAGGAGTCGCTAGACACGCTCCACCATCTGGCGATGCTCTTCGCCCTCGAACTTGTCTAGCTCTTCTGCTGCCGCCTGGGCAGCTCGTATATTTTCCGCGGGCGGGGCGTAGACGGGGCGATCTGCCCCGAATAGGCTGGCGATGGCCACGCCGCGTTGCTGGGCCGTGCCGATGCGGCTAGGCCCACCAGGAGCCGGCGTGCCACCCACAGCGCGGTCCATCTCACGCTGGTAGGCCTCCGATAGGCGTCTCATGATGGCCAGTCGGTTGGCGCTCTCGACGAGCTGGACGCGGCGCGCCTCCAGCGTCTCGGCGTCGGCGTCTTCCGGGATGGGCGCAGTCAGGTCTTGCATCGCCGCTTGCAACGGGTCTTGGCCACCTCCACCAGAGTGCTCGCCGTGGCTGATGACGAGCACTTCCGTGACGGTGCCACCGCCGTTGTTCGCTCGAGGAAGCGGCTCGTTGTAAACCACCACGTTGGTGGGGAACGCGTCATGTGACGCAATGTCGGAGCGACAGGCATCGGGTCGGTGGAGCCAACAGATTCCAAGTCTATAGCAGGCTCGCTGGTGACGTGGAGCTGATCGAGGAGGCTCGCGAGGTGGCTCTTAGGGCCATCGGTGCCCGCATCAGACACGGGCTCGTCGGAGAGGCGAACCTCGCCAACAAGATCGGTGAGGCAGCTCACCGCGCACGCGACCTCCGCGCCATGCAGCGCGTTGGCACAGACTCCGTCTGGCGTGCCGGGCTGGCTGCGCTCGCCAGGGAGGAACAGGGTTCCCGTCCAGAACAGGTCTCCGGACGACGGTGCACCTCGCCCCACGGTGGGCGACAAATGTCAGGGGTTGGGTGCGACATATGCCTAGGGATGGCTTATCATGGTGGGAGCAAGTACAACATCGCCGGTGCCTGGAAGCGAGATGAGGCGTAGACACGAACGCCGGCGCACTTTACCCAGGTTCGGGGCTCTCCTAGGAGATAACACCCCTAGTCCTGCTCTGCGCGGTCTCCGCATGATCACTAAAGCACTAGTGAGTACAATGGTGCTCCTCGAGCTGTTTGCTAGAGGTGGAAGAAAGCAAGGCTAGCTCTCTCCTTTCTCTATGGGTGAGTCTAGTTCTAACAGGTTGGAACGCTTTGCATGGGTGCCCTGGGGGGTTTATATAGGCCTACCCCCAGGGGTACATTGGTAATCTTGCTGGGTGTAGGACCCGACTGTCAGCGTCTCTGATCTCCGGCTTCTCCGCTGGCTACTGGGGCCCGCCGCCTCGTCTGGTACGGAGCCGGCAGGCCGCCCCCGCCGCTTGCGGGTCCTACCGGCTGCTGATCACTGTAGTTGTGATGCTAATGACGCAGGCTTGGTCGGGGGAGCGTGGCTATAGTCCCGCCGCCTGGCGGGCGATCACCGTAGCCACACCGTGTCTTGTCTGGTTAATGGCGCGCGGGCCTCGAGGGAGGAACAAGCCGCCTGCTGGAACCCGGCTTCCCTCCGGTCCGATTGGTCCGGCATCCTCCGCCTTCACGGCTCTCACTGCATGGCGGGGCCCGCTGCCTGCGGGCCATACCGACAGGCCGTCGTGGGAACAGGCTCCATCCGTCAGAAGTGACGTCAAGGGGGGAGTGGTAACAGTGCCGCACCGTGCGGAGATCTTTGCCTGTACGAGGCACTGTGGCCACGCCCGGCCCTGAATTTGGGAGGGAGGGGCTACACTGTAGTCGCTCCCTGTCTTGTCCACTTGATGAGGGCACAGACTTTAAGGGCGCCGCGGGCCGACTGCCAGGAGTCGGCTTCGCTGGAAGCCGCCTACTAGGAGTCGGCCTGTCTTGGTGCCGTCTTCTGGAATTTGGCTGCCTATGGGCAGCCGACCATTCCTCCAGCCGACCACCAGAAGGCGATACTTCATCTTGACGAGGGCGCAGACTTTGAGGGCGCCACGGGTCGACTGCTAGGAGTCGGCCTGTCTTGATGCCGTCTTCTGGTACTCGGCCACCAGAAGGCGGCACTTCATCTTGACACTTCGAGGGGCGCGGCCAGCCTCGATGTCTTGAAAGGTTCTGGGTCTCAGGTTAGCCTACCCTTGGCCCATTGCTCTGACAGGAGCGCAGCTGGCTGGAGAAGCTGAAGCGGAAGATGGAGGCGGAGAAGGCCGAGCTTGACGCCAAGGCGAAGGTCCTGGCTAAGGACCGCATGGCCTTCAAGTCCCTCGAGGAGAAGGCTCACACGGCACTGCGGTCACTCTACGAGAAGGGCTTGGAGGAGCCACTAGCTACCGCTGACGAGGGCCCCATCGAGTTGCTTCCTTATCTGGTCATGGTGCTTGAGGAAGTCGTGAGCGGTATCGGCCCCTTGGCAGAGGCAGAAGCCTGCGTTCTTTCCTTGCCGCTGTGACGCAGATTTCAGCCACTACTTCGCGATCCGCGTTGCCCGCCTACACACGTTGAGCCTGTGAAACGAGCAACCAAGGTACAAGCGGCTTGAGTAGTTCGGCCCTGCTAGTGATATCTGCGTTCTGTTCCCTCCCCCTCAACCATGTCTATGCATTGCGAGGTGGTCATGAGGAGTGAAAGCATCCGTTGCTTCGTCGACGTAACTTGGGTGACGAGACTGACCTTAGTGGCGCCTACACTTTCCATCTTTACGCTGTATGCAACAGTCAACTACATGCCAACAAGCGAGGGCACCTAATGCATCATTGCCACGTTTGAACATACACTACAAAAAATACACTTCCGTGATGATACGTGTTTGTCACAGTAGGTCACGTTTTCTGTCATGCATGTACATCCATGACAAATTTATGACAGAATCAAGATAGTCATACCTGTGCTGTCGTAGAAGTGTTCCATGACATTACCAAAATTATCATCACGGAAGTGTCCACTTCCATGACGATAAATCGCGCGTCACAGAAGTGCTTTCGTCAAGGGTGACCGACACGTGGCATCCACCGTAACGGAACGCCGTTAAGCTATTGGGTCGGGTTTTGGATCCGATAACCCGTTAACAGCCCCGACCAATGGGGATTTTCCACGTGTAAAATCATCATTGGCTGGAGGAAACACGTGGCACGGCCCAACAGAGGCCCATTCCTGTGAAAAGGCTGGCCCGTTTGACTTGGTCAAAAGGTGGCAGGCCGGCCCATGGAAAGCCTGTTAACGGCCTGTTCGCATATAGCCCATTTACAGCCCGCTAACCCAAGGCCCGTTACACCCTATCCGAATTAGGCCCAGTAGCGTCATCTGGGCCATCCAATATGATTCCAGCCCGTTTTAACTTCCGGCCCATGTATGGCCCATGACGTCTTTCGGCCCATATGAGACCCTTATTACTCTCGGCCCATTAACAGCCCGTGGTAAAACTGGCCGTAATGAACAGTGTATCACTTTATACCCATTAACGGCACATGGTGAAACTGGGCCGTAATGAACAGTGTATCACTTTATACCCATTAACGGCCCATTATTCCGTTGGGCCGTTTCCAGCCCATGTTATCTTTCGGCCTTCTCGGGGCCCATTTATTCTTGGGCTCATTTCCACATTCGTTTACTCACGACCCGTTACTGTCATTTCTGTTTGTGGGCCAAATTCAGCCCGTGGTTACAGTCGGCCGTTTGTGGCCCGATAATACGTTGGGCCGTTTTCATGTCAAAAAAACCCGTTGGGCTGTTTTCATAGAGTTATCAAATACGGCCTATTAACAACCTGTTAGTGTCCACGAATAGTACGACCCATGATTGGCGAAATGATGATACGCCCCGTAGAAGGCCCATGGATCTACGGCCCGTATAGAAGGCCACTGGTTCCTACGGCCCGTAGAAGGCCCATGGTTCATACGGCCGCAGGAGGCCCATGGTTCAACAGTCCATGTTAGCCCATGGTTATTGTGGCCTAGTTTCTAAAAATAGGTTATTGAGCCACTAGCAAAACCGCGGAAAAAGAACTGCACTGACTACAAGCAAACAACTAAACAAGACAACAAGGAAATAAATAAGCAAGCAACTTAAGCTAGGCTATCACGGCTATTACACATATTACATCCACTAGGCATCAAAGTTCGCCACCAGTGCAAATATAGGGAACAAAGCAGCACATTACATACACTGGCCGTCAAAATTGGCCACCAGTGCAAATAAACGCGGCAGCAAAACAACAGCATAACTGAAACAACTTCAGAAGAGCTCAAGAAACGTATCCTGGGTATCCACCATGCTGGCAATAAGCTTAGCAAGCTTGATTAGCTTTGTCCTGTTTGGCGCTAAAATCCTCCAACGCTTGCTGTTGCACCAGAAAGTATGCATCTGAATGCTCCAGGGACATCCGCAGTCCTTCCGCTTCTTGTCGCAGCACAGCTGATCGATGTCTTTCAGCTTGTAGTTGAGACTCAAGAAACCGAACTGATTCAGACAGTGAGTTTGAATAGCTTGTGCAAGCGGTAGTGGCCAGTAACTCCAACACTAAACCAAGACAGGACTTTGGGGTTGTCTCACTGTCTTCGAGATAGTCTTCCTTAGCTGTTTTATCAGCTTTGTTGGAGACCAACAAGGATGTGTCACTATCCTGAACCTTATCTGCATTACTTCCTTTACCATTGCTTAATAAGGCACTCTTCCCCAATATTCTGTCAGCATTCTAAAAGAAGAAACAAGCAGACACATAACAGTTTAGCATGTACTAGTATATGAAACTCATTTCGGTGAACCAGTTCATTAGTAAGGTGGACAGGATTAAACTACCAAGTCTTCTATTGCCAAGTACTAGTACATAATAAAAGCATCAAACAAACATATATCTATGTCCTATGGTCACTGCATTGTCTTGCCAAATCAAAATGGAGACACGGTTCAAATCATATCAGTTCAAGACAAAGCAGCAGTGAAAGAATACAAAGCGTGGGAAACTACACGGCACAACAAGATTTCAGATGGGTACCACGGGTCTACATGTACAACAACACTATTTGCTTTGTTGTGATGCTAGTAATGTGCATGATATGAGAAGTCAACTGTATACACAATTGAAATTGAAATCAACAGAGCTATTGATAAGAGCAAGCCTGTTAAAGAAACATGCGTGAACATACCTGCTGTGCCATTGGAGTTTCGATTGGATCCTTCAATTTAAAAATAAGTTTGTATGAGTAAATATAGTGATACAAGAGCAAAGCAGTATGCACGATAGCAATCATAGTTAAAAAAGGCGCGCCTAAGCGAGCGCTTAAGCGCGCCTAGGCTCTAGGCGTTGGCGAAACGCATTGCGCATAACTACGCTTAATCTGTGCATAACTGCGCATAAGCATGCGCTTTGGTCAGTAAAGCGCAAGGCGGTGGCAAAACGCACAATTAACGCCTAGCGCTTTTTGGAACTATGATAGCAATGGAATCTTAAATTAGAACAGTTGTTCTTCAGGTTTAGGCACTTGTTCTACATGAACAGAGTACAGTAAGACGCAAGAATATAGTACTTAAAAATAGAAAATGAGCTCATAGACCTTACCACATTCTTGGTTCGGGACCAGTACAGAACAAGGCGTTCCCAGTCATCGTCCAGTAAATGTGTCTCAGGAGAACGTAAGGGAATTTGATGAGTTTCTTTGCCGGTGAAGTACGTTTTCTTCAGGTAATTCCGATACTGCCACCAAGCATTCTTGAAGATAGCAGAGGTATTAGCACAGGTTACCTCATCCTGAGTTTCCAAATCGGTCCTTCTCTATAGAGAAAAATGGGAAAATTTGCTGTATTATAACCATCATGGAGGTAGGATGTATGGGACAAAGCAAAGTAATTGCCATGAATAACATTACTTACACATAACTCCTGGACAAACACCTGCAACTGGCATTTTCCTTCATCTTCAGTATAATATTTCCAAGATGGGAAGATACGCACATACGATTTAACAACATCAAATGCGATAGATGCTAAAGTACGACTAGCTGGTTGTGCTTCCTCCACAGGAATAGGCGTACTAACTGGTGGAGTTGGGGTTCGCCGTGGTAGTACTGGCCCTTTGGGCACTGGAGCTGCCTTACTAACTGCTCTTGTTTGGGAGCTCTGTGGTGGAGATGGTGCTGTGTCAACAGGAACTGGGTTACTATCGGCTCGGGTTGGGGTTAGATTGGGTGAAGCTGGTTCTCTGTCCATCGCAGTAGGGGTACAATCTGCGAGAGTTTGGGTTATGTGTGGTAGGGCTGGTTCTTGTGCATGTACAACCGGGGTGCTATCTCCACCAAGAGGTAGCACTGTTTTATTTGAAGACCGTGTTTTTAGTCCGCTAGATATTGGCATGACCCGCTCCAATTCAAGTGGCCGATAAATAGGAAACATAGTTGAATGGACAGACATTGTATGAGAGACAGATGCAATAGATAGTGTGGAAAAAAGAGGGCATGAAATAGTTGACATGTATATTGTTTAACTAAAACGGATAGCATGACATAATTTCACATATATGATGTCTATCGAAACTGGATAGCATAGGATAACATAATTCAAAGATATGATGAATAACTAAACAGGATCGCATGACATAATTCACCTACATGTTATCTAAGTAATCAGGATCGCATCATTTAATTCACATATGTGATTTATATGCTAAACAGAGGGCATTAGATATGATATCTGAACTAAGAACATGGTGTTGAATATTGTGTATATGATGTCTAAACTCTGCAATGCAAGACACCGTATGCATGATATGAGCAGGATAACCGTGCCAAGTTAGAGCATACACCTCAGTGGGGGAATAGGACTGGTCATCTATCTCTGAATCCATCTCTGAGGAGCTATCGGGACCCAACAAGAGATCTGCTTCGACAGGTAGCACTGTCTGCTCTGAAGGCCTAGTTTTCACTCCAGATTTTTCCATCTCCCACCCAAATGGCTGATTCACAGGAAGAGTAGTTTAATGTACAAACATTGTCGACAAATGGAAATGTAATGAAGAAAAGGATGGGCAAGATATCATTCAAATATATGATGCCTGGTTAAACAGGATGGCATTGCACATTTCACATATATTATGGCTGGCTAAAAGACATGAGACTGCATAATTCCCATATATGATATAGAAACTAAACAGGTGGCGACAGAACATGTCTAAACTAAGCAGATGACATATATGATGTCAAAAGTAGGCACTGCAAGGCAACATATGCATGATATGACTAACATCATCATGCCAAGGTAGAGCAAACACCTTGGGGGTAAATAGGAGTGGTCAGCGGCGTCTGAATCCGCCTCAGAACAGATATCTTCCTCTGGATTACAATCTGGAGAGGGGTGGGGAGGGTTTGCCATTGAACCCACCATGGAGCGATGTCTGCATGACATTGTATTGCCGCGCAAAACTCTTCTCTTTTTCTCTACATGTTCAGCATGACTGTGTACAATATCTGACATGCATACGAAAAAAATATGGTGAGATTATGTAAGGAGAGCATGCAGAAATTTAGAGTGATGGTAACAACCAGTGGATGGATCCAAAAATAATGATAGCAGGCTGATGATTGCTTTAATTTAATAAAAAGACAGATGATGATTGCTTTACTATTTGTTTCCCACCCAAGATGAACAACATAGGCATACCCTAGGTGAACCAGATATTAGACAGAGATACTATTCATTGCTTCCTCGATATGTGCCCCACAACTAATTTAGAACTCAAGTTTGAACATTAATTTGGACCTGACTTGGAGTCCAAGAGGTGAACAGGACGATAAAGTAGCAGGTAATTTTAAGCAATGCATAACATAAGCAGAATCAAAAGAGTGCGACCTCTCTTGTGGACCCGTGTACTCCTCAGGTTCATTTGCTGAGTCGATGTTGGTGATGCAGTTGCGGTGGGAGCCGACGGCAGGGAAGGAGATCTGAGGCGGCGAAAGACGGTCAGGAGTCGTGATGTCTGGTTTGGTGGATGTTTTTGTCGATGCAGCACCTCAGGTGAGGTGGACGACGTCGTGGCAGGAGCAGGACAAACCACACAAAGTTCCCTTTGACACCTACCTGTAACTGAAGTAATTCTATAAGGGCTCATTTGGCTTGCATGATTCTAAAAACGCAGGGATAGGAAAAACACCGGAATAGGACATGAATGCACATGGTAAACAGAGCATTTGTAAACACATGATTTCTGTCAACTTGGGTGTTTGGTTTACAGGAATTGGAAGAGCAGAGGAATGCAAAGAAACATGGCCAAAATAAAGTGAAGCCATATGAAAGCGTGTACAGTTAGAATGTTATTCTGCCACTAATGCACTTGGTCTTGTTTTCATGCATAGGATTTTGAAAAGTAGGTCCAGGTGGATGTTTTGCTTCATTCCTTTCAACAAAATGCATGAATAATTGAATAGTAGAGTGCCATTGGAAAATTCCCTATTGCTATGTTTTTCCGTCGAACCAAAATAGCCCTAATGGATTGACATGAATGTATAGTAATAAGTGATGCAACAAGTGTACAACCTCTTTGCCGTGGCCGTGTCGACCTCAGCATCATTGGGTTGGTCGCTGAAGCAGTTGAGGCAGAGGTGGCTGTCGGAGGTGTGGAGGAAGATCTGAGGAATCTGTAGACGGCGTCCAGGGCACTGCTCTGTTGTGATGGATCGTTCTGTCGTTGGAGCAGCCCCGGTGAGCCGTAAGACGTCAAGGCTGAAGCAGCACAAGACAGACATCGTCAATCTCAAGTGGGATTCTAATAGCATCTCCAATAGATGATGTAAAATAGATGTAAAATTTACATCACCAAAAACCACCTGACTACAACAGATGAGGTAAAAACTGTTGACTCTGAACTTAACTGTCGAAACTGAAATTTACTGTGGAATCTGAATGCTGCTGTCGAAACTGAACGCAATGGTTGCAGAGAGGCACTTGACATGTAGTTTAGGGAGGGCCTGCAGTTCATCTTCAACCTGCACCCCCCTGAGCCGCCAGCCACCACCGGCCGAACCGCCGGCCCCAGCGCCGCCTCGCCGCCCCGAAACAACTCCCCACCGCCGCCCCGGCCCGCCCTCTAGGCCCCCCGCCCCCACCCTGAACCCTAAGATAGATAGTGGGGTACCTCTCCGACGAGCCCCCGTCCCTGCTGCGGGGGGTTCTTCCTTAACTCCGGCGAGCCCCCCCAACACCTGAAAATCGACTGACCCAAAAGTCGATTCAGTCGACTGAAGTGTGGCTCAATCGGAGCAGAGCAGCAGCACGAGCGAGGGGGAGAGCAGCAGCAGCAGCTGGGCGAGCGAGCGATCGAGCGAGAGCCGGAGCAGCAGCAGCAGCGCAAGCGAGCGAGCGAGAGCCAGAGCAACAGCAGCAGATCCGGCTGGTATGGACGCTGCCGCCGAAGGGGCCTCGCACTTGGGGAGAGCCGCCGTGGAGATGTCGCTCGCGGCGCCGGCTTCAAGGTAGCCGCTCCATGGGGGTGCGGGATGGAGCACCGTCGGCGTCGGGAGGTCGAGTTAAGGAGAAGGTGCGATGCGATGAGTGTACAACCTCTTTGGTGGCGCCGAGTAGGCCTCGGCTTCGTCCGAGGAGTCGGTGAGGATGCTGCGGTTCCGGTGGAGCAGGTTATGGCGGCGCTGTGGGGATGGAGCAGCCGCGATAGACGAGGCGATCGTCGGAGCAGCTCCTTGGAGGTGGAGGACGGGGCGGCTGAACCGGCGGGACGGCGAGATGGACGACGGATCCTCATCCGGGGAGGTGGACGAGGGACGTCGAGCTGTTGCGGTGGACGACGTTGTCGGGGAAGAGGCTCCGGCTGGGCAGCGGTGAGGTGGCGGACGGAGGAGGGTGGGGTTTCGCGGCTGGAGCGGAGAGGTTATGGCGGCCTGGGATTTCGAATGGCAAAAAGGAGGCGATGGGAGGGGGTGAACCATGACTTAGGGACGCGCTTGTCCAAAATGTAGGGTGTGTTACAAAAGTACCCCCACCGATTTGAACTAGCGGCCCTTTCGGCTCAGGGTTAGAAGGGGGATTTCGCGTGTCGGGATTTGGCAGCTGGAGGGAGTTTTCGCGCGCGTTGTAATTTCGGGATAGCAAGGCGCGGGTTGTGAAGGCGCCAGTTTTGGGAGCACGATATCTGAATTTTCGGGATATAACAAGGCGCGGGTTGAATTTTAGGGACAAGCCTAACGTGTAATATTGTACTTGTACGTACCAAATCAATTCGCACTTCCCTCAACCAAAAAGAAAACAAAAAAATAAAACTATTCACACCACACAAAGAGAGAGTCTTGCCCCGTTTTACTATAAAAATGCTATTTAAAGCTACTCATACCAACAATTTAGTGCAATTAAATGCTATTCGGTAGTATGAATCCATGTTATGTCCAATTAATTTTTTTCGCTTGCTGTATAATGCATGTAACCTACTCATACCAACATTTTAGTGCATTCCAAATGTCTATACTACCGCTGCAATTCGAACTGAATTTGAATTCGTTTCTCTATTTCAATAACAATCTACAATCATGATTGTTGCCAACTTCAACCATCATTCGTGTATTACCTTAATAACACACCACATGATTACTATAGAGATAGATATGAACTATGTGTACTACATGAACTCGAATTCTATTTTTTGAATACACTTGATGTTGATTCCAAATAATAGTACATTTGATGTACTAACTATATATTCATAATCTAAACCATGTTCCATACGTGTACACCGTGTTTATCACACATAGTATAGTGCCCCGCCCCCTACATTATGACAAGTATTTAGACCTGAGCTGCAAAAGCCACACATTAGCCCAAATTATGATCAATGTTCTATATGTTATACGTAGTACTAGCAAGATGCCCATGCGTTCCACAGAACATCAACATGATCAAGGGGAGGCCTAATTTGCAAATATGGAGAGGGGTGTGGGTATCTTTTTTCAAAATTGCCATAGTTTCCTTCCTATCCGTCAGATATAAATCGGACGGCCTATATTGCAGGATGGCACCATCATCAACAACTCCGTTTTTTATAAGAGTAGAGATAAAATATATTATATGTAGTATAACATGTTCATAACCACACCATGTGTATCACCGTTATATATATTCACACATGCGTCGGTTTAAAACACTATGATAAATTCTTCAAATATCCGAATTCGCTTTTTATAATGAAGTATGATCTCTATTCGTCTTTTACACCCACACAATCCTCTTATCTTTGTAGCTAGCTAGCGCTAACTTTCTCTCGTGCATGCAGACGCCCGCATCCCTCTCACCCTCCCTCAGCATTCTCTAGCTCCATCGCGCAAATTCGTCTTTTCACTTTAGGTCGTTCACCCACGGTGTGTGTAGGCCCCCCAGCTCCTTCTTTACGGCACACATCGATCGATATGCCTCTCTAGCCAGGTGTGCCTAGCACAAAACACAAGCTTCCCCTCTTCTCTTATCACCGTCCATGCCTCACTCCCACCACTCTTTTCATCGATCTCGTACTCGCACACTCCTCCCCCCTCGATATAGTATGACTCTCGCACCACCTCCTAGATGCATCCCTCTCTCTCTATCCTTCTCCCCGTGCCTCATTTGCTTCTAACACACACATGCATGTATACCGATCGATCTCCCAACATATACCTAGGTCGACTTTAACTATTCCCCCCCATCGATCGACGTACCTCACAAGTTATGTCTCTCCTTTCTCTGACAAAGGACGATTGATCTTCCTATGTAGTTATGTCTGCTTACCACAGCCATATCGCCCCCCCTCATCATTCGTGCATGCCTCCTGACCCGTCTCTCACACGCACGTGCACAGACAGGCAGCCATCCCCTCTCTTATTGATATTGCAGGCGTGCCCTCCGGTTGTCTAGCAAGCCTATCCCACCATTTGTTAGAAGCAACTCCACTACCACCCCTCCAACACTCTAGCTCTGTCTCTCTCCCAACCTTATTCCTCTCCTACACATATGCATGGATGCCGATCGATCTCCCTTAATACATGAGGTAGATCGATCTCCCTTAATACATGAGGTAGGCCTCTCTCCTCCTCCACACATATACCAGCCATTGTACCTCTATAGTTAATTAGGCCTCCCTCCCCCCCACCACACACCGATAGTCGAGCGCTGTAGGTAGGTATCCATGCCACAGAGACAAACTGCACCTGTCCCCTCTCACGTTCCAGTAGGCCAGCCACTCTATATCTTTGACGTGGGCACACACAAATTCGATGGCACTCTTTATCGATCGCGCGCGCACACACACACATCATCCCTCTCTTCGATTCTATGGACACCTCAAGCCGATGATACCTCCACTCTCTTCTCGTGGATCGCCCCCTCTATATATATGATATATCCAGGACTCTATTTCACACACATTGCATATGTTACATTTTTTTATTGACCCCACCCCCCCAAAAAACTCTCACGAACCCACACACTATATCTCTCTACGTTTGTATCTCTCTCACACAACCCCACGTAGGTGGTGTACGTATACAAGAAGAGAATAGGTGCACCGTGCACGTACTCACGCTTCGTGCCCAGCCACACCCGCGCGGGTACACGGTGGAGCTCATTTCTGTACGAAATGGCAGCCCACGTGCTAATTTGAACGCGTGTAGCGGTTGTTTACCTACGGAGGTCGTGTACCACGCGTGCACGAAACAAAGTTCGACTTGATGCGTTGGCGCGTTATTTTTAAATAAAGTTATATCGCTCAATGGCACGTACACAGAATATAAAACGATTTTTATGGAGAAAAAGGTAGTCCGCTCCACTATATACAATGGAGCCTGCCTGCCTGGTTTGTCTCTCTTCAGAGTATCTCACACAAGGCTGCGGTGGCCTCTCTCTCTCTCACCGTTGGTCACTGATCCGGCCGCATCCCGTCCGCCGGCGGAAAGGGAGGACGTGCATCGTTTCTCCGTTCGACGGCGCCGAGGCAGCACGTCCCGATCTGCGGTACACGCCGTTCTCTCTGACCAAGCTCCGGCGTGGTAGGGCCTACGCCACCTGCTCGCTGCCGCAGTATGGGCAGATTCCGCCCGCCGCCGCTCACCTAGTTACATCCCGACGACCTCCAGGTATCCCCTCCGGCCTTGCTCCACTGCCCGTCTTCCCACGTCGCTGCATGTGGATCTTCCATAGTTCTTTGCCCAAAACGTAGCTCGTCCGGCGTACTTTCCATATTGCAATCTCGTCCTCACACCGTTTTAGACAAACACAACCGTGTTGTTATCTTCCCTTAGGACAAGGAATATGCTTCTTTTTTGTCGTCGCATGTGTCATCAACTGTTATTGGCCAGTAATTGTTTCCTTTCTACCTCTTTTTTGCAAACAGGGCTATCCATTTCACCTCGTTGCTATTGCGACCTTTTGGTGAACTGCACAAATCACTTTTTTCTTAAGAGTGTTTTGTGCAGTTCTACCAAAATGTCACACGGGCAACGTCTCTACATTTCAGTGCGACTGCACAAAGGGAGATTGGTTTTGCTCTATCCTCATCATCCAACTCCGAGCCTAATCTTCTCCAACTAGTTAGTGTTAAGAGAGACTGCAAAGGTGACCGGATTCTATTTGTGTGTTTATTGTTTCATCAGCAGTCCTCTATTATCGTAATCACACTTAATATCTTTGGAACAGGGACGCTCAGCTCTATTTTAGTGGAACTGCACAAAATGATCGGAATGTTGCATGCTCCAGACAGCTACTTTTTTCCCAACATGCCTTGTTGATTTAGACAGAGCTGGGGGGACGTTGCTGCCAATGAAAGCATGGATCAATTTTAATTTAACACCTTCTCACAACTTTGTCTTCAGTTGTGATGTAAATATTAGCTCTGATTAGCAAGGAAGTTAGTTTTTTATTGTTTCCGAAAGAGCATCGATGGCAAGACACACGAAACAAAAGCTGAAAGCTCACACCATTGTACAATTTCATGTCGCTGGAAAATTATTTGTATAGTACGTCAATTATGTAAACAAATGCTGGAAGCTTGATAGCATTGCCAGAAGCCTCTTCGGCATCCGGGTCCATGTGCCATGCACAAAATTATACTCCTTCGTTCCTAAATATTTGTCTTTTTACAAATTTCAAATGGGCATATTTTAGAGTGTAGATTCACTCATTTTGCTTCGTATGTGTACTCCCTCCGTTCCTAAATATTTGTCTTTCTAGAGATTTCAACAAGTGACTACATACGGAGCAAAATGAGTGAATCTACACTCTAAAATATGTCTATATACATCCGTATGTAGTAGTCCATTTGAATCTCTAAAAAGACAAATATTTGAGTAGTCACTCGTTGAAATCTCTAGAAAGACAAATACTCCGGAGTATATTTAAGAACCGAGGGGGTAGTGCACAGCCGCATGGGAGACTCAGACCGGTCGTTGCGCCGCATTAATAGTGAGTAATGAGCAGTCAAATCATAAGCCCCACCTTTCCCACTGTAAGTTGCTCGGAAGAAGCAACCATCAATACGCTCTTCTTTGAATCCGCTCATACTACTCCATCCGTCACTGTTTATAGAGCGCGCTTCAGAAAAAGAGAAAATCTCTGGGACCAAGGCGACTAGCGATCGGCCTGAAAAATAGCATTGGTAGTTATAGCACGGCGTCTATTACTAGAGGAAATAATGCGTACACACATGCATGCAGTGCTTCCACCCCGGGTAGACACATGCATGCACTTACTCCACTCCGTAGTACTACATCGAGAGAAAATTGCGGTTACCACGCCCTAATTAATTGAGCATTAAACCAAACGCGTCTAAAGTCTCTCTGGTGGTGGAAATGCATTGAGAGAAATGCATCATAATGAAGCGCGCCCTGTAAACTGTGACGGAGGGAGGAGTAGTATGAAGGTGCAAAACCAAGTACGCGTATGGCCAGTCGGTCAACGCACCTCCTCTTGGCATATCACTGACATGTGGGACCGGAGTGTGAGCAAACCGATCTCAATTGACGGCAAAATGGCCAACCCGCCGTTCCTTGAGAGAGACGAGGAGCGAGAACACACAGACGGGCTCGCACGGAGGCCAAGATATATTCGAGCATGGTTGATCGATATCATCATTACATGTTGGGCTGCCGTTTTCCGCCCTTCTCCGGAATAAATGTGTACTTTATCAAAGATTAAGAAAAATAAGAGTACAGAGGCTCCACCATGCGGTTCTAGTAGTAGTACTACTCGTACTACTAAACCTTGCGCTTGGCTCTTCGCCTCTTCGTGAAGTCGAACAATGATGGTACTCCGCATGTTCGGTACTACAGTGTATGCCTCTGGCAATCTGACACCGAATGAACTGATGCATGTCCACCGCCTGGGCGAGGGTACGTTGCATTAGTCAAAAGGCGTAAGCGAGCTTCACCTTGTCCTGCAAGCTTCTCCTCGTTCTGCGAGTTGACGGGACACACCAACAAGTAGTGCTAGTCCATACTCCCTCCTTTCCGGTTAATATGGCTTAATCTTTTTTGCGGGTAAATGAGAGAGCTTTATTCATATATAAGCATTCTTAGGACGATCAGCCAAGACACTGGTCACTAGGAAGCGAGGTACCCCGCAAAAAAAGAAGTAGGAAGCGAGGTGTTTCATCAAGCCAGCTCTCGGCCACATTCAAAGTGCAGCAAGCACGGTTCGCACAAAGATGCGCCGCAAGGTTTGCTGACCTGTTTACATGCTGAATAACAAAAAAAGAGGAAATATTACCGAGCGCTCCTATTTGTAACAGGATATGAGCCAGAATTAAGCGAGAATTGTGGCGAGTGTTCCATGCAATCAACTTCCATTATCACATGCGAGAACCCTCGAAGAGAACCAAATGTGTTGAAGATTGCTTTATCACATTTTAAAAATATAATAAGAGTGCAGACGCTCCTCCATCCGGTTCCTAGTACTAGTATAGTACCTCTATAGACTATAGTAGTAGTAGTACTAGTAAACTTTGCGCTTGGCTGTTCGCCTCTTCGGGAAGTGCAACAATAATAGTACTAGTATAGTGTATGCTTCTGGCAATCTGACACCGAATTAACTGTTGCACGTCCACCGCCTGAGCGAAGGACAGCTTGCATTAGTCAAAAGTTTCTCCTTGTCCTGCGAGCCACCGCGCGCAAGCTTCTCCCGTCCTGCAAGCTTCTCCTCGTTCGGCAAGTTGACGGGACACAGCAAAGTAATGCTAGTCCATACTGCCTCCTCTCCGGTTAATATGGCTTAATTTCAAACGAGATAAATACACTGTCTGTCACTGTATATTTGTAAAAATACGGTCAGTGGACTTCATAATACGCTCATTGCGCTCAATATATACATTTTCCGGTGTTTATACGGTCACTAGCTCACCCTGGCTGAGTATGTGTGTGCATGCACGTGTAGGTTGAGCACTTGAGCGTGACCGTGTGTGTTCCGTCGTGTGCTCGGACATGCATGCATTAGGGCGTCGCGCGCGTTTTTGCGTCCATGTGTACGTGTGACTGTTGCATACACGTAGGGGGAGTACGTGTAGGGGCCACTAAAGGAGCAGTCAAATCACACAGTAAGTTAGTCGGAAGAAGCAACCATCATTTCACTCTTCAATGACACGTACGCAATATAAAATGGTTGATATGGAGAGAAAAAGAAAACCACTATATATACACTAGCAGGAGCCTAAGCTACAAGCCTGCTTGCTTGGGTTGCTCTCTTCACAAGCATAGAACGACGGTGGCCACACCGCTGGTCACATATCCGGCCTGATCCCGCAGCTGGGGGAAGGGAACAATGTTCTGCGTAGACGCGGTCGACATCGGCGAGGGAGAAAATCCACAGTCGGTGCGTCCCAATCGGGGGTCACCGCGGTATGGGCCGATGCCGCGTCCCAACCGCCCTTCTAGCTACAGCCCGACGTCCCAGGTAGTCCATCTTCCTTTTGGAGCCGGCTTGCTCCACTGCCGCAGCTCCCCACGTAGCTCCATCTCCATGTCGATCTTTCTCTACTTCTACCGGCTTCTACTTGTGATGAGTTTATGTCTCATGAACTAGTGCCAGTACTATTATTCTAATCACACTTCTTCAATATCTTTGCCATCAGGGATGCTCAGCTCGATTTTAGTGGAACTGCACAAAAGCATCGTATGATCCGAGGGTGCCAGCCGTCTTTCCTTCGACAGGTTCTACCTGGCCAGGAAATTAAATCCTGTTTAGGGTTTAGGGTTTAAGTCGTAGTGACCCCATCAGTAGTTTTTCTTTCGTACACGCTCTCACAACTTTTGTCTTTAGTTGTGAAGTAAATATTGGCTATGATCTGTGAATCATTGAGATGCATCAGCATGCGTGTTAGTTTTCCTTTGTATTTGATGGAATGTTGTAACGGGGCAACCTTGGAGTAGGAATGAAAATGGAGTGGAAAGTTTCCGTTTTTCCGGAGAAAAAATGGAAACGGAGAGAAACCAACGTTTCGTTTCGTTGGATCGCGCCATCGAGCAAAACCAACGTTTAAATCACGTCTGTCGCGTTCGTGTCTCACCCTCCTCCACGGCTCGACCCCACACGGTCGCTCGGCATGCCACTCACCGCAAACCGAGTATACGATAACTTTCCCGCCTGCTTGTCGATGGATCGCGCCATGGAGTACTAGTACTACTGGAAGAGATTGACGAGTTGGGGAGGACAGCTAGCTGTAGCACGGACTCCCAAGAACTTTTTACATGCATGTTGTGGCCGGCTATTGCGACCTTTGAACGCGGAGCAGTCGCGTGCACCAGGAAGCGGCGCGGGCGACGCTCTCTCGGCCGGCGCGCCGCTTCAATGCCGGCGCCAGTGAGAGGTCGCGTCCGCTCTGGCCGGGCATGAATGCGGCACTGACCGTTTCGGGCGGGAAGCACGCGCGGGTGATGAAGAGGGTTCGGGTTGGTCAGGAGCGGCCGTGGCAGCGGTCCGGACGCCCGCAAACAAGAGATGTTGTACGTTAATATTGCCGCGTATATAATTAACAACGTAAATAATGTGCCAGTTGGACAAATATGATTGGAGATGGAGATGGAAATGGAATTTTACGTAAACACGGATATGCATGTCTATGTCTATGTGTGTGTGCGCGACGACTCTCGCGACCTGGAAGCGGGGGCGTGTTTTTGATCGAGTTTTCTTTCTTGGTACGTTAAAAAATTGTCCGCCAGTTTTCGTTTCTTTTTTCCGGGAACGCGCGTATTCTATTTAAAACCACTGCTATGGAGAGATTGTTTTACTCCATTATAGCCTCTTGTTTGATAGAGTTTCTCGCGTCTCGCTCTCTCACCCTCTCCATATCAAAACAAGATGACAGTGTCCACACTATCTCTCTCCTCACCGGTGGTCACAGATCCGGCCGAATCCCGTCCGCTGCGGGAGGTGAGGAGGTGCAGCGTTGACGTTGTCGCCGTCGGCGATGGAGGAAGCCGATGCGCACCGTCCTCTCGGAGCCGGCGCTGGCGCGGACGAAGGTCCTCCGCGCCCTTGTTCGCTGCCGTCGTGTGGGCAGATCCCGCCCGCCCGCCTAAGCGACATCTCGCCCACCTGAGGTATAACTTCTTGTACTGGTCCAGCTCCCCAGGTCGCTGCATGCGGGTTTTCTTCTATGCGACTACTCCCCAGCTCCCCATGTATAGTAGCTAGGGTTCGTCGGCTGGTCCAACATCACCTACTATTATAGAGGAAATGCCACTCGAAAAGTTGTCCTGATTTATGCCTCGGTGGAGGTATACATTTTGTTTCGACAAAAAGTACATGGTGGTTGTGCGGTCATTGTCCATATGCTCCTATTGCTGCTGCTAATCTAATACTATCACTGGTTAAATGAAGAAATGCTTTTTTTCTCGGGTATCCTGGTTTAGTTCCCATCAAGATAATCATGATGCTTCTGTTTGTTGGTGTACTTTTCATAATTCTTATTGACAATTGAGATGTCGTTGTTAATCTTGTAAAACAAAGTAACAACACTATATCCCTTTTTTATATTTTTGGAAACAGCGATGCGTATCTCCATACCCGGGCATGTCTTCCTCAATTTTAGTGGAACTGCACAAAATTGGATGGCCATTGTTGTTCCGCCTCACTGTCCTCTGCCACGTGGTTCTTCCTTCCTCGAGCTTGACTACTGAGAAGAAACAGACCACAGTGAGGATTTGTCGAACTTCATAGGTGCCTCACCCAAACTTGATGCCAAATGGATGATGCATCACCACGATGACCTATCGATGCTCATGGTTGCGCCTCATGGTTGCGTCGGCTGGTGAAGCTGATCGATTTTCAATGAAAAACAAGCTGTCTTCCATCAGTGCTCTTTGCTTGTTACCCACAAAGATGATATCCTTCGTCAGTTCACCTTGGTTGCGTTGGAGACGCAGTCGTCTTTCACGTTGGTGCAATTTTATCACACAATTGGCTATGAACCAAATGTTTCCTCGAAGAAGGATCGACGTTGGTACTAAGAGCATAAGTTTTGTATTGATTTCTAAGCCTTCTCACAACTTTGTCTCCAGCTCCCCTGTAATTTTATTTGTCCAGCTATTAACTTTGATTAAAAAATGGTGTGGACTAAAAACCCGGATGGACGTAGTAGCCCTCCATTTTTATTTACTCCGCATATTAGATTTGACTGAAGTCAAACTTTGTAAAGTTTGACCAAGTTTAGGCCGAACACAACAAACCATAATTATTAGAGAGGGCAAACTGTACATACTCTCAAACCTTTCCGATAATTGAAATTAAAATTCTTTATTTGTACACACTCTCACACGTTTCCGATAATTTGGCGCATGTGTGGTTGTTCACTTAAGGGAGGGTAGTGTACCGCACGTGAAGGACAGGAAGTGCGACCAGGACGCGTGGATCGTTAGTTCATCGGAAGTACTCCCTCCGTTCCTAAATATTTGTCTTTCAAGTGGTTTGCAATGGACTACCACATACGGATGTATATAGACATTTTTTACAGTGTAGATTCACTCATTTTGCTCCGTATGTAGTCATTTGTTGAAATCTCTAGAAAGACAAATATTTAGGAACAGAGGGAGTAGTAGTTTTCTTCACTGGTACGTTAAATAAAGAGTTTCGTTTCGTACTTACACAATTTAAAACGATTGTTATGGAGAGAATAAGAAAACCACTCCACTATATATTAGTCGTATACACGAGTACTATATGGACGCAGCTTCATTGACTTTAGTGCACCTGCCTTTGGGTTTATGACAGGTGGGCCCAAAATGTGGCTGGCCCACCTGTCATACAGCCAAAAGCAGGTGCAGTTAAGGCACCGGAGCTCAGTCCGTACTACAGTATATATATAAGCTGGAGCCTCAGCGCTTGTTCGCTAGGGTTTGCACTCTCCACACTCTCGCCGCACTACATATATATATACACGCTGGAGGCTCAGCGTTCCTTTGCTAGGGTTTGCTATATTCACTGTCTCTCACCCTCTTCACCAGATCTAAACAAGACTGCGTTGTGGCCTCTGTCTCTCTCACCCCCCTCACAGACAGCTGGCGAAGGAGGCGTCCGGATCCCGTCGCACCGGGAAGGGGAGGAGGTGCAGCGTTCACTCTATCGCCTTCGGCGAGGGAGGCAATCCACTGCCGGCTGCGCTTTTCTCTTTCACCCAGCGCCTGTGCGGGAGGGCCACCGACCCCTTCTTCCTCGCTGTCGTACGTAGTGTGGGCAGATCCGACCTCCCGCCGCACGCCTTGCCACATCCCGACGACCCTAAGGTATAAGTTTCTTTGAAACCGTCATTGGTCTAGCTGCATGCTGATCTTTTTCGATTCTGTAGTCGAATCTAGGTCTTGGTTCAAAGAGGAAAGAAGGGTGCGGTGGGGTGGAGCATGAATCTAGGACGTGGTTCAATGAGGAAAGGAGGGAGGGAAAGTAGTATAGACTAGCTATCCAGCCGCTTTGTTGGTCGAAAAGGGAAAAAGGGGGTAACCCAGTACACACATCTGTAAGGAACCCAACTCTTTGTTGAAAAGGGAAAGAAACTGGGGGTCGGGTAGTTTGTGCAGGACTAGATTTGCTGCCCTCACATCGGAAAAAGTTTCAAAGAGAACAAATATGGGACCAACGCAGATATGCTGCTTGGCTACATACTCTGCATCACCCATTTATACGTGTGGACGCACATGGTGCTGGCATGTCCCATGTCCCATCCACATGATCGTGCAGTGTGTTTTGAGATGTTGTGCTACTTGTATTGGTACTGTTTTAAATAAATGTTGAATTGAAGCTATTGTATTTTAAGCAATGCCACTCTCAGAATTAACTACTGAACTATTTTAAGAGAATTTCTCTGTTAATATGAATCAATGCAACCGTTTTAGAAATGCTACTGTCCTATACTTTGTTTTCCATCAAGATAAGGTAGATGCTTCTTTTTGTGGCCGCATGTTTCATCCTCCTTTATTGGCAGTAATTGTTTCCTTTTTTGCCTCTGTTAAATCAGGGATATCTATTCAACTTGTTGCTATAGCAAACTTAAATGTCTCACCGGCGACTTTACTTGATTTCAGAGTAACTGCACAAAACGAGATTGGATTTCCTATTCGTGTTGGCAGATTCGTACGTGATCTTGTGTGCGTCATGACAGGTTGGTACTTGCCTTCATCCACATGATCGTGCAGTGTGTTTTGAGATGCTGTGCTACTTGTATTGGTACTGTTTTAAATAAATGTTGAATTGAAGCTATTGTATTGCTGTCTTTTCCCATTAAGTAGTGAACAAAAATGGGACCAACCCAGACATTATGCTTGTTGCTTTGTTACAACAAACTCTGCATCACCCCCTTTATAAGTAGATGGAAGCACATGTTGTTGTTGCGCCCACTCTCCCCTGGAACTGTTTATGCTTTTTGTTAATCTAATGCCGCTGGTAAAATTAAGCAATGCCACTCTCAGAATTAACTACTGAATCTTATTTCAAAACTGCAACACTTGTTAGGGATTGGCGGGATTACCATTTTTGTGGCCGCATGTTTCATCCTCCTTTATTGGCCAGTAATTGATTCCTTTTTTGCCTCTGTTAAAACAGGGATATCTATTCAACTTGTTGCTATTGCGACATTTTGCTTCGCTTAATTTTGGTGGAACTGCACAAAATGAGACCGGATTTCCATATATGTGTTGAGATCTCTTTTAGATCCACCTCAGGCGTTGTTTCAAATCTTGGTCTTGAAAGGTCAGTACCTACTTTCCTCAGAATTAACTACTGAATCTTAGTTCAAAACTGCAACACTTGTTAGGGATCGGCGGGAGTACCATTTCTGTTAGGGATCGGCCGGAGTACATGTTTAAGAAATGTATTGTTCAGATAATGTCTCTGTTATTATATATCAGTTACAGTGTTTTACAAATGGTACTATCCTGCTTTGTAGTTCTTTCTACATGTTTAACCAAGGTATTGTTAAGATAATGTCTCTGTTAAAATGAATCAGTCGCATTGTTTTAGGAATGATACTTTTCTGCTTTGTCGTTCTTTATACATGTTGAAACAAGGCATTGTTAAGATAATGTCTCAGTTAATATGAATGAATCACACTGATTGAGAATTGCTACTCTCCTGCTTTGTTTCCCATTAAGATAAGGTAGATCAGTAGATGTTTTTCTTCTGGGAGTACAAGTCATCAACCGTTATTTCTCAGTAATTGTTTCCCTTATACCTTTTGTTGCTTACAGGGATATCAAAATTAAAGCTCGGTTTTATTCCGACTTTGATTTTAGTTGAACTGCACAAAAGGAGCCAATGTGTCTAAGGCAAACTGCTGCATTAGTGGGTCCAGTTGGTCTTACCACTTTGCAGAAAGAAGCAGTCACTGTTTGCGCTACATTACACAAGGAATGATCGAGAAGCTTTACAGAGTATTAGTAGACGCTGGTGACATGACTAGTCTGCAGAGATGGCTGCTTTACTTGTGGTTCGGAGGAACACTGGGCAAACAAGTGCCCAAACAAGTACCAAGAAGCCAGGACAGGACTCCAAGTCTGTCAATGTCACTCTAAGCAACAATGATGGGGCATCTGGGTATGGTAATCTGTTTACCGTACTTTCAGTTTGTTAGTCCACCGATTGGTGGGTTGACACTGGGGCCAATATTCATGTGTGTGCTGATGTGTCTTTGTTTTCTGGCAGCATATAAATACGAAATCCACAGGGATGCTCAGCTTGATTTTAGTGGAACTGCACAAAATGTTCAGATGGTTCGTGTCCTCCATAATAATACTTCATCATGCACAATACATCGAATGGTTCTCTAATCATTCGTCGTCACCTTGAGCCACCGGACTATCAGATGACAAACTGATGACAAACCCTGCCCGTTCCACAATCATAGGCATTACATATTTTGAATGGGAAAAGCTTGTCAAAGTTGACATTAGTTTAATATATTGGAATTGGAAAACCTTGTCAATTTTTGCTGATTGATGTTAGCCAGAAGACATGCATTTGATATTTTTGAGTGGGACGCCCTTTGCTGTGAGCAACGTCGATCGTTTTTTCCTATTCCTGTCTTCAGTTCAGAAGTAAATATTTACTCTGCTGAGATGCATAGTCACATGAATGTTGACTTATGTAAGATATTTTAAGAGTTTGTTCTGAATATTGTCTATGTAATGCCAGGCCTTGTGTTTGATTGCAAAGTTGAGCTTGGAATGTTGTGGCATGCGGCATCACGAGCTGTTCACCGTGCCTCCTGAGAATAATGCTTCGTATTGTTTTGCATGTCGATCTAATGCCAGTGATTTGCTTGTTAGGAAGATCATCCTCTTCTGTTGTTTCCGTGCTTAAGAAGTTCATCGTCTTATGTTTCATTCATAGCCTATACGACAAGTCGGGTAGGTTAGACGTGAAACCATATGATCTTCCGACCAACTCATCATCTTAGGCCGTGATTGGATCGTCGTTTTCCAACCAAAACCGCTTGTAAAACTGACGCTTGTAAATAAAAGCAGATGGTCTCGGGCGAAGCGCTTGGTTGGTCGATTTCGACTAGTAAAATATACACCGGTCTCTCAAATTACACGCGTAACCCGCCGGTTTTACTTACAGACCTCGGGCCCTCGGTTTCATTACGCCTGTATTTTACGCGTTGTTTCCGATGACGAGTAAATTACACTTGTATCTTAATACAGTTGTGAAATAAACCAGAGCTCCCAAGCGCGGCCTTACCGTTTCATGCCGTCTCAGTCTCTCGAAGGTGCTCATAGGTGTCCGATGATCCTGGCTTCCTGAATGAGCAGCGGGCGCTGTATCAGACCATCCGTAGGGCCCGCGAGGCCCTCTCCGTCGTCCTTCGAGTTGTTGCGCTCGCCGTGGCGCCGAGCATTGTTAACATGGTCAATGAACATGAGGATTCAGGAGATGACTTTATTTTGACTGGTTGACAGTAGGGACCCACTAGGGCCATAGCCGTACGTACGCAAGTGCCTCCTTATTATGTACAACTATATTTTTTTGCTTCCTCCTGGTTTCCTGACATCACGGTCCCACACCATTGTCAACCTATGTAGTCAATAAACGAGAGAATTGCACAAGGTGCGGCCGACAGCTGGGACCAAGCAGCTCGAGCAGTATTTGTGTTTTTGAGGCGTGAGCACTGCAGAGTTTTTCTTGGCGATGTTTTCGTTGTTGTTCAGAGGAGAGCAGGGTATTAACTGGGCGGGCTGTGGCCCGTCTAGCCCAGGACAGATATCCAGCCCAGATATTAATTTTTTTCAAGATGAAAATGGCTAGCCCAGCTATACGTTTTTTGAGGAATACCCAGGCAAGGTCAACTTGTTATTCTCCGCCCCGCTGGGCTGCAAATCTTTCCTAGGAGGGATGCATTAGGCTTAACAGGAAAATGGGCTTTAAAAAATAATAAATGGGATGTAATTATAAAAACTGGGCAGTAACTATAAAAAATGCACCAAGCACGGAATTAGTTTATAAAATATTATTTATGGATTTTGAAAATCTTAATTTTTAATTGTTGCGCGCGCAATGTTTCGTTAGATTTTTACGTAATACAAATTTATATTTAATCTGACTAGAAATTTCGGGATAAAAATATTTCGGATCCCATCAAAATGTGGGAAATTTTATTGAATTCTGTCTTGAACGGTTGGTTGAAATTATTAATCGTTGTCCTAGCTAGAAAATGGGCTGTACTTTTAACAAACTGTAAATGGGCTGTAGTAAATTCCATTAGAATTCAAAAATGGGCTGTACATTCTTACAAATCGCAAATGGGCTATAAGTTCTCTCCCACACACTTGTGGGCCTACTAAGTTGACGCGTCCCCTAAAAAAAGAAGTTGACGCGTATGCAAGGCTTTGTCAACTTATTATAGTCAACACACGGTTCTAGCAGCAGTGGCCGTTGGATGTCCATCCAACGGATGCCGTGCTTCTTCTTCAATCTCGGATATTCTAGCTTCACCCGCCCAAAAAATGATTCCTCCCCCTGACATCTGGGGCGCACCGTTTCGGAAGCTGACCTGTGGGCCTACTAAGTTGACGCGTACCAAGGGCTTTGTCAACTTAGTCAATATGAACGATTCTAGCTGCAGTGACCGTACGATGTCCATCCAACGGCCGTAGTGCTTCTTCAACCTCTGGTCTTCTTGCTCCAGCCGCCCAAAGCAGCGCCGGTCGTGCCGCGTGCTCCTGCCTCCCGTGGCCGGCTGTGATGCCGCGGAGGCCTCACCGCCCCCTACTACTCCCACCGCTGGCCAGGCCATCCCTCTACTCACCCACACCCCCTGTTATTCTGCGGCGACGCAGCCTCACACCGCAGCCGAACCAGTGAACCCTCGTACTCCTCTCCGCGCGGGCTTCCACTGCCGCGTCTTCCCCGGCTCCGCGTCGTCCCCTTCCTAGGCCCCTCGCCGTCGTCCACCGCCCTGGTGCTCTCGGAGCGGCATGGTCAACGTGGTCAAGGAACGACTTCCATCGGACGTGGACTGTACGTGGAGAGGCTGACAGCTGGGTCCACGGCGGCAGCAAGGAAGTGCCTCCTTATTACGCGGAAAATAATGATTCCTCCACCTGACAGCAGGGACCCACCGGACGGGCCACCGTATTTCGCGAAAAAAAACATTTGCCCCCTGACTGCTGGGACCCACCGGACGGGCCACCGTATTGCGAGAAAAAAAGGTTCCCCCCGCTGTCAGCTCGGACCCACCGGAAGTGCCTCCTTATTACGCACAAAAAAATGAATACTCCCCCTGCTAGTTGGGACCCACCTTGGTGGGAGGCTGACTTGTGGGCCTACTAAGTTGACGGGGACGGAGTGCTTTGTCAACTTAGTCAATATGAACGATTCTAGCTCCAGTGACCGTACGATGTCCATCCAACGGCCGTAGTGCTTCTTCAACCTCTGGTCTTGTTGCTCCAGCCGCCCAAAGCAGCGCCGGTCGTGCCGCATGCTCCTGCCTCCCGTGGCTGGCTGTGCTGCCACGGAGGCCTCACCGCCCCAACTATTCCCACCGCTAGCCAGGCCCTGCGGCGATGGCAGCCTCACACCGCAGCCGAACCAGTGAACCCTCGTACTCCTCTCCACGCGGGCTTCCACTGCCGCGTCTTCCCCGGCTCCGCATCGTCCCCTTCCTAGGCCTCGCCGTCGTCCACCGCCCTGGTGCTCTCGGCGCGGCGTGGTCAACGTGGTCAAGGAACGACTTCCATCGGAAGAGTACTGTACATGGAGAGGCTGACAGCTGGGTCCACGGCGGCTGCAAGGAAGTGCCTCCTTATTACGCGCAAAATAATTATTCCTCCACCTGACAGCGGGGACCCACCGGACGGGCCACCGTATTTCGCAAAAAAACATTTCCCCCTGACTGCTGGGACCCACCAGCTACATCTTCGCACGCAAGGAAGTGCGTCCGGGCAAAAACAAAAAACGATTCGCCCCCCTGACTGCTGGGACCCACCAGCTACATCTTCGCAGGCAAGGAAGTGCCTGACAGTCAGGACCCACCTGGTCGAAGCGTACGTAGCGTTGTCATTCTGGTCACGAACGTGTACGTACATACTGGTCGATGTAGAGGCGTGCACGTGTCGTAGTAGAGGCGCGCACGTAGCATGTACACGTACGTACAGCGGCCAGGTGCAAGAAAGTAAATACGGCCACGTACGTACATACGGGCGGGGTCTCGAATGCCTACTCGCGCAAATGTACGGCCAGGGCTCGTGTACATGGCTGGGTCAGAACGGAGAAACAGCGTCGTCGTCATCTTCATGGGGAGCCAACCGGCTGGGTCGGAATGGAATGCGTCGTCGCGTTCATCGGGAGGGCTTGAACGGAACAGCCAACGGAAACGAGGCCTGGCGTACCGCAGAATGGAGGAAACGGCCTTGTATTTGACCGGCCATGGTCGAAACGGGATCATGTTCATCGGGAGGGGTCTGGCGTACCACAAAACGGAGGAAATGGACCTCCTACGGTCGAAACGGGGGTCCTATTTTTCGGGAAGGGTGTGGCGTACCGCAAAACGGAGGAAACGGACTTGTGTTGGAGCGCTACGGTCGAAACTAGGGTCCTGTTCATCGGGAGGGGTGTGGCGTACCGTAAAACGGGACTCCACGGGATACTGTTCATGTCCACCATCGACCCCCTCCAGCCTCCACAGGCTACTGTTCATCCACCATCGACCTCCTCCAGCCTCCACCTGCAACTGTTCATCCACGGGCTCCTGTTCATCCAGCCTCCACCGCGCGCTACTCCACCGGCTACTGTTCAACCAGCCCTCTCCACGGGCTCCTGTTCAACCACCCCTCCATGGGCTACTGTTCATCCAGCCCTCCCCCGTCTACTGTTCATCCAGCCCTCCACGGGGTGGTCCTATTCATCCTGCCCTCCACGGGCTCCTGTTCATCCAGCCCCAACCGGCTCGATCGATCGGGGTCCTGTTCATCCAGAGGCAACACCACGGGGCCTGTTCATCCACCCCCACCGGGAACTGTTCATCCAAACCCCCCAGCAACACTCACTATTCATCCAGAGGCAACATCGATCGGCTTCAGTTAGCAGCATTAGCAAAGGAATCGCTCGATCGGGTTTAGTTAACAGCCATCGATCGATCGCTTGGGTTCAGTAATGCGTAGCCTGTAGTGCAATCGCTCGGGTTCAGTTAGAGCCCAACGCCTCGCTCGGGTTTAGTTAGAGCCCAACGCCTCGCACCCACGCGCGTGCGTGTACGAGAGAAACGCGCATCGCTCGGCCCCGACCACCCACGGTAACCGGGAACACCCGGATATTTTCCTTGCCCTCGCTTCTACCACGGTTTTTCCGTCATGGATGGCCCAAAGAATGTCATGCAGCTGCGTCTCTAGCCCGCCCCAGGACGAAAAGTCCATTTTCTGTCATGATTTTTTGTCATAGAAGTAGGATCCCACCACATCTATGATGACACCAGGTTTTGTCACAATTATCGTCATAGAAGTGTCATAAGTATGACAGAATTTTTTTTGTTCAGCCCAAAATGTCACGGATGTGTCTTTTTTTGTAGTGGTATCGGGAGAACGATATGTCTTGTAATATTTGCTTGAGACTTTGCGATTTCCTTCCCGTTTGCTTTATGTTCTACATCGGCAGGGCCCGACTCCGCGCATACCTCAGCCGCCATTGGGTCGTCCGGACCACCAGGACACGACCAAGGGGTGAGGGGCTACGTGGCCAGTTAGGCTCCTGAGTCGTGATGCTTAGGAGTCCCCCTTGACGTGCAAACAACTTACATAAAGGAGACGCAGGAATAGGCCTAGTGTTCTACGTCGGCAGGGCCCGTCCCCGCGCATACCTCAGCCGCTGTTGGGTCGTCCGGATCACCAGGACGAGACCAAGGGGTGAGGGGCTATGTGGTCAGTTAGGCTCCTGAGTTGCGATGCTCAGGAGTCCCCCTTGACGTGCAAACGACCTTCATACCTTTCCCTCGCCGAGGCCCCGCTCGGGAGGGCGCGCGACGACCAGGCCCGAGGGACTTGGCGGGGTGGCGTACGCTTGGGCGTGACCCGAGCATAGCCCCCGTGCCCAGCCCCCTCGCGCAACGCTCCCGAGGGGAGGTGTTGCGATGAGGCCAGACACTAAGCTTAGGGCTCCCTGAGGTTGATACGACCATGAGGCCGCCCTCAGTTGTTTATCACCAGCACAGAGCATAGCGCTTCCGCACTTGCACGGGCATAACCGCTCCTCGGTAGTGTCGACTGCCAGCACGGAGCATGGTGCTTCCACTGGTGCATGGGCGAGGGCTCCCTCTGAGTGGAGCCCCCAGGGCGTGTACAGCCTCGCCCTGACACGTGGCTTGCACGACAGGGCTAGACGAGGTGTGTCTGGGCACTCATGAGCCAGCGTGGGACTCACGAGGCCCTACCTCAAGGCGGGTTGCGCCTGGTCTTAGTTCTTGTTGACTGTCCTGCGAGATGGTTAGGCAACATGCGCCGAATGAATCTCTTGAGGTTATCGCATGAGAAGGCCAAGCACCAACGACCCCAGGAGGTGACGTGAACGGGACCAGCTCGCCAGACAGAGCTCAGCCGTTGGACTTATCGATGCTGTAGGGACGGACCCGAGCACAGACGCCGTGCCTAGCCTTCTTATGCGAAGGATCCTGAAGAAAGACAATTGGCGCACGGCTCCCATGGTGGGTGATAATCAAGCTCGTGATAACCATAGATAGATTATGCATGGAAAGTGAACTAGCTTAGGTAAATGCAAGAACGATACTTGCCACTAGGACGGACCCGCGCAGCCTGGGGACGATGCAGCCCGAGGGGCGCCCCCAACAGAGTAAGCTAAAGACGCAAAAGGATACATGCCACAGGGACAGGCCCACGCAGTCTGGGAATGATGCAGCCTGGGGGGCGCTCCCAGACGAATAAACTTGGAAAATGTCACCTGGTTCCATTGTCGAAGGGATGTTGGGGTAGCTGAGGATGCGTGGCGAAGGAGTTGCTCCTCATGAGTCGCCGGGGCCCTGAGCCTCGGGAGGCTCTGGGGGTCCCGGTGGTTCCTCGAGGACCATCTCCATCTCCGCCAGGACTGCGTGATGCCTGGCCTCCCGAGCCACTAGGACGCTCCGCAGGCTGCGCTGGAAGGCGGCTGCCATGCTCGGCAGGCCGAATGGCATGCGAACATAGCTGTGAGGCGGGCCTTCGCAACATCCCACGCGCGAAGGCCATAAGCGCTCCTGAGATGCGGCCCTGTTGAGCCCTGGGACGTCGATGCAAATGCGCAGCCCACCATCCTCGCATGGATGGGGAGCTGCGCCAGGTGGGCGGCGGTCGCCGCGCATGGCTCTTGCTTCTTGAAGCTCTTGGGTAGTCTTGGTGATGAACTCCTGAACACCAGGCGCTCCTCGCCCGGTGTCCTCCTGAGGGAGACATGTCGCAAAGCATGCCTTCACGTGGTGCCCGAGCGCCTCCCTCGTGATTTTGGCCAGGTCCGAGGTCCTCCAGGAGAGAGCCCCCGAGCCTCGCCCGAGGAGGGCGCCGGGCACACCTTCCTATGCGAGGGAAGGAGGCGCCCCAGGCGCGGGCACTGATCCTGATTTGGCACCGCTAGAGGTGCCGCTCCCCTGAGGCCCTGTACGGAGTAGCTGCTTCTTCTTCTTGGGGATGGCCTCAGGAGGGTATATGGTGCCCGGGTTGTCGGGGTCTACGATTGCTGCGGCTTGGAAGGCACGCTCGAGGGAACACACCGCATCTTTTTCTTCGCAGGGGACTGTGATGATCCCGCCGCTTCCTGGCATTTTGACGAAGTTGTAGCCGTGGCGGGTCACTGCCATGAACTTGGCCAGCGCTGGATACCCGAGGATGGGATTGTATGGTAGACGGATGTGGGTGACGTCGAAGTCGATGAGCTCGGTGCGGTAATTGTCGCGTTTTCCGAAGGTGACAGGGAGGCGGACCTGCCCTATCGGGGTGGTGGAGCCATCGGTCACTCCTGAGAAGGGCATGGTAGGCCGAAGCTGATCATATGCCACTTGGAGGCTGTCGAATGTCTCAACGGACAGGACGTTAAGCCCGGCGCCGCCGTCGTTGAGGGTCTTGGTGACTTGTACGTTGCTGATGATGGGTGAGCAGAGCATAGGGAGAGCGCCAGCAGTGGCCACGCACTTGAGCTGGTCCGCCGAGCTAAAAGTGATGGCGCACTTGGACCATCTGAGCGGGCGCGTGGCCTCGAGCCTGGGAAGGGCTGCGTTCACCTCGCGAGCAAACTACTTGAAGATACGCCGAGATGCTGGGGCCTGAGCTCCGCCCAAGATTCAGGCGATGGCACGCAGTTCCTGGAAGCCCGCAGCCCCCTCGTCTTGAGGGTGGTTGTCGTTCCTCCTTGGTGGCGGCGGCAGTGGGGGAAGACTGGCATTGCCCTGAGGGCAGTCCTCGCGAGGCTGATCCCTCCATGAGCCCTCACGAGGCTGATCCTGCCAGCGGTCCTCGCGAGGCCGGTCGCACCACTCCTGGCGGGGGCCGCGATCGTCCTAGCGTCCTCCGCCGCGACTGTAACCCCGGTAGTTGCGCTCGAGGCGTCAACCGCAGCGTCCATCTCGAATGGCCCTGAGGTCTTGACAGTCGTTGTTGTTGTGGCTATGTACGTAGTGGAAGGTGCAGAACGGACAGCTACTCTTGGAGGATTCGGGATGGTCCCGGCCGTACTTCGTGTCAGGCTCCGCCGCGAGCACAGCCAATCCTTTGCGCTTCACGTCTTTGGCCTTGGCTTTCTTCTCCTCTGGGTCGGTAGCAGGGAGCTCGAGGAGGGAAATGCACCCTTCCTCAGCTCTTGCGCACTTGGTCACCAGGTTGAATAGCTCGAGAGATGTGCATAGCTCCTCGTGGATGTCGTGCTCCTCCTTCATCTTGACGTCGCGGACGCCATCAGAAAATGCCAAAATGATGGCCTCGTCCGTCACCTTGGGTATCTTGAGACGAACGCTGTTGAAGCACTGGATGTACTTCTGCAGGGTCTCTCCTGGCTGTTGCTTGATACGGCACAGGTCACCCGCGTCCGGAGGGCGGTCGCGAGTACCCTGGAAGTTGGCGATGAAGCGGTCGCGCATCTGATCCTAGGAGGAGATCGAGCCCGGGGGCAGGTTCAGGAGCCACGAGCGAGCACCATCCTTGAGAGCCATGGGGAACCAGTTCGCCATGACTTTCTCATCGCCGTTGGCCGCCTCGATGCTCAGCTCATAGAGCTGCAAGAACTCTGCGGGGTCGGGGGTGCCGTCGTAGCGAGGAGGCAGATCCGGCTTGAACTTGCCTGGCCAGACGACGCCACGCAGCTCAGGAGTGAAGGTGAGGCGGCCTATCGTGGCCACCGGGGCCCTTTGCAGAGGTGGGGCCTACCCTTGGTGTCCACGCACCACCGCCGCAGGCGGCGCACGCTCTTGTCGTGATGGTACCGGGAGTGCAGGAGCGTTTTCTTGCGGCCGGGGAACTTCTTGGCAGCTTCCTTCTTCTCGCGCGGGCGCCCGACCCGGTGGGTCACGCCGGGGGGCCGCGCGCCTTGGCGCCAGAGCGCCGTCTTGGTGCGGAGGTGGTGGAGGTGCTCCGTGAGCTACGTCGCCCGCAGCTGGCGGCGGGCGAGGTAGCGAGAGGGAGGGTGCGGGGGAGCCCCCAGCGGTGCGAACGAGCTCGGCGATGCGGTCCAGCCAGTCCTCATAGAGGTCGTCGACCGGGTGGTAACGCAGGAGCTCGCGTGCCATGAGCAGCGCGACGGGCGCATCCTTGGGCGATGGGGCGGCAAGGCCTTGCCGCGGTCCTGCTGATATTCCCAGCAAGAGTCTTGCCGGGGCCTTGCGGGTGCCCTCGGCAAGAGTCTTGCCGGGGCCTCGCGGGTATCTTCGGCAGGAGCCTTGCCGGGGCCTCGTGGGCATCCTCGACAAGGGGCCTTGTCGGGCCCTCGTGGGCATCCTCGGCACGGAGCCTCACTGTTGTCTTGTTTTCTGGTTCTTATCTAGGCCTCGTAGGCCCTTTGTCTTTACAAAGATCTGCATGCCACCATGGAGGCGCCTCCCGCGCTTTGGTTCCAACGTTTCGATGGTGTCGGAACTCCCAGGCTCAAGGGTGGCGGCCTCGTTGGAGTTGGGCAAGTTGCCCCAGCAAAGTTCTTGCCGGGGCCATGGAGGCTGCCCCGGCAAGGGCCTTGCTGGGGGATTTCACCTCGCCCTCCTGCCCTTCATGCTTCTGGTCTTGAGCGCTGCTCTGGTAGTCTTGTTCTTTTTCTTCCTTCATCTTCCCCGCTAAGTGTGGCCGTAGGTGCGGCTCTAACTGCCCGTGCACAAGTAAAAGGGTACAAAGAAGGGCCCCTACTTTTGTACACCGACATAAGGCTCTTTGCATGCTCGACGAGGCACTCCTCCTCCTCCCGCAGGAACTCGGTGTAGCGCGTAAGGTCGCTGACACACGTGTGGGTCTCCAACTCCGCCTCCCACCTTCGGGCTGCGGTGGCAGAGCCGGTGATGACCCCGGCGGTCGATGGTGGGCTGGCGGCCATGGCGGCCGATGATGGGGTGGCGGCTACGACAATCACCTCCCGCCTTCGGGCTGCAATGGAGGAGCGGGTGATGGCCACGGTGGCCGGCAGTGGGGTGGCGGCCACGACGGCCACCTCCTACCTTCGGGCCGCGGCGGCGGAGCGGGCGATGGACCTGGCTTTCGATGGTGGTGTGGCGGAAACGGCGGACGGCAACAGCTGGCGACGGGCAGCGGTGGTGGAGCGTGTGGTGGGTGTGCCGCGCACACCCAACAGGGACGCCACGCGCACTACACTACGCCGGGGACTGCGCCGCCGCCACGGTGTAGCCTCCCAGCTAGAGCTGTCCTCTGATGACGGCGAAGTGGCTGAGCAACGACGACAGACTGGTGCCATTGGCGATTATGGGGGAAGCAGACGAGATAAGCTACAGGGAGGGAGGGGAAAATGCGACGCAGGACTCGCCGACTGTGAGGGTTTATATAGGATGCCGGTAAGCATTGGGATTTTGGGGGATTTCACTGAGTCAGGCGGGAAGCTTGCGCGAGAACCTGCGAGGTTGCGCGGGAATGGGCTCACCGATGATTCATTGGCACCACTTCGAGCCACCGTTTGCCCAAAAGAACGCCCCCGCGCGCGGTGCAAGCTTGCGCTGTAAGCTGTCTGCGGCAGCGGGGTGATAAGACGTGTGAGAGGAAGACGAAAGGCCACATACACATACGGTTAATAAAAAAACGTTTGTGATTTAATTACCTACTATACCCCCATCTTGGTTTATAAGTAGGATTTAACTAATAAAATACGAATGCATGTCGCCAAAGATTATATAGTTGGATTCGTATTTGAACATAGTTTCCAATTATATTTTTTTATAACATGCATTAACATTTTGTTTTTTAAATTTAAGAGCAAAGTATGGCATGGAATATAAAGGGGACTATTAGACCAAGATGGAGATAGTAGCACATGGCCGCTCTCTACGCAGCGACGCAATTGTCGGTCAGCTTGTAGGCGACCATTTCCTGCGTGTTCAACTGCTCTATGCGTGTGTTTTCTTACGGTTGATGCGGCCACGACGCGCTCTGCCCTCGTCCCGCCACACGCACTGCCAGTGTTTGGGGCCGACGCACAAAAACGCACGTTCGTGTGCATGCGGTTGCGCCAGGCGCGGCGCGACGATGCAGTTACCTACTGCAAAAACTATCAATGACGACACATACACAGAGGACATCCAGCGGTTCCAATGGCGCTCCCCGTGGCTCCAATGGCGCTCCCAGCGGCCGATGACGACAATGGCGAGCAGTTCACCATGCATCACGTAGTGGACACCCACTGAGGGGGAAGGCCCTCTCGGTGGTGTACACGAATGATCCGGTCTCGGTGGAGAGCTCCGTCCGAACTATGGAGCAGTTGCTTGCCGAAGACAAGTACCAAGTGGTCGGCTTCGACCTCGAGTACACCATCGGTCGTGCCGGGCACGATCAGAAGGTTGTCGTCGCCCAGTTGTGTGTGCGACATGACGTCCTCGTCTACCACTACCACCTGGCCACAAGGCCTTGCGAGTGTTTCTCCAGGTTTATCAACAACTCCGACTACAGTTTCGCTACGGTGGACACCACCAACGATCTAAAAGTGCTCAAGGTTCGGGCTTGAAATCCCTGGTTGACCTCGCCTCGGCCATCATCGACCCCTACAAGGTCTGGGGCAGCGACAACAACAAAAAGAAATCCCTGGTTGACCTCGCCTCGGCCATCATCGACCCCTACTACATGAAGATGAAGGATGAGAGCAAGAAGGACAAGAACGCCTAGCACAATGTCTGGCATGAGAGACGGGATGAACAACACATCAAGTACGCGGCCAAGGACGCGTGCACAAAGCTATGAGATGTACATGCGGATTGTTGACATGAGGGAGTGTCTTCTTCCTGCCCCAGACGAGGGATCGAGCCACAAAGCAGTGGCGGGAGCGTCACAAGAAGTAGATGACTAGACAATCATTTCTCCTAGTTCAGAAAGCATGCAATTGTTTATTGAGGTGTGTGCGAATGATATGTATAGTCACTTATGTGATTGGATGTTTATTTAAGTTATATATATACTCCCTTCGTCCTAAAATAAGTGACTCAACTTTGTACTAACCTTAGTACAAAGTTAGTTCAAAGTTGAGTCACTTATTTTAGGACGGAGGGAGTACATGTTATTCTTCTGTAGACAGAGCAAATCACACGGCTTATTAGTAGCAATCGTATGTGCTATTATTGATCTTCGCACACATTTTTATTACAGACCTGTTTGCCGCGTATCACACACATCTTATTCAGTTGAACCGTTTCCATTGTGTTGCCTAATCACACACAGTTCATCCTGGTGAAATTTATGCCGTATATCGCACACACCCTCATTTGGCTGCCCATTTCTGTTGTTCTGCATCATAGCAAATAGTTCTTCTGGATTAACCGTCTGCCACTCATCGCACACGCAACTCTAATATGAACCATGTTCGATGTCGCTGCCATCACAAATGTTTTGCATCTTTTTTGACGGTTTTATTACATCACTGTTTGTGATTGATGCATCGCACACAGTTTCGTTGAAGAGTCTCTGATTTGACTGTCGCGTTTGGACCATCCTAAAGTAGTGTATGCCTAGCTAGGGGCGTAAAACGATAGTGCCTGTTGGGAGTCAACCCAATGAATAAAATTTATTTTTGTCTTTTTTTGTTCTTGAGTGTTTGCACAATTATGCTACTGTTATGATTGTGTTTTTATGTTTTAATTAGTGTTTGTGCCAAGCAAAGCCTTTGGGATCATGTTGGGTGATAGTTGCTTTGATCTTGTTGCAAAACATAAACATTGTGTGCCAGTCGCAGAATTATTAAAAATCACAGAAGCGTGATAAAATTCTTTATTTCTTACACAAGATTTATATACAAATTGCCCACGTTGTCCTAATTTTCCAGAATTTTTGGAGTTATAGAAGTATTGAAAGTTTTCAGATTGCTATAGATTGTTCTGTTTTTAAAAGATTATGTTTTCTTTGTCTTGTTTGATTATTTTGATGAATCTATGGACTCTTTCGGGGGGTTTGAGCCATAGAAAAGTTGAAAAAGAATATATATAATGCAAAAATAAAATATGAATGGGTTTACAACAGTACTTATAGTAGTGATTTGCTTTCTTATACTAATGGATCTCACGAAGGTTTTGTTAGGTTTTGTGTGATTGTAGTTTTCAAGTTTTGGCTGAGATCACGATGGATGAGGGAATAAGGAGTAAGAAGAGCCTAAGCTTGGGGATGCCCATGGCATCCCAAGCTATTATCTAAAAAGAAGCAAGCAACTAAGCTTGGGGATGCCCGAGTGGCATCCCCTCTTTCTTCTAACGACCATCGGTATTTTACTTGGAGCTATGTTTTTATTCATCACATATCAATAGTTTTGCTTGGAGCATCCTGTATGATATGAGTCTTTGCTTGTTTTGCTTTTTATTTTTAGTCTTGAATACTTGCTGGACACACCTATTTGAGAGAGCCAAAATTATGCTATGACTTGTTAGAATTGCTCTCTATGCTATTGCTCTAGTGCTTCACTTATATGGTTTTATTAGTACTCCAATTGCTCCCCCCGCTAGTGTGGAATCTTATGAAATTAATGCCGCTTTGCTGAATCTTGTTATGAAAGATCAATTTTCCGGCCTTCCTAGTGAAGATGCTGCATCTTATCTAACTACTTTCGTTGAGTTGTGTGATATGCAAAAGAAAAAAGATGTGGATAATGATATTCTATAATTGAAGCTATTTCCGTTCTCACTACGAGATCGCGCTAAAACTTGGTTTTCATCTTTGCCTAAAAATAGTATTGATTCATGGAACAAGTGTAAACATGCTTTTATTTCCAAGTATTTTCCTCCCACTAAGATCATCACCCTTAGGAACGATATAATGAATTTTTAGCAACTTGATCATGAACATGTTGCACAATCTTGGGAGAGGATGAAATTGATGATAAGAAATTGTCCTACTCATGGTTTATGTTTATGGATGATCATACAAAAATTTTATGCCAGATTGAATTTTGCATCTAGAAATCTTTTAGATTCTGCCATGGGAGGTACTTTATGGAAATTACATTAGGAGAAGCTACTAAACTCCTAGATAATATTATGGCTAATTATTCTCAATGGCATATCGAAAGGTCATCCACTAGTAAAAAAGTGCATGCAATTGAAGAAATTAATACTTTGAGTGGAAAGATGGATGAACTTATGAAATTGATTGCTAGTAAGATTGCTCCTATTGATCCTAATGATATTTCTTTGTCCACTTTGATTGAGAATAATAATGAATCTATGGATGTGAATTTTGTTGGTAGGAACAATTTTGGTAATAACGCATACAGAGGTAATTTCAACCCGAGTCCGTTTCCTAGTAATTCCTCTAATAATTATGGTAATTCCTACAACAATTCTTATGGAAATTATAATAAAATACCCTCTGGTCTTGAGATAAATATTAAATATTTTATTAATTCCCAAAAAGTTTTCAATGCTATGGTTGAAGAAAAATTGCTCAAGATTGATGATTTGGCTAGGAACATTGATAGAATTTCTCTTGAGATTGATTCTTTGAAAATTAGATTTATGCCACCCAAGCTTGATATTAATGAATCTCTGAAAGCTATTAAAATTTCTATTGATGAGTGTAAAGAAAGGACTGCTAGGATGCGTGCTAAGCGAGATTGGTTTGTAAAAGCGTGTTCTTCTAGTTTTTGTGAAAATAATGATGAGGATCTTAAAGTTGTTGGTAAGACTCCTATTGAATCTTTGTTTTCTAATACAAATCTTGATAAAGATGGGACTGGAGATGAGTCAACTTTAGCTAGAAGGCGTCCCAATGATTCGGAGTGTAAAGATCTTAATGCAAAAATTGATAAAAGTGGGATTAGAGAGGTCAAAACATTAAGTAGCGATGAACCCACTCTTTTGGATTTCAAGGATATTAATTATGATAATTTTTCTTTGATAGAGTTTATTTCCTTGTTACAATCCATGTTAAATTCTCCTCATGCTTATAATCAAAATAAAGCTTTTACTAAACATATCGTTGATGCTATGATGAAATCTTTTGAAGAAAAGCTTGAATTGGAAGTTTCTATCCGTAAAAAACTTTATGATGAGTGGGAAACTACTATTAAGATTAAAGTTAAATATTATGAGTGCCATTCTTTGTGTGATTTGGGTGCTAGCGTTTCCACAATCCCAAAAACTTTATGTGATGTGCTAGGTTTCCGTGAATTTGCTGATTGTTCTTTGAATTTGCATCTAGTGGATTCCACTATTAAGAAACATATGGGAAGAATTAATTATGTTCTTATTGTTGAAAATAGGAATTATGTGCCCATAGATTTTATTGTGCTTGATATAGATTGCAATCCTACAGGTCCTACTTGGTAGACCTTTCCTTAGAACGATTGGTGCAACTATTGATATGAAAGAAGGAAACATTAGATTTCAATTTTCGTTAAGGAAGGGCATGGAACACTTTCCAAGAAAGAAAATTAAGTTGCCATATGAATCTATTATGAGGGCTACTTATGGATTACATACCAAAGATGACAATACCTAGATCTATGTTTTATGCCTAGCTAGGGGCGTTAAACAATAGCGCTTGTTGGGAGGTAACCCAATTTTTTTGTTTTTGGTTCCGTTTTGAAATAATACACATTATTACCTCTGTAATAATTGCGTTTTGGTGTTTTAATTAGTGTTTGAGCCAAGAAAGACCTTTGGGATACTTTGGTATATCGTTGATTTTGGTTTTGTTGGAAAACATAAACTTTTGCGTCCAGTAACAGAATTGTTTAAATTCACTAGAGCATGGAAAAATTGTGATTTTTTTACAAAAGATTGATATATGAATTGCCTATGTTGTCCTAATTTTTCAGAATCTTTGGAGTTACAGAAGAATACGAAGTTTTCAGATTGCTACACACTATTCTGTTTTTGACAGATTCTGTTTTCTATGTGTTGTTTGCTTATTTTGATGAATCTATGGGTAGTATCGGGGGGTATGAACAATGGAGAAGTTGGAATATAGTAGATAATACACCAATATAAATAAAGAATGAGTTCACAACAGTACCAAAACGTGGTGGTTTATTTTCTTCTACTAACAGATCTCATAAGTTTTTTTGTTGAGTTTTGTGTTGTGAAGTTTTCAAGTTTTGGGTAAAGATTTGATGGACAATCGAATAGGGAGTGGAAAGAGCCTAAGTTTGGGGATGCCCAAGGCACCCTAAGGTAATATTCAAGGACAACCAAGCATCTAAGCTTGGGGATGCCCCGGATGGCATCCCCTCTTTCGTCTTTGTCTATCGATAAATTTACTTGAGGCTATATTTTTATTCACCACGTGATATGTGTTTTGCTTGGAGCATCTTGTATGATATGAGTCTTTGCTTTTTAGTTTTCCACAATCATCCTTGCTATAAACACCTTTTGAGAGGGACACGCATGAATCACGAATTTATTAGAATATTCTATGTGCTTTACTTAAATTTTTTTGAGCTAGGCAATTTGCTCTAATGCTTCACTTATATCTTTTTAGAGCACGGCAGTGGCTTTATTTTATAGAAATTGTTGAACTCTCATGCTTCACTTATATTATTTTCAGAGTCTCTAAACAGTATAGTAATTTGCTTAGGTTATGAACATAGTCCTTATATGATGGGCATCCAATAGGGATATAATAAAAACATCCATATAAAGAGCGTTGAATAATATGAGAAGTTTGTTTACTTATGATTGTTTTGAGATATAAAGATGGTGATATTAGAGTCATTCTAGTGAGTAATTGCGTATTGGTAGAAATACTTGTGTTATAGTTTGTGATTCCCGTAGCATGCACGTATGGTGAACCGTTATGTGATGAAGTCGGAGCATGATTTATTTTCTGATTGTCTTCCTTATGAGTGGCGGTCGGGGATGAGCAGTGGTCTTTTCCTACCAATCTATCCCCCTAGGAGCATGCATGTAGTACTTTGTTTTGATAGCTAATAATTTTTGCAATAAGTATGTGAGTTCTTTATGACTAATGTTGAGTCCATGGATTATACACACTCTCACCCATCCACCTTTGCTAGCCTCTCTAGTACCGCGCAATTTTCGCCGGTGCATTAAACCCACCATATACCTTCCTCAAAAAAACCACCATACCAACCTATAATGGCATTTCCATAGCCATTCTGAGATATATTGCCATGCAACTTCCACCCTTCCATTTATTATGAAACGCTTCATCATTGTCATATTGCTTTGCATGATCATGTACTTGGCATTGTATTTGTGGCAAGGACACCTTTCATATTTTTTATACATGTCACTCTTGATCATTGCACATCCCGGTACACTGCTGGAGGCATTCATATAGAGTCATATTTTGTTCTAGAATCGAGTTGTAATTCTTGAGTGTAAGTAAATAAAAGTGTGATGATCATCATTATTAGAGCATTGTCCCATGTGAGGAAAAGATGATGGAAGCTATGATTCCCTCATAGGTTGGGATGAGTGTCCAGAATTTATAAAAAATAAAAGAGGCCAAAGAAGCCCAAACAGAAAATGAGAGAGAAAAAGAGAAGGGACAATGTTACTATCCTTTTTCCACACTTGTGCTTCAAAGTAGCACCATGATCTTCATGATAGAGAGTCTCCTATGTTGTCACTTTCATATACTAGTGGCAATTTTTCATTATAAGAACTTGGCTTGTATATTCCAATGATGGGCTTCCTCAAATTTTCCTAGGTCTTTATGAGTAAGCGAGTTGGATGCACACCCACTTAGTTTCTTTTTGAGCTTTCATACACTTATAGGTATAGTGCATCCTTTGCATGGCAATCCCTACTCAGTCACATTGATATTTATTGATGGGCATCTCCATAGCCCGTTAATACGCCTAGTTGATGTGAGACTATCTCCTTCTTTTTGTCTTCTCCACAACCACCATATTCTATTCCACCTATAGTGCTATATCCATGGCTCACGCTATTGTATTGCGTGAAAGTTGAAAAAGTTTGAGAACATCAAAAGTATGAAACAATTGCTTGCCTTGTCATCGCGGTTGTGCATGATTAAATACTTTCTGTGAAGAAGATGGAGCATAACCAGAATATATGATTTTGTAGGGATAACTTTCTTTGGCCATGTTATTTTGAGATGACATGATTGCTTTATTAGTATTCTTGAAGTATTATCGTTTTTATGTCAATATTAAACTTTTGTTTTGAATCTTATGGATCTGAATATTCATGCCACAATAAACAAAATTACATGGATAAATATGTTAGGTAGCATTCCACATCAAAAATTCTGTTTTTATCATTTACCTATAATTTTTTATTGTTCCATGCTATTAGATTATGTGTTTTGGATGTTTCATATGCATTAATATGCTATTTTATATTATTTTTGGGACTAACTTCTTAACCTAGAGCCCAGAGCCAGTTTTTCGTTGTTTTTGAGTTTTAGAGAAAAGGAATATCAAATGGAGTCCAAACGGGATAAAACTTTCGTGGTGACTTTTCCTGGACCAGAAGACATCCACGGAGCTGGGAGTGGGGGCCAGAAGAGTCCCGAGGACTCCACAAGTCCTCAGGGCGCCCCCCCTTGGCTTGTGGCCCCCACGGGACTCCTCCAACCCTAATTTTTGCTCTATAAATACCCACATATTCCCAAACAACCAGAAGCATCCACCAAAATACTTTTCCGCCGTCGCAAGCCTCTGTTTCCGCGAGATCCCATCTTGGGGCCTTTTTTGGCATCCTGCCAGAGGGGGATTCAATCACGGAGGGCATCTACACCAACTCTATTGCCCTTCCGATGAAGCGTGAGTAGTTTACCACAGACCTACGGGTCTTTTCCGACATCCTGCCAGAGGGGGATTCGATCACGGAGGGCATCTACATCAACTCTATTGCCCTTCTGATGAAGCGTGAGTAGTTTACCACAGACCTACGGGTCCATAGCTAATAGCTATATGGCTTCTTCTCTCTCTCTCTCTCTCTCTCTCTCTCTCTCTTTGATCTTCAATACAATGGTCTCCTCGATGTTCTTGGAGTTCTATCTGAACTTTTGCGGTGCATTTGTCGAGATCCGTTGAATAGTGGATTTATGATCAGATTATCTAAGAATATTATTTGAGTCTTTACTAAATTATTATATGCATGATTTGATATCTTTGTATTTCTCTTCGAATTATCGGTTTGGTTTGGCCAACTAGATTGGTTCTTCTTGCAATGGGAGAGGTGCTTAGTTTTGGGTTCAATCTTGCGGTGTCCTCACCCAGTGACAAAGTAGGGTAGCGAGTCATGTATTGTATTGTTGCCATAAAGGGTAAAAAGATGGGGTTTTCATCATATTGCTTGAGATTATCCATCTACATCATGTCATCTTACTTAAGGAGTTACTCCGTTCTTATGAACTTAATACTCTAGATGCATGATGCATAGCGATCGATGTGTGGAGTAATAGTAGTAGATGCAGACAGGAGTCAGTCTACTTGACACGGGCGTGATGCCTATATTCATAATCATTCCTTGGATATCATCATAACTTTGCACTTTTCTATCAATTGCTCAACAGTAATTTGTTCACCCACCATATTATTTTCCTTCAAGAGAGAAGCCTCTTGTGAAACCTATGGCCCTCGGGTCTATTTTCTATCATATATTTTCAGATCTATAAACCAAAAAAACCCAGAAAATACCTTCCTACAATTTATTTACTTTTTTTATGTTTTAGTAATCTTTTTTATCTATCTCTATCAGATCTCATCCTTGCAAGTGATCGTGAAGGGATTGAGAACCCCTTTATCGCGTTGGGTGCAAGTGTTTGATTGTTTGTGCGAGTGCATAGATTGGAGACTTGCGTGTAACTCCTACTGGATTGATACCTTGGTTCTGGAAATGGAGGGAAATACTTGTCTCTACTTTTCTGCATCACCCTTTCCTCTTTAAGGAAAAAACCAATGCACGCTCGAGGAGTAGGACCGAGACCCGTATCAGTGAGACCGAACTGTTAGGGTTTCTTGCTGTGGCTATGTCATATGAACTCGGTGGCTCCGAGTAGAAAGAATCGATGGGGCCAAGTTGGAGTTTAGGGTTTTGTCATATTTGGATAGAGGAAGTGGCTGAGGGTTTTGGAGCAATATCACTAAGCATTTGAGCAAGCAAGCTATTAAGCAGCACCTCATCCCCTTTTAATAATATTGGCTTTCCTATGGACTCAATGTGATCTTGGATCACTAAAATAAAGATGAAGAGTCTTGAGCTTTTGCCAATATCTGTCCTTAGCATTTTGAAGGGGTTCCACATCCTCTTGTCCTTGCCACGCCATTATTGAACTTGTCTGAAATACACTAGATAAAACTATTAGTCCAACAAGAGGTATGTTGGCATTAATTACCAAAATCACCCAGGGAGCACTTGTGCTTTTAATCTCCCCCTTTTTGGTAATTGATGACAACATACATCAGAGCTTTAATCAAATGATATATATGAAGAGTAGCAAGCAAAGGTTTGGAGGAACATGTAACATGCATAATCTCCCCCTACAAGTATGCAATCATGTGAAGATAGAATAGAAGAACATGTGAATTCAAATCATGACAGAGTAGGCAATAAGTTACATGTATCTTGGCTATATGCATCAGAGCAAAAATATGGTTGGTAGATGTACCTTCATGTTTATGATTCCCTCTTGCAAACAATATGTGCAACAACAAGAGATCATCATGCACATGAGTGTGATGCATATACTTACCTTGTGGTTCTTGAGCTGACTTTTGAAGCAGTAGACTTGAGAAAACAGAGTTCGATAACCCAAGAACACTCCGAATAAAGAAATTTAAAAATCCACAAGAACACCAAGACTGGAATGACATGTACTGGGTGAGCACTACAAGTGAGTACTTCATTTAGATATAGAGATGTCCCCAAAGATTTAAAGATGTGCAATAAGTTCCAAAGATTTTTCTCCCCTTAGGCATAGACTATTTCTCCCCCTGAATCTGACAATGGATAATGGGAGAAGGTAGGGTGAGATAAAATCAAAGCAAAGACAACACAAAGCAAAGATAGGTCAATGAAGACAAAGCAAAACTAGAATCAATCATACTAACATGTCTTTCCCCTCTTAAAGACATGTGACTTCTCTCCTCTTGTTAACAAGCATCTGTAGATGAGCTTAGATGTGCTCTCTTTCTCCTCATAAGTTTGATCTGATAAGCTTTGACGTGCTCTCTCTCCCCCTTTGACATCAATCTCCAAGAAGGGCTTCAGGAATATGAGTCAAGTAGGTGTGATCCTTGAGAGTCACTACAAAGCAGCATGTAGCTTAAGATGCTGATAGAGGAAAAGAATCATTGAGTGGAGCTGAAGAAAATAGGCAATATCAAATGAAAAAATGTTTTCGCAGTAGTGAAATCGGTGACGCCGATCTGTTTTCGTCGGTGACTCCGAAATAGCAGAGCCACAGAAGGTGCTCATCGGTGAGACCGAGTTAGTCCTTATCGGTTGTACCGATGAACTGTGTACAAGGGAACGTTGTATTTCGGTATAGCCGATGGGCTTGGATCGGTGAAACCGAGTTAAAAGTAGAGCAAAATTTTGTCAACTCAGCTCACTTGGCAAATGAAATCTCACAAGGATTTTCAAGGAATTGTCACAAAGATTTGCAATGAATTAACTATAGAAGCACATACAAATGACAGAAACCAAAAGAGATCTAGATCAAGTTTTTTTAGAAAAGAGATATAATGGCAAGAAAACATGCAAATGGAAATTCAATTATGCAAAAAGAACACTAGAGAACTTCATCTAGAGATGGCCGACGACAAAGTCACCTATGTGAGAGTATATTGACTGCGGAGTCAAGTGAGATCACTTGATTGTAGGTCATACTCATTGTTTAAGCCCAAAATGGGGTTGCCATTTTTAGTTTAAGCATTTTGATGTATTCACATCTTGTTGTGTTGATTTAACTCATGACACAGAGTAAAGCTTCTCTAAGATGGAATTACATACCTTGGGTTGTGGTGTCGATCTTGATCATGTAGTTGGACTTATGTTGGATGCTCAAGGTTGATGCAGTCCATCAAGAGTTGGGAGCACCACTTGAAGTTGTAGTTCATTTTCCTACATGGGTTAGTCTTGCAAGCAATAACACTTGTGTATCCAAATTAACAATAATGAAATTTGACATATTAAAATAGTCAAAGGATATGTTGAGTGAGTTCATGCTTCCTTGAATTCAACAACCAATCTATAGATACTTAGTGATGTAGAAATTGCTTGGGATGTGAGTGACTTGCAATTTCCTAGATTGAGGCTCATCCAAGTACCTACACGGGTTAGATAACATGCAAGGGTGCAAAAATACATCCAAGATAATTGATCATCATCACAAGAGAAATATCAACGATTAGTCACAAAGAAGCTCATGCCTTGCATGTATCCAAATCGAATTTCTAGTCCAAGTTTGAGGCATCAATGATATTCAATTCACCTATCAAACGGCAAAATACCTTTTCATCAAAAGGTTTAGTGAATATATCCGCCAATTCCTTATCAGTACGAACATGCTTAAGATTGATGTCTCCTTTAGCAACATGATCTCAAATGAAATGATGTCGAACTTCAATATGATTAGTTTGAGAATGTTGCATGGGATTGTGAGCAATCTTAAAAGCACTTTCATCACAAAGTAATGGAACATGTTTCACATGCGTCCCATAATCTTTAAGAGTTTGGGTCATCCAAAGTAACTAAGCACAACATGATCCGGCGGCAATGTATTCCGCTTCGGCAGTGGATAAGGATACCGAGTTTTCTTTCTTGGAGGACCAAGACACAAGGGATCTACCAAGAAATTGACAAGTACCTGAAGTGGACTTCCTATCAACCTTCTCATCGGCATAATCTGAATCAGAGTAGCCAACAAGATCAAAAGATGACCTCTTAGGATACCAAATGCGAAAGTTTGGTGTATGAATTAAGTATCTCACTATCCTTTTCACGGCCTTAAGATGACACTCTTTAGGAGCCGCTTGATATCGTGCATACATGCACACACTTAGCATAATATCAGGACGGGATGCACATAGATATAATAATGAACCAATCATAGAACGATAAACCTTTTGGACAACCGGATTGCCATCCTTAGTCAAGTCAAGATGTCCACTGGTAGGCATGGGTGTTTTCATACCTTTGCTTTCTTGCATGTTGAACTTCTTGAAAAGATCCTTGGTATACTTTGTTTGTGAGACAAAGGTAACTTCCTTAGTTTGCTTGATTTGCAATCCAAGGAAAAAATTGAGTTCACTCGTCATAGACATCTCAAACTTCTCCGACATTAGCCTTCTGAACTTTTCACTAAAATTGGGTATAGTAGAACCAAATATGATATCATCCACATAAATTTGGCACACAAATAATTCACCATTAACCCTTTTAGTAAATAGTGTAAATCAATTTTCCCAATTTCAAAGCCGTTTTCAGTAAGAAACTTAGTCAAGCATTTATACCAAGCTCTAGGGGCTTGTTTAAGACCATGAAGAGCTTTATGAAGTATGTAGACATGATTAGGTTTCTTGGGATTAACAAAGCTGGGAGGTTGTTTAACATAAACTTCCTCCTCAATTTCACCATTTAGAAGAGCACTCTTAATGTCCATTTGATATAAAGTGATATCATGGTGATTGGCATAAGAAAGTAAGATGCGAATGGACTCGAGTCTAGCAATGGGGGCATATATCTCACCATAGTCCATACCTTCGACTTGACTGTAGCCTTGAATGACGAGACGAGCCTTGTTGTGTAAAACTTGTCCATCTTCATCTTGCTTATTCCGAAACACCCATTTGTTTCCAATGACATTATGATCATCGTTGGGATTTTCAACCAATGTCCACACTTGATTTCTCTCGAAGTTGTGTAGCTCTTCGTCCATAACATTTATCCATGCGGATCCTAAAGAGCTTATTCTACCTTCATAGGTTCAACATTAGAAATGAATGAGTAGTGTTCACGAAAGTTAGCCAAACGAGTGTCAGAGCGAGTGATTCTCCCGGTTTGAATGTCATCGAAGGTTTGTTCGACGGGGTGATCTCTTGGTGCAAGTTTACGAATTCTAATTGTTTGTAAAATGATGCTACAAATGACTCCAACATTTCCTCTAGCATGCATAAGATCACAACGCACAAATAGACATTCATCAAACTTGGGATCACTAGGCTTCATTTTATGAAAAGCAATAGACTTTTGAAGAATCTGATCTAGATTTTTCAAGTAATAATTCGGAAAGCGTTCCTCAAGGTATCTCCATATAGTATATGCGCATTCAAAAGTAGGCAGTGCTACTTATTGAGCTTGCGTTGGTTTTCCCTAGAAGAGGAAAGGGTGATGCAGCACAGTAGAGATAAGTATTTCCCTCAGTTGAGAACCAAGGTATCAATCCAGTAGGAGAAGAACGCGCAAATCACCGATACCTGCATAAACAATCAAACACTTGCACCCAATGCGATAAAGTGGTTGTCAATCCCTTCACGGTAACTTGCAAAGGAGAGATCTGATAGAGATAGATAAATAAAAGATAAAATATTTTTGGGTTTTTTGGTTTATAGATCTGAAAATAAAAGATTGCAAAATTGTAGATCGGAAACTAATATGATGGAAAATAGACCCGGGGGCTATAGGTTTCAATAGAGGCTTCTCTCATGAAGGCAAATAATATGGTGGGTGAACAAATTACTCTCGAGAAATTGATAGAAAAGCGCAAAGTTATGACGATATCCAAGGCAATGATTATGTAATATAGGTATCACGTCCGTGTCAAGTAGACCGACTCCCGTCTGCATCAACTACTATTACTCCACACATCGAACGCTATCCAGCATGCATCTAGAGTATTAAGTTCATAAAGAACGGAGTAACGCCTTAAGTAAGATGAAATGATGGAGAGGAATGAACTCATGCAATATGATGTAAACCCCATCTTTTCATCCTCGATGGCAACAATTCAATACGTGTATTGCTACCTCTACTTCGTCACTGGGTGAAATCACGCAAGATTGAACCCAAAGCTAAGCACCTCTCCCATTGCAAGAAAAACCAATCTAGTTGGATAAAACAAACCGATAACTTGAAGAGAAATACAAAGGTACCAAATCATGCATATAAGAATTCAACAAAGATTCAAATAATATTCATAAATAAGCTGATCATAAATCCATAATTCATCGGATCTCGACAAACACACAGCAAAAGAAGATTACATCGAATACATCTCCAAGAACATCGAGGAGAACATTGTATTGAGAATCAAAGAGAGAGAAGAAGCCATCTAGCTACTAGCTATGGACCGGTAGGTCTGTGGTAAACTACTCACACTTCATCGAAAGTGCAATAGAGTTGATGTGGATGCCCTCCGTGATCGAATCCCCCTCCGGCGGGATGCCGGAAAAGGCCCCAAGATGGGATCTCACGGGAACAGAAGGTTGCGGCGGTGGAAAAGTGTTTCCATGGATGCTTCTGGTGGTTCTGGAATATATGTGAATATATAGGAGGAAGGGCTAGGTCAGAGGAGCCAGAACGAAGTGGCAAGGTAGGGGCGCCCCCCTAGGGCGCCCCTCCACCCTTGCCGGTGCCTCGCGGCTCTTCTGACTTGGACTCCAAGTCCCCTGGGTGTCTTCTGGTCCAAGAAAAATCATTGTGAAGTTTTATTCCATTTGGACTCCGTTTGGTATTCCTTTTATGCGAAGCTCAAAAATAAGGAAAAAACCGAAACTGGCGCTGGGCTCTAGGTTAATAGGTTAGTCCCAAAAATAATATAAAATAGCATATTAATGCATATAAAACTTCGAAAAAAGATAATATAATAGCATGGAACAATCAAAAATTATAAATACGTTGGATACGTATCAAGCATCCCCAAGCTTAATTCCTGCTCATCCTCGAGTAGGTAAATGATAAAAACATAATTTTTGATGTAGAATGCTACCTAACATATTTATCCATGTAATTTTCTTTATTGTGGCATGAATGTTCAGATTCATAATTATCAAAACAAAAGTTTAATATTGACATAAAAAACAATAATACTTCAAGCGTACTAACAAAGCAATTATGTCTTCTCAAAATAACATGGCCAAAGAAAGCTATCCCTACAAAATCATATAGTATGGCTATACTCCATCTTCATCACACAAAGTATTCAAATCATGCACCACCCCGATGACAAGCCAAGCAATTGTTTCATACTTTTGATGTTCTCAAACCTTTTCAACTTTCACGCAATACATGAGCATGAGCCATGGACATAGCACTATAGGTGGAATAGAATATGGTGGTTGTGGAGAAGACAAAAAAGAAGGAGATAGTCTCACATCAAGTAGGCGTATCAATGGGCTATGAAGATGCCCATCAATAGATATCAATGTGAGTGAGTAGGGATTGCCATGCAACAGATGCACTAGAGCTATAAGTTTATGAAAGCTCAAAATAAAACTAAATGGGTGTGCATCCAACTTGCTTGCTCACGAAGACCTAGGGAAATTTCAGGAAGCCCATCGTTGGAATATACAAGCCAAGTTCTATAATGAAAAATTCTCACTAGTATATGAAAGTGACAACATAGGAGACTATCTATCATGAAGATCATGGTGCTACTTTGAAGCACAAGTGTGGAAAAAGGATAGTAACATTGGCCCTTCTCTCTTTTCTCTCATTTTTTGTTTTGGCTTCTTTGGCCTCATTTTTTGTTGGCTTCTTTGGCATCTTTTAGTTTTCCTCACATGGGGCAATGCTCTAATAATGAAGATCATCACACTTTTATTTTCTTACAACTCAAGAATTACAGCTCGATACTTAGAACAAAATATGACTATATATGAATGCCTCCGGCGGTGTACCGGGATGTGCAATTACTCAAGAGTGACATGTATGAAAAAGTTATGAAAGGTGGCTTTGCCACAAATACTATGTCAACTACATGATCATGCAAAGCAATATGACAATGATGGAATGTGTCATACTAAACGGAATGGTGGAAGTTGCATGGCAATATATCTCGTAATGGCTATGTTAATGCCATAATAGGTAGGTATGGTGGCCTTTTTGAGGAAGGTATATGGTGGGTATATGGCATTGGCGAAAGTTGTGCGGTGCTAGAGAGGCTAGCAATGGTGGAAGGGTGGGAGTGCATATAATCCATGGACTCAACATTAGTCATAAAGAACTCACATACTTATTGCAAAAATCTATTAGTCATCGAAACAAAGTACTACGCGCATGCTCCTAGGGGGATAGATTGGTAGGAAAAGAACATCACTCGTCCCCGACCACCATTCATAAGGAAGACAATCAATAAATAAATCATGCTCCAACTTCATTACATAATGGTTCACCATACATGCATGCTACGGGAATCACAAACTTCAACACAATTATTTCTCCAATCCACAATTACTCACTAGCGTGGCTCTAATATCACCATCTTCATATCTCAAAACAATCATAAGGAATCAGACTTTCATAGTATTCAATGCACTTCATATGAAAGTTTTTATTATATCCCTCTTGGATGCCTATCATATTAGGACTATATTCATAACCAAAGCAAATTACCATGCTCTTAGAGAGACTCTCAAAATAATATAAGTGAGGCATGAGAGTTCAATAATTTCTACAAAATAAAGCCACCACCATGCTCTAAAAAGATATAAGTGAAGCACTAGAGAAAAATTGCCTAGCTCAAAAGATATAACTGAAGCACATAGAGTATTATTATAAATCACGATTCATGTGTGTCCCTCTCCAAAGGTGTTTACAGCAAGGATGATTGTGGCAAACTAAAAAGTAAAGACTCATAACATACAAGACGCTCCAAGCAAAACACATATCATGTGGTGAATAAAAATATAGCCTAAAGTAAATTTACCGATAGACGAAGACGAAAGAGGGGATGCCATCCGAGGCATCCCCAAGCTTAGGCTCTTGGTTGTCCTTGAATATTACCTTGGGGTGCCTTGGGAATCCCCAAGCTTAGGCTCTTGCCACTCCTTATTCCGTAGTCCATCAAATCTTTACTAAAACTTGAAAACTTCACAACACAAAACTCAACAGAAAATCTCATAAGATCCGTTAGTACAGGAAAATAAATCACCACTTTTCTTACTGTTGTGAACACATTCTTTATTTATATTGGTGTAATATCTATTGTATTCCAACTTTTACATGGTTCATACCCCCCGATACTAACCATAGATTCATCAAAAAAGTAGACAACACATAGAAAACAGAATCTGTCAAAAATAGAAGAGCCTGTAGCAATCTGTAACTCTCGAATACTTCTGTAACTCCAAAACTTCTGAAAAAATAGGACAACCTGGGCAATTAGTATATCAGTCTTGTGTAAAAACATAAGAATTTTATCACACTTCTATGATTTTGAATAATTTTGTCACTGGGTGCAAAAGTTTCTGTTCAGCAAGATCAAATCAACTATCACCGTAAGCCATCCCAAAGGTCTTACTTGGCACGAACACTAACACCAAAACACAATTAGTACAGAGGTAATAATATGTATTTTATTCAAGAACAGAAAATAAAAATATTGGGTTGTCTCCCAACAAGCGCTTTCCTTTAAAGTCTTTTAGCTAGGCATTGATGGTTTTAATGATGCTCACATGAAAGATAGAAATTGAAACACGAAGAGAGCATCATGTAGCATATGGTAAACACATACTTCCTATGCATAGGCATCTTATAGGCAAACAAATTATCAAGATAAGCAAAAACTAGCATATGAAAGGAAGGAGAAAGAAACACTAGCAATCTCAACATAACGAGAGGTAATTTAGTAACATGAAGATTTCCACAACCATATTTCCCTCTCTCATAATAATTACATGTAGGATCATAATCAAATTCAACAATATAGCTATCAAATAAAAAAATTATTCATGATCCACATGCATGCAAAGTTGACACTCTTCCAAAATAGTGGGATTAACATAAAATAAATTCATTACTTCTCCAAGCCCACTTTTATGAAAAATTTCATAAGATTGATCATTCTCCAAAGTAGTGGGATCACTATTACTTAGAGTTGACACTCTTCCAAACCCACTTTAAACACTATTGCAAACATTATTATCAATATCATATTCATCATGAGGCTTAAACAAATTTTCAAGATCATAAGATACATTATCACCCTAATCATGATCATTACAAAAAGTAGCGGCCATAGCAAAACTAGAATCTCCAAGCTTGGGGTTTTGCATATTACTAGCACAATTAACATTAATAGAATTTATAATAACATCATTGCAATCATGCTTTTGATTCAAGGAACTACCAAGTAAGGGTGCAGTAGCAATAATCTCATGTTTAACATGAAGAACTACAGCAAATTCATATCCATAAATATTGGCATCATGGCCATAAGAATAGCAAGCATCTTGTTCATCAAGGGATATTGTCGGTGTAAATGGCCACGGGTAGCCTAACCGACTCCCCCTGGCTCTTTGAAAAATTACCAGGCCATTCAAGCCTTCAAGCATACAAAGCATAGGACCGTCTTCCCCCGGACGGCTATCCCCAGAGCCGACTCCTAGAAGGCAACCCAGCCTCAGAAACCTCCCCCAAGAAAGATACAAGATAGCCGACTCCAGGGAGCCGGCCCCAAGAGGACCGACTCCCAGAAGCCGGCCATGAAGAAAGCCGACTCCCAGAAGCCGGCCATGAAGAAAGCTGGCTCCCTGAAGCCAGCCAAGACTGCACCCACTAAGACTGTACCCACATAACGGCGATAGGATGGGGTGTGGCCGCAGTACAGCCCACTACCCCCGAATCTCGGAACAGGCATGGCCACAGGGCGCCGTACGGGCCAGCCATCCCCCGTCCGGCGCGGCACTGTAGCCATGTTGGCCTCGATGTCACCCACGACAGGCGCCAGTACGGCCCGTGGGCGGCGGGCCCCTTTGCCAGAGAGACACCCGAACGTGGCCTGGACTCCTCTAGTCGGCCAGGGGTGTGGCCGGCTCCCAATAGCCGGCTACCTCCCTCCCTCGAAGCATGTGCCTCATTAAGGAGACAAGACGAGGTAAGGCTACAGTGAGAGCTCGCAGGCGGCGACACTGTAGCCACGCTTACCTCGACAAAGCCCTCGTCATCAGAGGCGAGGCAACAGTAACCAGCCGCCGACAAAGCCCCCAAGCGGTGGGGCCGGCCTGCCGGCCAAGAGGCCGGCAGCCGGCGGGACCCACCAGTCGGCGGACCCCAATGACCGGTGGAGAAGCCGGCGAGCATAGACACTGACGGCTGGGACCCGCGCCCAGCCGGATTACCATTGTACCCCTGGGGGTAGGCCTATATTAACCCCCCGGGACACCCATGCAAAGGGGTTGATCTCGTAGAATTCCACACACCACCTAGAGAGAAAAGGAGAGCTAGCCTTGCCCTTCTTCTTCGTCTAGCTAGACAGCTCAAGTAGCGCTTGTAGCTACTTGTATTGATCTAGTGATCATGCGGAGACCCCGCAGAGCAAGACTAGGGGTGTTATCTCCACGGAGAGCCCCGAACCTGGGTAAGATCCGCCGGCGTGCATGTCTTCGCATCATCCCGTTTCCAGGCACCGGCGATGTTTTACTGGCTCCCACAATGATATGCCACCCGTTGGCATGTGTCGCACCTACCACCCGACAGATATTTCTATCAAATCAATGGAATCATTATTATCTATAGATTCACACATGTCATTATTTTCTTACAAATCAACGGTCATTATCTCAATAAATTCTTTGACATAGGAATTATGAGCATAGTTTTCATAGCAATATTTAAGTATGTCAAAATTTTCAGATTTGTACAGAGTAATATCATACTTTTCAATAAAAGATGCAACTTCATAAGCACCCTTAAATGCAACAAATTCTTCAGTTTGTTCGATATCATAGTAACTATAAACACCCTTTTCATTATCATTAAAAGATAATATTTCATTATCATTAAACTCACATATGTAGGGAAGGTGTCTTTAGGGTTCTTAGAGCAACAAGTAAAATCACAAAAGATCACAAAGATTCCAAGCATAACATAGCAAACAATTTATTTGATTCCATAAGAGTTTCCATTTTTCAGACAAGCGGTGACGCACAAACTGAGCATGTTCATTTAAAGATTTTCCCTTGACTAAACTAGTTGGGGTTTCAGCACGAGCACATATGGATCGAAGATGATCCATGTGGAAAACTTTAAGCGGAACAATAAACCTTCTTTCTGATTTTTCAATAAACACACAACGATACCACGCAAACAAGCAAACGAGCCAAGTAAGATATAAAGGCAAACGAAAGAAAGGCGAGGAAAAAGGCAAATCTTTTCGAAAATTGTTTTAGAAGCGGGGAAGAGGAAAATGAGGCGAATGGCGATTAATGTAATGCAAGAGATGAGAGTTTATGATGGGTACTTGGTAGGCTTGATGTAGATCTCCTTGGCAACATTACAAAAATTGGCAAGTTGATAGGAGACTAATCTTGACTTTGCGTAGATCTCCCCGGCAAGGGCGGCAGAAATTCTTCATGCTACTTCTTGAGCTTGCGTTGGTTTCTCCCTTGAATAGGAAAGGGTGATGCGGCACAGTAGAGACAAGTATTTCCCTTAGTTAAGAACCAAGGTATCAATCCAGTAGGAGAAGAATGCGAAAATCACAAATACCTGCACAAACAATCAAACACTTGCACCCAACGCGATAAAGGGGTTGTCAATCCCTTCACGATCACTTGCAAAGGTGAGATCTGATAGAGATGGACAAATAATAGATAAATATTTTTGGGTTTTTTGGTTTATAGATCTGAAAATAAACGTTGCAAAATAGTAGATCGGAAACTAATATGATGGAAATTAGAACCGGGGACCATATGTTTCACTAGAGGCTTCTCTCATGAAGGCAAATAATCCAGTGGGTGAATAAAGTACTGTCGAGCCATGGATAGAAAAGCGCAAAGTTACGATGATATCAAAGGCAATGATTTTGTAATATAGGCATCACGTCCGTGTCAAGTAGACCGACTCCTGCCTGCATCTACTACTATCACTCCACACATCGACTGCTATCCAGCATGCATCTAGAGTATTAAGTTCATAAAGAACGGAGTAACGCCTTAAGTGAGATGACATGATGTAGAGGAATAAACTCATGCAATATGATGTAAACCCCATCTTTTAATCCTCGATGGCAACAATTCGATACGTGTCTCGCTACCCCAATTTTGTCACTAGGTGAAATCACGCAAGATTGAACCCAAAGCTAAGCACCTCTCCCATTGCAAGAAAAACCAATCTAGTTGGCCAAACGAAACCAACAATTCAAAGAGAAATACAAAGATACCAAATCATGCATATAAGAATTCAGAGAAGATTCAAATAATATTCATAAATAAGCTGATCATAAATCGACAATTCATCGGATCTCGACAAGCACACCGCAAAAGAAGATTACATCCGATAGATCTCCAAGAACATCGAGGAGAAAATGGTATTGAGAATCAAAGAGAGCGAAGAAGCCATCTAGCTACTAGCTATGGACCCTTAGGTCTGTGGTAAACTACTCATGCTTCATCGAAAGGGCAATAGAGTTGATGTAGATGCCCTCCGTGATGGGATCTCACGGGAATAGAAGGTTGCAGCAGTGGAGAAGTGTTTTCGTGGATGGTTCTCGAATATATGTGAATATATAGGAGGAAGGGCTAGGTCAGAGAAGTCCTGAGGAGGTGGCAAGGTAGGGGGACGCGCGCCTAGCTAGGGTGCGCCCTCCACCCTTGCTGCCGCCTCGTGGCTCTTCTGAATTGGACTCCAAGTCCCTTGGGTGTCTTCTGGTCCAAGAAAAATCATCGTGAAGTTTTATTCCGTTTAGACTCCGTTTGGTATTCCTTGTCTGCGAAGCTCAAAAACAAGGAAAAAACAGAAACTAGTACTGGGCTCTAGGTTAATAGGTTAGTCCCAAAAATAATATAAAATTGCATATTAATGCATATAAAACATCCAAAACAGATAATATAATAGCATGGAACAATCAAAAGTTATAGATATGTTGCAGACGTATGCATAGGCATACCCAAGCTTAATTCCTGTTCGTCCTCGAGTAGGTAAATGATAAAAACAGAATTTTTGATGTGGAATGCTACCTAACATATTTATGCATCTAATTTTCTTTATTGTGGCATGAATGTTCAGATCCATAAGATTCAAAAAAAGAGTTTAATATTGACATAAAAAACAATAATACTGCAAGCATACTAACAAAGCAATTATGTTTTCTCAAAATAACATGGCCAAAGAAAGCTATCCCTACAAAATCATATAGTCTGGCTATGCTCCATCTTCATCACACAAAGTATTCAAATCATGCACAACCCCCGGATCATAATGAGAGGTAATTTAGTAACATCAAGATTTCCACAACGATATTTCCCTCTCTCATAATAATTACATGTAGGATCATAATGAAATTCAACAATATAGCTATCACATAATTTTTTTTCATCATGATCCACATGCATGCACAGTTGACACTCTTCCAAAATAGTGGGATTAACATAAAATAAAGTCATTACTTCTCCAAGCCCACTTTTATCAAAAAGTTCATAAGATTGATCATTCTCCAAAGTAGTGAGATCACTATTACCTAGAGTTGACACTCTTCCAAACCCACTTTCAACACTATTGCAAACATTATTATCAATATCATATTCATCGTGAGGCTTAAACAAATTTTCAAGATCATAAGAAACATTATCACCCCAATCATGATCATTATAAAAGGTAGCGGCCACAGCAAAACTAGCATCCCCAAGCTTGGGGTTTTTCATATTACTAGCACAATTGACATTAACAGAATTTATAAGAACATCATTGCAATCATGCTTTTGATTCAAGGAACTATCAAGTAAGCGTGTAGTAGCAATAATCTCATGTTTAACATAAGGAACTACAACAAATTCATATCCATAAATATTGGCATCATGGCCATAAGAGTAGCAAGCATCATGTTCATCAAGGGATATGTGACGCCCCCGGTTCAATCGTACACTAATCATGCATGCAAATGTGTACGATAAAGATCAGGGACTCACGGGAAGATATCACAACACAACTCTACAACATAAATAAGTCATACAAGCATCATAATACAAGCCAGGGGCCTCGAGGGCTCGAATACAAGTGCTCGATCATAGATGATTCAGCAGAAGCAACAATATCTGAGTACAGACATAAGTTAAACAAGTTTTCCTTAAGAAGGCTGGCACAAACAGGGATACAGATCGAAAGAGGCGCAGGCCTCCTGCCTGGGATCCTCCTAACTACTCCTGGCCGTCGTCAGCGGCCTGCACGTAGTAGTAGGCACCTTCGGTGTAGTAGGAGTCGTCGTCGACGGTGGCGTCTGGCTTCTGGGCTCCAGCATCTGGTTGCGACAACTAGGTAGAATGGAAAGGGGGAAAAGAGGGAAAAAGCAACCGTGAATACTCATCCAAAGTACTCGCAAGCAAGGATCTAAAGTACATATGCATGGGTATCTGTGTAAAGGGCAATATCGGTGGACTGAACTGCAGAATGCCAGAATAAGAGGGGGATAGCTAGTCCTGTCGAAGACTACGCTTCTGGTAGCCTCCATCTTGCAGCATGTAGAAGAGAGTAGATGGTAAGTTCACCAAGTATCATCGCATAGCATAATCCTACCCGGTGATTCTCCCCTCGTCGCCCTGTGTGAGAGCCATCACCGGGTTATATCTGGCACTTGGAAGGGTGTGTTTTATTAAGTATCCGGTTCTAGTTGTCATAAGGTCAAGGTACAACTCCGGGTCGTCCTTTTACCGAGGGACACGGATTCGAATAGATAAACTTCCCTGCAGGGGTGCACCACATAACCCAACACGCTCGATCCCATTTGCCCGGACACACTTTCATGGGTCATGCCCGGCCTCGGAAGATCAACACGTCGCAGCCCCACCTAGGCACAACAGAGAGGTCAGCACGCCGGTCTAAATCCTATGGCGCAGGGGTCTGGGCCCATCGCCCATTGCACACCTGCACGTTGCGAGGGCGGCCGGAAGCAGAACTAGCCCCCTTAGTACAAGAGCAGGCTTACGTTCCAATCCGGCGCGCGCCGCTCAGTCGCTGACATCACGAAGGCTTCGGCTGATACCACGACGTTGAGTGCCCATAACTGTTCCTGCGTAGTTGGTTAGTGCGTATAGGCCAGCGGCCAGACTCATATCAAATACCAAGAACTCGTTAAGCGTGTTATTTTTAAGTTTCCGCGGATGCCGACCAGGGCCAGGCCCACCTCTCTCCTAGGTGGTCTCAACCTGCCCTGTCGCTCCGCCACAAAGTAACAGTCGGGGGCCATCAGGAACCCAGGCCCACCTCTACCGGGATGGAGCCACCTGTCCTTTCAGCCCCCTCATCAGAATCACTTGCGGATACTCAACGAGTTGACCCGACTTTAGTCACCACATGTGCCATGTATATAAAGTATATAGTATATACCCGTGATCACCTCCCTAGTGATCACGGCCCGATAGTATAGCATGGCAGACGGACAAGGATGTAGGGCCACTGATGGAAAACTAGCATCCTATACTAAGCATGTAGGATTGCAGGTAAAGGTAACAACAGTAGTAGCAAAGACAGGCTATGCATCAGAATAGATTAATCGGAAAGCAGTAACATGCTACACTACTCTAATGCAAGCAGTATAGTGAAGAATAGGCGATATCTGGTGATCAAGGGGGGGGGGCTTGCCTGGTTGCTCTGGCAAGAAGGAGGGGTCGTCAACAGCGTAGTCGGTCGAGGCACCAGCAGCGGCGTCGGTCTCGTAGTCTACCGGAGAGAAGAGGGGGAAGAAACAATGAATACAATGCAAACAGATGCGTAACGATGCATGACATGACAAAGCGTGATGCTAGGTGTGCCCAAACGCGGTAGTAGGTGATACCGGCGAAGAGGGGGAAACATCCGGGAAAGTATCCCCGGTGTTTCGCCTTTTCAGAGAGATGAACCGGAGGGGGAAAGTTGCGTGTTCGATATGTTAGGGGTGTGTGGTGAACGAACAGGCTGCGTATCCGAATTCGTCTCGTCGTTCTGAGCAACTTTCATGTAGAAAGTATTTACATCCGAGTTACGGATTATTTTATATGATTTTCTAAAGTTTTAATCATTTTCTAATTTTAATTATTTATTTAAATCCAACATTATCCAGAACAGTATGGGATGACATCAGCATGACGTATGTGTGATGCCAGCAGTCAATAGTGTAGTTGACTGGAGTCAAAACTGACTTGTGGGTCCAGTGGGACCCACCTGTCATTGAGCCAGAGTTGAAACAGGATTTGTTTTAAACTAATTATGATTAACTAAGTGTGGGCCCCATTAGTCAGTGACTAATTACCCTAGATTAATTATTTTAACTAATTTAATGAGCTTATTGAGTGGGGGCCACTGGTCAGCTGCTGGGACCAGCCCAGTCAGCAAGTTGACCATGGTCAACTGGACCAACCGGGCTCCTGGGGCCACCAGGCAGTGACCCTGCTGGACCCAGTGGCAGGCCACGTCGGCGCCGGCGCCGGAGCGACTCCGGCGACCAAAACAACGGCGGCCCCTCGCCGGAGTTGGCCGGAATCGCGCTACGGGGCTCGGGGAGGAGCGGGGCTAGGTGCGTTCGAACGAGCTCACAGCGCCGCGTCCAGTGGTGGCCGTAGCATCGCCGGACTTGGCCATAATCGACACTGGCGAGCGGCGGAGGCTGCGGCGTGCATGGGTGTTCGACGAAAATGGAGCTGCGGCGTGCAAGCGAGCAAACGGAGAGGCTGGGGAGTTTCTACGCGACGTGGGGAGTGCAACTGGGTTGTGCCCGTGACCAAAAGGTCACCGGAGCCTTGCCGGCGGCGAGCTCCGCGGTGATGCATTCGGGCGCTCATCGGGGACGGTGTTAGGAGGCACGGGAGGGAGTGTGCGCATGCGCGTTGGGCTCCTAGGAACCCCAGGAGCATGATGCGGCGTTCGGCCACATGTGAAGGCGACCATGGCCACGGCGCCGAGCTTGTCGGCGGCAACGCGCTCGGGCGACGGCGGGTGAGCTAGCTAGGAGGCGCGCGAGAGCGAGGAGGAAGCGGGGGCTCACCGAGCGGCACACACGGTGGCCCTTGGGGGGTTTAGTATCTGCAGGGGCGTCGCCGGAGTTGGTGAAGACCGGCGGTGTAGCTTGTCGGAGCAGAGAAATAAGACGGCGGCGTCGTGGGCGTTGCGGTGGCTCCGGACTTCAACGGGGTGCACCGGTCGAAGCAGCGGATGACGGTGGAGCTGCAGGACTTGCCGAGGCGACGATCGGACGACGGTGGTCGCGTCTTCTACGGTGGCGAGGCCATGGCGGCGCTCGGATGTGGTGGGGAACGAGGGGGGAGCGAGGTGGATCTGAGGGGAGAGGGAGAGGCGGAGAGCGGGGCGAGTGAGAGAGGGGCCCGAGGAGGCGGGGGTGCTGGCGATCTTATCCCCTCCTCGATGCCCGCGAGGGGGTCCGGCGGGAACGCGCCCCTGTTCCGATCCTGGTCGGGGGAACAGGGAAGGGGAGAGAGCGACGTGGGGAACAGGCCGAGTCAGCCGGATGGGCCAGGTGGGCCGGCCTGGCTGCGAGCTGGGCCCTCTGGTCCAGGGGGGTCCTTTTCTCTTTTTTTTTCTTTTGCCTTTTGCCTTCTGCTTTTGTATTTTCTTTTCTTTTCCTTTTCTGTTTTATTTTATTTAGGGCATTTAAGTTATTTTATAAAATTGTGTCTTCTACACCATAATTACCTGTGCCATTTTTGGCACTGCCCGAACATTTTTGTTTCAACTTTTGAAAAGTTTTGTTGTTTGACATATTTTGAATTTGACTTTTGAATGGGTTTTGAACTAACGAGAGTTTAGCAACAGCAAACAGAGATGACATGGCATCATTAGGAGAGTTTTACTGTAGCCTAATTACCCAGGCGTCACAATTCTCCTCCACTACAAGAAATCTCGTCCCGAGATTTAAGAGGGGAGTAAGAGGGAAAGTTCTGGTTACGATATTCTAACGGATCTTCTCGAAGAAGTTAATCCCTTCCGTTGATGTCTTCAATTCTTTATTCCAATGCATCATGATGAAGTTGTCGTCCTTTCTTCGGGAACTCCATCGTACTTACGAAAGGATAAGGGGGCATTACAGAAAAACGGACCGCTACAATGTTTGCTTATCTAGTAGATAACATCGGGGAAGGTGGCAGAAGCAACCCGCGAATTGAAACTTAAGACATTATCGAGAGCAAAGTGAGTAGGTATTATGGGAAGTTTCAAGCGGGCAGGCAATCGATCGATGCCTGAAACAGGGCGTGAAAGGGGTTCAAAGCAACGGAGTGTTGTGTCTGATACCAAAATTTACGATCTCTCGGAAGGTGGCTCGTGTATTACGTACGAAACCAAGAGTAAGGGATAACTTTGTCAACAAGGTGTACAGGAGAGTCAGGTTTCGATCCTGTGGAACTGTGGGTTATGGTCCCACCATGTGGTTAAAAGTAGGAAGGTCGGTGACATCTTGCACGATCATGTAAGCAAGGAATGTCAGAGGATAGTCTGTTGGTTATGTCGGCAACAACATCGGTACCAAGGGGAGGGACGAATAGAACCATTTTCCTGCTTGTTTGAACGAGGCGGACCAGTAGGCAAAGTTCTCGTCCATCGGTGGTTACCGGAATGTCATCAACAAATGCAACAGGGTCTTACTGACACGGTTGTACACCAAGGTCTTTACATAAGCAGGAGAAAATTACTGCTTAGATCATATAGATCACCAGAAAGGTTAAACAAATCAATGAAAAGGAAAAGGTGACCATCAGATTAAACAGAACAATGGAAAGGTAAATGTGTTTAAACACATGTTTCAGGGATATATCCTTCCAAAGGACAAGCAGAGCATGATATCCATGACAGGATAGAAAGTAGATAACCGTTTAGGTAAGGGCAGAGGAATTTCATGACATAACCCAAACAACGGTATTTGGATAATGGACAAAGAAAATTTAGCATTGTTCTTCAAATGCTCTTATTGAAAATCAGAGTACCACAGACATGCTTCGAGGTAGCATTGGCATGGTCTTCAAGCAAAGCTCAGACTTTGGATACAACGGATCCATCAGAAACAACTTATAGAATAAGTCTTACAATTTCCTCATGGAAGATTGGTTAACCTTGCTAAGATGGAAACTATAACAATAGGTCCTCCGGCCAGGTGTGCTAGGCGTGACATCACCTTACCGGGTCATATAAAGACCAATGGTGTGACTCTTGGAAAGTGTTCCAACCATCATATCTGACCGAGATTAAGATCTGATTGGTGTTAGGATAACTCAGATTCAGGATGCCTGAAAAAAAAGTGCAACACAAATTGTCGAGATGACATTGTAAGGTTCTCGGGGAAATGAACTATGGAAGCGAGTTCCAAAACAAGAGTTCATCATTAAACTAAGGAGAGGATGAGGAGGTGGCTGAAGGACTCAGCGACAATCCCTTGAGATTTCCAAAAAGATGGATTTCCACAATCATGTGAACAAGGAGATAACATTTGTCAGATCAATTGATGTAATGATGTATGTTCAAGGAAAACATACACAATTAAACATTGGTTGAAAGGTGCACCCGAGATATGGGCTTAGGCAGGAATGATGTCAGAATGGTGTTTCAATACCCAATGGTCTAAGAATGAAATATCGACCATTAACTTCAAAGCAATAGGGTTGCCAGAAGTACAGAACCCAAGCAGCACGGTTCACGTGTTGGTATCCCAGTTAGAATAAATACGGGGACCAAGAAAGAATGGTGAGGGTGAGAAGTATCACAATACCAAGAACTCTCAAGACGTGGTGAAATTATCACGACATTGTTGACATAAAAGATGGTAATACTCCAAGGTAAAGAAGAACAAATGCTGGGTAGCAAGGACCTCAAGGTATACACAAAACACGAACAAGTTTGTGTTGAATGGAAGGCAATAAAGTGGTCGATGATAACACAAATCATCGAGGGAAGGATGGTATTTCTCATCATGAATTCGATTGGTATCCTGTAAGGAGTTAAAATGTTGATGATGATCATGACAAATTTTGTCGAGAGGCTCCATGAAGATGCAATCGCTCGGCGACGACATCAAGCCAAGGGAATGGTGAAGCAAAAGGCTATTATAACCATAGATAAGATGTCATCTCAGAATTTAGAGTTGTCTCTCAAGACAAACAATATGATGGTGAAAGTTCGATGTAAGCTTAGAGCACTGTCGGGATTGTGCCCCCAGGATGAAGGACATAGGTAGAATGGTCAAGCAGTCAACCTGACAATGATGATGTAGTCAATCAGCTGGGAATGACACGATTGAGTACAAACTCGTAAGCAATGAAGATTACTAAGAGTTGTTGAATCACAATGCGGACTCAATTCAGTTATCGGTGTCCTTGAGTGTTTAATGACTTAGAGCCCGTGAAAAAATTGGAATCAGTGAGAATGTAGTACTTGATGGAGAACTCATAAGAAGTTATGCTGTTCCGTGATAATCTTGAGATACCAGGGTGTAATACTCGGCGAAAGATCAATGTAAAGGTTGGACTGGTGTATTGATCCACAGAAGAAAAATACTCACATTGCCCGAGAAATGGGATCAAAGAAGAACAATATGGTCGGAAAGTACAATTGCAAAAGACCAAATCCCAGATATAAGATGAAATTATATCAAGCAGATAATTATTGCTACGAGAAGCTTCCATGACAAGATCTACATCGTGTCCATGGGCATGAACTCAAAGTTCAAGGTCGACTCCCACTTCTTCAATGTATAACCTTCCATTCACCTCTCGTTTTTTAAATGACATTAGTTGTTGAAAGTTTTACCTGGTGCAATACCAGATAAGTATGACCCGTGAAATCTTTCGGGTTCACTCAGAATAGTGAAGGTGTTGGTTCAACCCAACAGGGCCTCTTAGAACATATGCCATGAACTTTAGGATCAATTTAACACATGCTCGAAGCAGAGCATGGTTGACAAAAAGCATAGGATATAGCTTGCCAAAGGCAGAAGACACAATTTACCAAAAGCATTATGTATTAGGGGAGAAACTCTCAAGGTTATTTGATATGAAGGACACTGTCGGATAATAACCAATCAATTGGTCTTGCGGACCACAAGGAATCTGATGTGAGTATCGATACTGAATCAGAAGGAAGGAGAATGCAAAGGATTCAGATTATAGAAACAACTGACTAATTCAAAGCTCAAATGCAAATGAATTATGATTTCCAATCAAGGGATCAGAAGCAAACGCTCTGATTAAGAATGGACAAGTTGAATAGAATTAGGGGTACATTCGACGACAACTTGATTGGTCCAGGACCAACTCATGTTCAAAATGACGTCTGAGTCGGAAGGATGAATTCTAGGATCTGATTGAGGATTGCGACCATTCGCAAATTATCGAATCAAGTGACTCGAAATGATAAAGGCAAAGGACATCCATGAATATTGCTAGTCATTTGGAATTAACCAAAATGCAGGCAGACAAGCATTTCAAGAGCCATAGGCTAATGAGGATTCTCGAACGATCAGATAGTATTTCAAAGAATATTGTGAAACACATGAACAACTGGGGATGAGCGGATACTCAATGAGTGCGAGAAATTATCCGTAGGGGTATTCAGGTGGCAAAGAACTGCAAGGCAGTAAGCACAAAGGATTCTCGGAATAGCGGGAAGTAGTTCAGGGTATCTTGTACTAACAAGAGTAATCGAGAATGAAGGTATGGATGGCAACTATAAGTAGCTATCCATAGGGATGTGTCGGTGGTGGTGAAATTGCAAAGGCGGTGGGCACAAGTGTCTTGGTAAAACATCAAATATCATCTTCGGAAACTTCTCGTGTAGCAGGCAATCATCTGTAATAAGGGGTTCTTCGGGTGGAAGTAGTTACAAGAACCTAGAGTTAGAGTTAGTAAAATCGTTTAACCCGAATAGAAGAGAGATCAGAGTCCCAGAGTATAGACGAGGAATAAAAGATCCTAATACCACCCAATGGCGACGTGGGCCCATAGGCTACACAGCCATGTTAGTAAAGGTTTTGCAATGGCTAGACTCAACTTCGGCCAAGGAGTTGGAAAGGGAGATTCCTATAGGCAGTCGGCTCTGATACCAACTTGTGACGCCCCTGATTCAACCGTACACTAATTATGCACGCAAATATGTACGATCATGATTAGGGACTCACGGGAAGATATCACAACACAACTCTACAACATAAATAAGTCATACAAGCATCATAATACAAGCCAGGGGCCTCGAGGGCTCGAATACAAGTGCTCGATCATAGACGAGTCAGCGGAAGCAACAATATCTGAGTACAGACATAAGTTAAACAAGTTTGCCTTAAGAAGGCTAGCACAGACTAGGATACAGGTCGAAAGAGGCGCATGCCTCCTGCCTGGGATCCTCCTAACTACTCCTGGCCGTCGTCAGCGGCCTGCACGTAGTAGTAGGCACCTCCGGTGTAGTAGGAGTCATCGTCGATGGTGGCATCTGGCTTCTGTGCTCCAGCATCTGGTTGCGACAACCAGGTAGAATGGAAAGGGGGAAAAGAGGGAGAAAAGCAACCGTGAGAACTCATCCAAAGTACTCGCAAGCAAGGATCTACACTACATATGCATGGGTATCTGTGTAAAGGGCAATATCGGTGGACTGAACTGTAGAATGCCAGAATAAGAGGGGGATAGCTAGTCCTCTCGAAGACTATGCTTCTGGTAGCCTCCATCTTGCAGCATGTAGAAGAGAGTAGATGGTAAGTTCACCAAGTATCATCGCATAGCATAATCCTACCCGGCGATCCTCCCCTCGTCGCCCTGTGTGACAGCGATCACCGGGTTATATCTGGCACTTGGAAGGGTGTGTTTTATTAAGTATCCGGTTCTAGTTGTCATAAGGTCAGGGTACAACTCCGGGTCGTCCTTTTACCGAGGGACACGGCTATTTGAATAGATAAACTTCCCTCCAGGGGTGCACCACATAACCTAACACGCTCGATCCCATTTGGCCGGACACACTTTCCTGTGTCATGCCCGGCCTCGGAAGATCAACACTTCACAGCCCCACCTAGGCACAACAGAGAGGTCAGCACGCCGGTCTAAATCCTATGGCGCAGGGGTCTGGGCCCATCGCCCATTGCACACCCGCACGTTGCGAGGGCGGCCGGAAGCAGAACTAGCCCCTTACAAGAGCAGGCTTACGTTCCAATCCGGCGCGTGCCGCTCAGTCCCTAACCTCACGAAGGCTTTGGCTGATACCACGACGTCGAGTGTCCATAACTGTTCCCGCGTAGTTGGTTATTGCGTATAGGCCAGTTGGCCAGACTCAGATCAAATACCAAGAACTTGTTAAGCGTGTTATTTTTAAGTATCCGCGGACGCCGACCAGGGCTAGGACCACCTCTCTGCTAGGTGGTCTGAACCTGCCCTGTCGCTCCGCCACAAAGTAACAGTCGGGGGCCATCAGGAACCCAGGCCCACCTCTACCAGGATGGAGCCACCTGTCCTTTCAGCCCCCTCATCAGAATCACTTGCGGGTACTCAACAAGCTGACCGACTTTAGTCACCACATGTGTCATGTATATAAAGTATATAGTATATACCCGTGATTACCTCCCTAGTGATCACGGCCCGATAGTATAGCATGGCAGACGGACAAGAATGTAGGGCCATTGATGGAAAACTAGCATCCTATACTAAGCATGTAGGATTGCAGGTGAAGGTAACAATAGTAGTAGCAAAGACAGGCTATGCATCAGAATAGGATTAATCGGAAAGCAGTAACATGCTACACTACTCTAATGCAAGCAGTATAGAGAAGAATAGGCGATATCTGGTGATCAAGGGGGGGGCTTGCCTGGTTGCTCTGGCAAGAAGGAGGGGTCATCAACAGCGTAGTCGGTCGGGGCACCAGCAGCGGCGTCGGTCTCGTAGTCTACCCGAGAGAAGAGGGGGAAGAAACAATGAATACAATGCAAACAGATGCATAACGATGCACGACATGACAAAGCGTGATGCTAGGTGTGCCCAAACGCGGTAGTAGGTGATACCGGCGAAGGGGGGGAAACATCCGGGAAAGTATCCCCGGTGTTTTGCGTTTTCGGAGAGATGAACCAGAGGGGGAAAGTTGTGTGTTCGATATGTTAGGGGTGTGTGGTGAACGAACGGGCTACGTGTCCGGATTCGTCTCGTCGTTCTGAGCAACTTTCATGTAGAAAGTATTTTCATCCGAGTTACGGATTATTTTATATATTTCTAAAGTTTTAATCACTTTTTGATTTTAATTATTTATTTAAATCCAACATTATCCAGAACAGTATGTGATGATGTCAGCATGACGTATGTGTGATGCCAGCAGTCAATAGTGCGGTTGACTGGAGTCAAAACTGACTTGTGGGTCCAGTGGGACCCACCTGTCATTGAGCCAGAGTTGAAATAGGATTTGTTTTAAACTAATTATGATTAACTAAGGGTGGGCCCCATTAGTCAGTGACTAATTAGCCTAGATAAATTATTTTAACTAATTTAATCAGCTTATTGAGTGGGGGCCACTGGTCAGCTGCTGGGACCAGCCCAGTCAGCAAGTTGACCATGGTCAACTGGACCAACCGGGCTCCTGGGGCCACCAGGCAGTGACCCTGCTGGACCCCAGTGGCAGGCCATGTCGGCGGCCGGCGCCGGAGCGACTCCGGCGACCAAAACAACGGCGGCCCCTCGCCGGAGTTGACTGGCATCGCGCTACGGGGCTCGGGGAGGAGCGGGGCTAGGTGCATTCGAACGAGCTCACAGCGCCGCGTCCAGTGGTGGCCGTAGCATCGCCGGACTTGGCCAGAATTGGTGCCGGCGAGCGGTGGAGGTGGCGGCGTGCACGGGTGTTCGAGGAAAAGGGAGCTGCGGCGCGCAAGCGAGCAAACGAAGAGGCTGGGGAGTTTCTACGCGGCGTGGGGAGTGCAACGGGGTTGAGCCCGTGACCAAAAGGTTACCGAAGCCTTGCCGGCGGCGATTTCCGCGGTGATGCATTCGGGCGCTAATCGGGGACAGCGTTAGGAGGCACGGGAGGGAGCGTGCGCAGGCGCGTTGGGCTCCTAGGAACCCCAGGAGCATGATGCGGCGCTCGGCCGCATGTGAAGGCGACCATGGCCACGGCGCCGAGCTCGTCGGCAGCAACGCGCTCGGGCGACGGCGGGCGAGCTTGCTAGGAGGCGTGCGAGAGCGAGGAGGAAGCGGGGGCTCACCGAGCGGCACACACGGTGGCCCTTGGGGGGTTTAGTAGCTGCAGGGCGTCGCCGGAGTTGGTGAAGAGCGGCGGCGTAGCTTGTCGGAGCAGAGGAGGAAGACGGCGGTGCCGTGGGCATTGTGGTGGCTCCGGACTCCAACAGGGTGCACGGGTCGAAGCAGCGGACGACGGCGGAGCTGCAGGACTTGCTGGGGCGACGATCGGATGACGGTGGTCGCGTCTTCTACGGCGGTGAGGCCATGGCAGCGCTCGGATGCGGTGGGGAACGAGGGGGAGCGAGGTGGATCTGAGGGGAGAGGGAGAGGCGGAGAGCGGGGCGAGTGGGAGAGGGGCCCGAGGAGGCGGGGTCACTGTCGATCTTATCCCCTCCTCGACGCCGGCGAGGGGGTCCGGCGAGGACGCGCCCCTATTCCGACCCTGGTCGGGGGAACGGGGAAGGGGAGAGAGCGACCGGGGGAACGGGCCGGGTCGGCCGGATGGGCCACGTGGGCCGGCCTGGCTGCGAGCTGGGCCGTCTGGTCCAGGGGGTCCTTTTCTCTTTTTTTTCTTTTGTCTTCTGCTTTTGTATTTTCTTTTCCTTTTCTGTTTTATTTTATTTAGGGCATTTAAGTTATTTTATAAAATTGTGTCTTCTACACCATAATTACCTATGCCATTTTTGGCACAGCCCGAACATTTTTGTTTCAACTTTTGAAAACTTTTGTTGTTTGACATATTTTGAATTTGACTTTTGAATGGGTTTTGAACTAACGAGAGTTTTGCAATAGCAAACAGTGATGACATGGCATCATTAGGAGAGTTTTACTATAGCCTAATTACCCGGGTATCACAGGATATTTCAATCAAATCAACGGAATCATAATTATCTATAGATTCATGCATCTCATTATTTTCTTCCAAAGCAACGGTCATTCTCTCAATAAATTCTTTGGCATAGGCATTATGAGCATAGTTTTCATAGCAATATTTAAGTATGTCAAAATTTTCAGATTTGTAGAGAGTAATATCATACTTTTCAAACAAAGAATCAACTTCATAAGCACCCTTAAAAGCAACAAATTCTTCAATTTGTTCGATTTCATAGTAACTATAAACACCCTTTTCATAAGAAGATAATATTTCATTATCGTTAAATTCACATAGGTAGGGAAGGTGTCTTTAGGCTTCTTAGAGCAACAAGTAAAATAACAAAGTTCATAAAGATTCCAAGCATAACATATCAAACAATTTTCATTCCATAAAAGTCTCCCTTTTTCAGACAAATGGTGATGCACAACATGAGCACGTTCATCTGAAGATTTTACCTCAACTAAACTAGTTGGGGTTTCAGCACGAGCACATATGGATCAAAGATGATCCAAGTAGAAACTTTAAGTGGATCCATAAACCTTTTTTTTCTGATTTTTCAATAAACACACAATGATACCAAGCAAAGTAGCCATGTAAAACATAAAGGCAAACAAAAGAAAGGTGAATAAAAAGGCAAATCTTTTCAAAAATCGTTTTAGAAGCGGGGGAGAGGAAAACGAGAGGCGAATGACGAATAATGTAATGCAAGATATGAGAGTTTATGATGGGTACTTGGTAGGCTTGATGTAGATCTCCTTGGCAACATTACCAAAAATTGGCAAGTTGACAGGAGACTAAGCTTGACTTGGCATAGATCTCCCCGGGAGTGGCGCCAGAAATTCTTCCTGCTACTTCTTGAGCTTGCGTTGGTTTTCCCTTGAATAGGAAAGGGTGATGCAGCACGGTAGAGATAAGTATTTCCCTCAGTTAAGAACCAAGGTATCAATCCAGTAGGAGAAGAACGTGCAAATCACCAATACCTGCACAAACAATCAAACACTTGCACCCAACGCGATAAAGGGGTTGTCAATCCCTTCACGATCACTTGCAAAGGTGAGATCTAATAAATATAGATAAATAAAAGATCAAATATTTTTGGGTTTTTTGGTTTATATATCTGAAAATAAAAGATTGAAAAGTAGTAGATCAGAAACTAATATGATGGAAGATAGACCCGGGGGCCATAGGTTTCACTAGAGGCTTCTCTCATGAAGGCAAATAATATGGTGGGTGAACAAAGTACTGTCGAGCAATTCATAGAAAAGCGCAAAGTTATGACGATATCCAAGGCAATGATTATGTAATATATGCAAAATGTCCGTGTCAAGTAGACCTACTCCTGCCTGCATCTACTACTATCACTCCACACATCGACTGCTATCCAGCATGCATCTAGAGTATTAAGTTCATAAAGAACGGAGTAACACCTTAAGTGAGATGACATGATGTAGAGGAATAAACTCATGCAATATGATGTAAACCCCATATTTTAATCCTCGATGGCAACAATTCAATACGTGTCTTGCTACCCCAACTTTGTCACTAGGTGAAATCACGCAAGATTGAACCCAAAGCTAAGCACCTCTCCCATTGCAAGAAAAACCAATCTAGTTGGCCAAACGAAACCAACAATTCAAAGAGAAATACAAAGATACCAAATCATGCATATAAGAATTCAGAGAAGATTCAAATAATATTCATAAATAAGCTGATCATAGATCGACAATTCATCGGATCTCGACAAGCACACCGCAAAAGAAGATTACATCCGATAGATCTCCAAGAACATCGAGGAGAAAATGGTATTGAGAATCAAAGAGAGCGAAGAAGCCATCTAGCTACTAGCTATGGACCCTTAGGTCTGTGGTAAACTACTCATGCTTCATCGAAAGGGCAATAGAGTTGATGTAGATGCCCTCCGTGATCGAATCCCCCTCCGGCAGGATGCCGGAAAAGGCCCCAAGATGGGATCTCACGGGAACAGAAGGTTGCGGCAGTGGAGAAGTTTTTTCGTGGATGTTTCTGGTGGTTCTAGAATATAAGTGAATATATAGGAGGAAGGGCTAGGTTAGAGGAGTCCCGAGGAGGTGGCAAGGCAGGGGGACGCGCGCCACCCTAGGGCGCGCCCTCCACCCTTGCCGCTGCCTCGCGGCTCTTCTGACTTGGACTCCATGTCCCCTGGTTGTCTTCTGGTCCAAGAAAAATCATCGTGAAGTTTTATTCCGTTTGTTATTCCTTTTCTGCGAAGCTCAAAAACAAGGAAAAAACAGAAACCGGCACTGGCTCTAGATTAATTGGTTAGTTCCAAAAATAATATAAAATAGCATATTAATGCATATAAAACATCCAAAATAGATAATATAATAGCATGGAACAATCAAAAATTATAGATATGTTGGAGACGTATCAGGGAGGCACACAAGCAAATTTCTAGGCAAACCTCTAACGATAAGATTAATAGTTCTAAGATTGCGAAGCATGTCAAGATACTCATCGGGGGTAGGATGCAAAGGATCAATAGGAGGCACATAAGGGCTACAAATATACTTGTTCAAATTATATTCATTGAAAATCTCAAGCATCTCATTCTTCCAAGAACTATAGAACTCCCCATCAAGCATAGGCACTCTATGTCTAATACTCTCGATCGTAGACACATCCATCTTCCTCCAATCGTGATTAAACCAAAGTAATGGAGACCAATGCTTTGATACCAATTGAGAGGATTGAGAAGAGGGGTCTAGAAGGGGGTGATAGACCCTTAACAAGCAAACGTTGCAATTTTTAAATTCTTCAAGTTAAGGTTGAATTTTAACACAAGTTAAAGCATTCACAATACATTTCAAGCAAGCATGACAAGAGTAAATGTAGCGGAAAGAGTAAAGCATGCAAGTTGCAAGAAAGTAAAGGGATGGGATTGGAGTTTGCAAACGCAATGGAAACATGGGGATTTTTGGCGTGGTTCCGATAGGTGGTGCTATCGTACGTCCACATTGATGGAGACTTCAACCCACGAAGGGTAACGGTTGCGCAAGTCCATGGAGGGCTCCACCCACGAAGGTTCCACGAAGAAGCAACCTTGTCTATCCCACCATGGCCATCACCCACGAAGGACTTGCCTCACTCGGGTAGATCTTCACGAACTAGGCGGTCTCCTTGCCCTTACAAACTTCTTAGTTCAACTCCACATCTTGACGGAGCCTCCCAAGCGACACCTAACCAATCTAGGAGACACCACTCTCCAAAAGGTAATAGATGGTGTGTTGATGATGAACTCCTTGCTCTTGTGCTTCAAATGATAGTCTCCCCAACACTCAACTCCCTCTCTCTCAGATTTGGCTATGGTGGAAAGAAGATTTGAGTGGAAAGCAACTTGGGGAAGGCTAGAAATCAAGATTGCTGCGGTAGGATTGGCACATGAGTAGGTTGTTCTCTCTCACAAAATGTATGGTGGAAATGCAGGCACGTTCTGAAGGCTCTCTCACAAATGGAGAAGGGAGTAGAGGGGTATATATAGCCTCCACACAAAATCCAACCATTACACACATTTGACTCATCTCGGTGGGACCGAATGGTTAAACTTGGTGCACCAATCTGTTCAAAAATGTGAACATTAGGAATCTCGGTGGGACCGACAAGAACAACTCGGCGGGACCTATGTGCTAGGGCTTGGGGCAAACATCATCTCGGTGGCGCCTATTGCATCAACTCGGTGAGGCCAAAGTGAAGCAATAAGGCAATAGAGAATCTGTCAAGCCAACTCGGTGAGACCGATTGCATAACTTGGTGAGACCGAAATAAATGCAACAAGTCATAGAGTGTTGGCAAGGCCATCTCGATGAGACCGAGCCCCATATCGGTTGCTACCTCTTGAGCACTGCGTTGGTTTTCCCTTGAAGAGGAAAGGGTGATGCAGCAAAGTAGTGTAAGTATTTGCCTTAGTTTTTGAGACCCAAGGTATCAATCCAGTAGGAGGCTACGCGCGAGTTCCTCGCACCTACACAAAACAAATAAATCCTCGCAACCAACGCGATAAGGGGTTGTCAATCCCTTCACGGTCACTTACGAGAGTGAGATCTGATAGATATGATAGGATAATATTTTTTGTATTTTTGTGATAAAGATGCAAAGTAAAATAAAAGCAAAGTAAAAAAGCAAAGGAAATAACTAAGTGTTGGAAGATTAATATGATGAAGATAGACCCGGGGGCCATAGGTTTCACTAGTGGCTTCTCTCAAGAGCATAAGTATTTTACGGTGGGTGAACGAATTACTGTTGAGCAATTGACAGAATTGAGCATAGTTATGAGAATATCTAGGTATGATCATGTATATAGGCATCACGTTCGAGACAAGTAGACCGACTCCTGCCTGCATCTACTACTATTACTCCACTCATTGACCGCTATCCAGCATGCATCTAGAATATTAAGTTCATGAAAACAGAGTAACGCCTTAAGTAAGATGACATGATGTAGAGGGATAAATTCATGGAATATGATAAAAAAAACCATCTTCTTATCCTCGATGGCAACAATACAATACGTGCCTTGTTTCCCCTACTGTCACTGGGAAAGGAAACCGCAAGATTGAACCCAAAGCTAAGCACTTCTCCCATTGCAAGAAAGATCAATCTAGTAGGCCAAACCAAACTGATAATTCGAAGAGACTTGCAAAGATAACATATCATACATAAAAGAATTCAGAGAAGATTCAAATATTGTTCATAGATAAACTTGATCTTACACCCACCATTCATCGGTCTCAACAAACACACTGCAAAAGAAGATTACATCAAATAGATCACCACGAGAGAGGGGGGAACATTGTATTGAGATCCAAAAAGAGAGAAGAAGCCATCTAGCTACTAACTATGGACCCGAAGGTCTGAGGTAAACTACTCACACTTCATCGGAGAGGCTATGGTGTTGATGTAGAAGCCCTCTGTGATTGATGCCCCCTCCGACGGAGCTCTGGAACAGGCCCCAAGATGGGATCTCGTGGGTACAGAAGGTTGCGGCGGTGGAATTAGGTTTTTGGCTCCGTATCTGATCATTTGGGGGTACGTAGGTATATATAGGAGGAAGGAGTACGTCGGTGGAGCAACAGGGGGCCCACGAGGGTGGAGGGCACGCCCTGGGGGGGTAGGCGCGCCCCCTACCTCGTGGCCTCCTCTTTTGTTTCTTGACGTAGGGTCCAAGTCTCCTGGATCATATTCTTCCTGAAAATCACGTTCCCGAAGGTTTCATTCGGTTTGGACTCCGTTTGACATTCCTTTTCTGCGAAACTCTGAAATAGGCAAAAAACAGCAATTCTGGGCTGGGCCTCCGGTTAATAGGTTAGTCCCAAAAATAATAGAAAAGTGAATAGTAAACCGCCGCCCCCCTATATCATGGACATTTTCCTGAGCTCTGCCATCCCGCTCTTCCCCTCCTCGTTGACGCACGCAACGCCTGGAGCAGCAGAACGTCGCGCTCATCATCTACATCATCGCTTATCTCTGGTGATCCCTGTGGTCGATTCGCCACCGCAGAGGCCTCCCTGAGCCCGTTGAGATCGCCGTCGACCTCACTATGAGCACCTGTTGAACATGTGTACATGTACGTAGGGCTGGGTTTCGTATGCAGTTCCTGTAGTGTCGGTCTCCCTCTGTATGTACGTGTATCTTAGGAGACACGATACCGGTTGCACCCCTTGTACCTATATATATGTGCCTAGTGCATGATCAATGAGATATCGATGCACCAAATCATTCTCTACATGGTATCTATCGCATGTCGATTTTCCCGCTTCCACCTACCCTACCGGCGCCGCCTCGGGCCGCCGCTGCCGCCACGATCTACCGCCGCCGCCCCACGCCGCCGCCGCCACCTCCCCACGCGCGCCCTCCCCTTACCGTCGTGCCGCGCCACTCCACCAGCCGCGCCGCCCTTCCACCGCCGCACCGCCCACTTCCCCCAACCAGCTGCCATGACGTCGAACGCCTCCTCCATCTCCAACCCCTTCGCCATGGATCCTGCTGAAATCCGCGACATCAACATCCACGCATGCGTCCCTGTCGTCCTCGATGCCTCCAACTCCATGTACTTCACGTGGAAGATGTACTTCTCGCTGCTCTTCCGCGAGAACAACCTCCTGAATCATGTTGACAGCACCTTTGACTCCCACACCATGGTGGACGACACCGAGTGGACCGCGATCGACGCCAACATCATCCGGTCGTTATTCACTAACATCTCCAAGGACATGTTTCACACGGTCGTGAGCGCTGGTGATGACGCCCGCGCCGTGTGTTAAGCTGAACGGCCTCTTCACCGACAACAAGCTTCAGCGTCGCGTTTTTTTGCAGCAGGACATTTTTGACTGTCACCAGGATGAACAGTCCATTGATGACTACTGCCGCCGCCTGAAGACGTTGGCGGATGAGCTCCGCGACATCGGCGCCAAGGTTTATGATGACCTCCTCCTCAGCACGCTCACCGCCGGCCTCAACGAGGACTTCGGCAACGCCGCCTCCAACCTCACCTTTATGCCGGAGCCCTCCTTCCCCAAGTTCATGGCGTACTTGCGGTTGGAGGAGCGCCAGATGAAGGGGCTCAAGAAGCATGTGCAGCATCACGCCCTCGCCACTGGCACCTCCCGTGGCGCTCCACCACCAGCCGCCCCACTCGTGCCGCGCCACCAGCCGCTGCCCCCCGCGCTTCCAGGGTACTTTCCCTACCGCCGGCGCCTCCCGCCCCTCCCGCTGCCCCCAGGCACAGCAGCCGGGTGGTGGGCGCCGCGGAAACCGCCGTGGGGGCGGCCGCAAGCAGCAGCAATAGGCGTCTGGGGGGCCCCTCGTCAGCAGCAGCAGCAGGCCAACCCTCCGTGGACTTACGGCACCAACCCGTGGACCGGCGTCGTCCACGCGTACTCGATGTCAGTCCCTCGGGCTCCCGCTCCGGGCATCCTTGGGCCTTGTCCGGCGAGCCACCAGGCGCTCTTCGCCGTGTAGAACGACGCCCCTATAGCGGCTACGGCGCCGCACCCTCGCCCGCCTATGGGGCCGCGCCCGCCTAGGGCGCCGCCACCACGTTGGTCTACGGCGCCGCCACCGCGCTGGCCTACGGCTCCGCCCCTGCGCCGGCCTACGGAGAGTTTTACCCTCCTCCGGTGCCTCCGTCGTGGGACTCGGCCATTCTTGCTGTTCTGCACTCCGCCCCGTCACCGAGTTCCTACGGTGGCGGCGGTGACTAGTACATGGACTCGGGCACCGCCGCTCACATGACTGCTCATCCCGGTAACCTCACCTCCGCCACTCCTATTCATACTCACACTCGCATCACCGTTGGTAACGGTTCCTCCCTACCCATTACACATGTCGGTCATATGTCATTTCCTTCTACTTCTACTCCCGTTAACATGTCTAATGTTCTTGTGTCTCCTGACTTAGTTACCAATCTTGTTTCTGTTCGTTGCCTTGCTCGTGAGAACCCTATCACTGTTGAATTTGATGATATCGGCTTTTCTATGAAGGACGCCCGTACATGGATGGTACTCCACCGATGTGACAGCCCGGACGAGCTTTACCCGGTGCATCCCTCCGGCGCCACCACCACCCGTCCCATCACCCTCGCCGCTAGTGTAGATCTTCGGCACGCCCGCCTCGGTCATCCCAACTCCACCGTTATGCATTAGATTCTTCAGAGTTTTTCTTTCTCATGTAATAATGTTGACGACCATACTTGTGAGGCATGCCGTCTTGGCAAGCACGTTCGTCTCCCCTTTAGCGAGTCTACAAACATTTCCACTTTTCCATTTCAGTTATTGCATAGTGATGTTTGGACGTCCCCGGTTGCCAGCAACACGGGCTACTTATACTATTTGGTGATTTTGGATGATTTTTCTCACTATGTGTGGACATTCCCTCTCCGTCGCAAGTCCGATGCTCTTGCCATACTCACAGCCTTTTATTCATATGTCACCACACAGTTTGGTCATCTTATTCTTGCCTTGCAAACTGACAACGGAAAAGAGTTTGACAACGTCGCCGTCCGCAATCTCCTTGCGTCCCACGGCACCATCTTTTTACTCACTTGCCCCTACACGTCACAGCAGAATGGTCACGTCGAGCGCGTCATCCGCACTCTTAATGACTGTGTCCGCACGTTGCTCTTCCACTCCTACGTGCCTCCTCGGTTCTGGCCGGACACGCTCACGACGGCCAGCCTCCTCATTAACATTCGCCCATGTCGTTCACGCTGGAACTACACCCCTCACCAGCTCCTCTTCGGTGCGGTTCCATCCTCTGATGGTCTTCGCATATTTGGGTGTCTCTGTTATGCTAGCACCGCGTCCACTGCTCCTCACAAACTCGCTCCCCGGTCGCTTCCTTGCATTTTCCTTGGTTATCCTCCCAACACCAAACATTACCGGTGCTATGATCCAGTGTTCCAGCGCGTTTTCACTTTGCGGCATGTGTACTTTGATGAGCTGGTGTTCCCGTTTCAGCAGGTACCGTCACCCTCGGCATCTCCCGCGGTGCGGTACGCCCCTGCCTCGACCTCTAGCGAACAGCCCAGTCGTGCACCAGGCTCGGCCCTGCCCACGCTCCCCGCGCCGGCCGCCCCCATCACCGCGGCCCCTCGGTGGCCCCCGTCGCCACGGCCTCCCCGGCCGTCCCCGTCGCCGCGGCCCCCTCGGTGGCCCCCGTCGCCGCGGCCTCCCCGGCCGACCCCGTCGCCTGGCCCCCCTCGGTGGCCCCCCGGCCGCCCCCGTCGCTGCGGCCCCCATCGCCATGGCCCCCTCGGCGGTCCCCGCCGCCGTGGCCCCCCCGGCTGGCCCAGTCGCCGCAGCCCCCACGGTGGCCCCTGTCACGACGGTCCCCTTGGCGGCCCCCGTTGCCGCTGCCCCCTCGGCTGCCCCTGGAGCCGCCGCCGCAGCCGCACCTCTCACCGGTGTGGTCACTCAGGCTCGGACTGGGACACTTCATCCTAGCACGCACTACACATCCGATGAGTACGCGTGTGCTGCGTCTACCTCAGCCCCGTCTCCGCTCCCCACCTCCGCTTGCGCAGCCCTTCGGGATCCGAACTGGCTAGCTGCGATGCTGGAGGAGTTTGACGCCTTGCAGCGCAACCGTACGTGGCAGCTTGTCCCGCGGGCTCCCCGTGCCAATGTCATCACTGGCAAGTGGGTCTTCCGCCACAAGACTAGCCCCGACGGCTCTCTCGAGCGCTACAAGGCGCGTTGGGTGGTGCGCGGCTTCCGCCAGCGTGCCGGCATGGACTTCACCGACACCTTTGCCCCGGTTGTCAAACCGGGCACGATTCACGCTATCCTCGAGCTTGCTGTTTCTCGTGCCTAGCCAGTTCACCAGCTCGATGTGTCCAATGCTTTCTTGCATGACCATCTCGATGAGAAGGTGTTTTGTCAGCAGCCTACTAGTTTCTTCGACACTCACTATCCGGGCCACGTGTGCTTGCTCTCCCGTTCTCTTTATGGGTTGAAGCAGGCGCCTCGGGCCTGGTACCAGCGGATCACGGCCTTCCTTCAGCAGCAGGGGTTCTGGTCCACACGGTCTGATGCCTCCCTGTTTGTTTACCACCCGGGCACCGCCACTGCGTTCCTCCTCCTGTACGTCGACGACATCATCCTGACTGCATCCTCGCCAGCGCTCCTTCTGCACATCATAGCTAGCCTCGGCACCGAGTTCGCCCTCAAGGACTTGGGGGCTCTCCACTACTTCCTCGGCATCGAGGTTGTGCGCCGGGCCACTGGCTTCTTTCTGCACCAGCAGAAGTATGCCTACGAGCTTCTGGAGAGAGCGGGCATGCTTAACTGCAAGCTTGCTCCTACGCCTGTCGACACGAAAGCTAAGGTATCCGCCGTCGAGGGTTCTCTGGCGTCTGACGCTCCCTTCTACTGCTCCATCGTTGGTGCTCTTCAGTACCTCACGCTGACACGCCTAGACATTCGGTGCGCTGTCCAGCAGGTGTGCCTTCATATGCATGCTCCTTGTGATACTCATTGGGCTCTGGTGAAACGTATTCTTTGGTACATACGTGGCACCACAGCTCTGGGTCTCACCCTGACGGCATCACCTGACACCAGCCTTGTCGCCTACTCCGACGCTGACTGGTCTGGGTGTCCCGACACTCGACGCTCCACTTCCGGCTACTGCGTCTACCTCGGGCCATCTCTGATTGTGTGGTCGTCTAAACGACAACCCATGGTCTCACGATTGAGCGCCGAGGCTGAGTACAGGGCAGTGGCCAACGCTGTCACGGAGTGCCTTGGCTACGACAGCTACTTCAGGAGTTGCTATGTGAGGTTACCAAGGCTACGCTTGTCTACTGTGACAACGTCTCCGTGGTGTACCTTGCTGCCAACCCTGTCCATCACCGATGGACGAAGCATATTGAGCTCGACATGCACTTCGTCAGGGAGCACGTTGCACTTGGTCGTGTTCAAGTTCTCCATGTGCCCACCGATCAGCAGTTCGCCGATGTTATGACGAAGGGACTACCCACCTCGATGTTCGAGGGCTTTCGGTCCAGTCTCGGCATCACCGGTGACGCTTCGACTGTGGGGGGTGGGGGGTGTTGAACATGTGTACATGTACGTAGGTCTGGGTTTCGTATGCAGTACCTGTAGTGTCGGTCTCCCTCTGTATGTACGTGTATCTCAGGAGACACGATACCGGTCGCACCCCTTGTACCTATATATATGTGACTAGTGCACGATCAATGAGATACCGATGCACCAAATCATTGTCTACAGCACCGCCTTGTTTTCCCCCTAAAATCCCCGTCGATTTCTTCCCGTAGCTACTTATCCCGCCATGGCCGGAGCTAGCCTCCATCGTGCCCCGAGGCCACCATCGTCTGGGCTTGAACCGATCACAGCCGAGCACGCCCTTGTGCTTAGGTCACTCCCAGGGAGCCTCCTAGCCCCTCAGCTGCCTCCTAGCCCCTCAGCTGCCCCTAGCTCATCGCAGCCACGCCATTGTGCTGGCCCAAGCGCCGCCGCCACTTGGACTCGCCGCTATCATCCTTTCTGGCAACCCTGGTGACCGCCGAGATCCCCAAGAGGCGCGTGCAAGCGCTAGCTCCCGATCGCATCCACTAGTGCAACAAATGGTCGTCGGAGGAGCATCTTCGACACGTCTCTGCCGCACTTCAAGGCCACCGGCGGCTTAACGCCAGCTAACCTCCTGTTACTCGCTAATTAATCCCCAGGAGCCTATGACAAGTGGGCCCCAGCTTCTATTAGTGGTTTACTCAGTTTAAACTAATCCTATTAATTAGCTAGTCAATGACATGTGGGACCCAATCGTCAGGTTTCACCTGTTTGACATGGTTGAGCTGATGGCACGATGCTAATTTGGTGCTGACGTCATAAATGATTTCGGATTTATAGTAAATCAGGAAATGATTTATGAATTTTAGAAAATCTCCTAAACTTCTAAAATACATACAAATTCAACCGTAACTTAGATTGAAATAAATTATATATGAAAAATTATCGGAAAAATCCAAAGAATTTGTTTATGACATGTTCATGCATGTTTGAGCAAGTTAACATCACCAACTAGGACAATTCATGAGTACGGAATATATGGTAATTAGTTTTATAGTTGGAATTTGCTATATGTTTGAATTCCACTTCAATTAATATGACTAACTATTGCACTAGGTCAATTCACTACCTTAATATGACATGTCATTCATTTGGATGTGCATGTTGATTGTGGTCCTTCTCTTGTTTGTTGGTGTTCTCCCTTCTCGGTAGAAGGCGATTCCGACGTTGTGATTGTTGACACCAATGAAGAGCTATAGTATCTTCAGAAGTGCCACACAAGCAAACCCCCTTTGAGCATTCCGATGAAATCCCACTCTCTTACTCTTTCTCTCTTTTACTACATTAGGACAGCAATTCAACTATTCCATGTTGTTGTAGTTGAACCCATTCCTTTGCATGACCTGTCTTTGCCACACTAAATAGTTGAAACCTTCTAGCATGAGTAGGAATTGCTTACTCATCCATGCTTGTTTGCTACACCTGCTATGCTTAGAGTTATGTCAGGTCCTATTCATCTGGGATGGATTGGAATGGTGGTGAACATGTCCTGCTATTGAGAGCTAAGTGTGTGAACACAACTTGGTAAAGGTAGCGATGAGAGGCCATGTAGGAGTACATGGTGGGTTCTCTCATTGAAACCGTCCTCATGAACTGAGTTCTGTGTTTGTGATACAATATAGTTTCTACCACACATTGGGTTCTGGTTACTCGACCCATCTCGACTTATTAATTGCCTTGATCGCTGTCTAGGAATTGCAACTAGTTTCTGGTGTTTGTAGGATATGTGTTGGGGGTCATGCGTAGCACTGACCCTAGGGGTGGGCTATGATGCATTAGAGACACCGAGGCACGGTGTACAAAGTAACACTGATGACCCACAAGTATAGGAGATCAATCGTAGTCCTTTAGATAAGTAAGAGTGTCGAACCCAACGAGGAGCAGAAGGAAATGACAAGCGGTTTTCAGCAAGGTAATTCCTGCAAGCACTGAAATAGTCGGTAACAGGTAGTTTTATAGCAAGATAATGTGTAACAAGTAACGAGTAACAATAGTAACAATAAGGAACAAGGTAGCCAAATCCTTTTTGTAGCAAAGGACAGGCCAGAACAATATCTGATTATAAGTAAAAGGTTCTCGAGGACACACGGGAATTTCATCTAGTCACTTTCATCATGTTTATTTGATTCGTATTCGCTACTTTGATAATTTGATATATGGGTGGACCGGTGCTTGGGTGTTGTTCTTACTTGAACAAGCCTCCCACTTATGATTAACCCCTCTCGCAAGCATCCGCAACTATGAAAGAAGAATTAAGATAAAATCTAACCATAACATTAAACATGCGTGGCTCCAAATCAGCCCCTTACCGAATAGCGCATAAACTAGGGTTTAAGTTTCCGTCACTCTAGCAACCCATCATCTAATAACTACTCCGCAATGCATTCCCTTAGGCCCAAAGATGGTGAAGTTTCATGTAGTTGTCATTCACATAACACCATTAAGGGATCACAATAGACATATCATCAAAGTATCGAACGAATATCAAATTCACATGATTATTTGTAACATGACTTCTCCCGTGTCCTCAAGAACAAAAGCAATTACTCACAAAAAATATTCATGCTCAAGATCAGAGGAGTAATAAATATCATAATGGATTTGAACATATAATCTTCCACCAAATAAACCAACTAGCATCAACTACAAGATGTAATCAACAGTACTAGTCACCCACAGGTACCAACCTGAGGTTTTGATACAAAGATTGAACACAAGAGATGAACTAGGGTTTTGAGATGAGATGGTGCTATTGAAGATGTTGATGAATATTGATCCTCCCAAGGTGAGAGGGTTGTTGGTGATGACGATAGCTTCGATTTTCGCCTCCCGGAGGGAAGTATCCCCGGCAAAATCGCTCCGCCAGAGAGCAAAAGTGCTCCTGCCAAAGTTCCACCTCGAGACGGCGGCGCCCCATCCCAAAAGTCCTCTCTTTTTATTTTTTATAGGTCAAAAGACCTTATGTACAAGAAGATGGGCACCGAAGGTGGGCCAGGGCCCCCACTACCCACCAGGACGCGCCGGGGAGAGGCGCACCCTGGTGCTTAGTGGGCACCTGGGTGACCCCCTCCGATATTTCTTTCTCTAGTATTTTTATATATTCCAAAATAATTCTCCTTAAAATGTCAGCTTATTTGGAGATGTGCAGGATAGGTATCTCTGATGTAGCTTTTTCAGGTCTAGAATTCTAGCTGCCGATATTCTCCCTCTTTGTGTAAACCTTGCATATTATGAGAGAAAAGGCATTACAATTACTCCAAAAAGTGTTATATTGAATAAAAACACTATTAATAACAGTATGAGAACATGATGCAAAATGGACGTATTAACTCCCCCAAGCTTAGACCTCGCTTGTCCTCAAGCAAAAGCCGATATCGAAAATCATGTCCACATGTTTAGAGAGAGGTGTCGATAAAACAAAATTGGACATAGTAGCATCATGCTTTTATTATAACAAGAATAAACTTTATCATAAAACTTCTCATGAGCAAGTAACGATTCATCACAACATCGAAGTATAATGCATAAACTTTATTGAAAACCAGCAAACTATGTTCTCAGTCAACTTTGCAATTGCAATTCATCATATTTTCAGGAAGGGTCTCATGTCGGAGCCTTTTGGCAAGTCCACATACTCAACCATCATTTAATCTTCTATGATTGCTAACACTCACAACATATATATGGAGCAAAAGTTTCAGCCGGACACATAGAAAGATAGGGGCTTATAGTTTCGCCTCCCAAATCATTCACCTCAAGGGTGATGTCAACAATAATATCTCATTATTACTCATATCCAACTGGATATATGTGCCTAGATCTTTCCCCACCACACGATGCTTGCGAAAGAGAAAAATAAAAGGAGTAGAGTAGAACTGTTGGATTTCGGGTTCCAGCAAAACCCTTAAGGTTCGAACTCTGGGGTGCGCACGAAGATCTCTCCTCCCTCTAGGTCACACGCTCTCCACGATCTCAAGGCTGAATGCATCAAACTCACAGAACAAAGGACACGGGGTTTATACTAGTTCGGGCCACCGATGTGGTGTAATACCCTACTCCAGTGTGGTGTGGTGGATTGCCTCTTGGGCTGAGGATGAACAAGTACAAGGGAAGAACAACCTCCTGAGGAGAGGTGTTCTTGAGCTCGGTGAGCTTGTGTGGATGAGGATGATCTGAGTCCGGATCAGTTGCCTCCTACTATGGTGGCTAGTCCTATTTATAGAGGCCCAGGTCCTCTTCCAAATATTGAGTGGGAAGGGATCCAACAAAGGCCAATTATGAAGGGGACAACCAGTACAAGTTATCCTGACTAAAGGTGGTCTTCGCCTACCAAAGGCTCTGGTGATAACGCCGTCTTGGGCTCCATGGTGACCTCCATCCTGCCGTCCTGCTGGTCTTGGTCTTGTTGCACCGATATGGAAACCTTTGCCTGATGCCTCGGGACTCCTCGCCCGCGCTTGCCTCTTTAGCACTGTCGGCGTTCTGGGAACAGGGGTCCCCAGACTTGCCTGCCTGCGGCTCACAGCGTGGCCAAGTAGCAGGCCGTACAGCCCATCTTCGCCAACAAGGCACCCAAGACCCTCGCGAGGGTCCAAGCCTCGCGAGGCAGACAGCGCAAGACCTCCTCTAGAGTGGCCTAGCTAGGAAGGCTCACGAGGAGCGGAGATATCAAGGCGAGGCAAACCTCACGAGGCTTTCGTGACGTGAGCCATGACGAACGGTACCATGCGGGTGCCAGGCGGGCACCAGTGCGTGAAGCGTCCCTATTTCCTCTTTGGTGCTAAGGAGGCCAGCGCAGGCAAAGAGTACCGAGGCACCAGGCAAAGGTTTCCATATTGGTGCAACAAGACCAAGACCAGGAGGACGGCAAGGCGGAGGTCATCGTGGAGCCCAAGACGGCGTCACCCTAGAGCTTTTCGCAGGCGAATACCGCTTTTGTCAGGATAGCTTGTACTAGCTGTCCCCCTTCAAATTTGCCCGCCGTTGTTGGCTCCCTTCCCGCTTGATATTTGGGAAGAGGACTAGGGCCTCTATAAAGAGGACTAGCCACCACAGTAGGGGGGACAGATCCCGAACTAGTTCAGATCATCCTCTACTGCACAAGCACAAGAACACCTCAACCTCAGGAGGCTGTTCTTCCCTTGTACTGTTCATCATCAGCCCAAGAGGCAATCGACCACTACCACACTGGAGTAGGGTATTACACCACCACGGTGGCCCGAACCAGTATAAACCTCGTGTCTTTCTGTGTTGCGAGTTCGTCGAGTTCGTCCGCAAGATCTTAGCGAGCTAGAGCGTAGATCGGTAGGAGGGAAAGACTTCACGCGCACCCCAGTGTTTGAACCTTAAGGGTTAGCCGGAACCCCACATCCGACATTTGGCGCACCAGGTAGGGGTGCACCGGAGCTTCTTCTCTGCCAGTCAGCTCTCCGACGCTCATCGGCTACGATGTCTAGCGACCCAAGGGCCAGCTCCGACCGCTGGGAAGCCTGGCCAGCCCGGACAGGGTCGCCTGCCCATGAAGGTCTCGACCCCACACTCCAAGTGGCACGGGAGCCACCAAGCTCCGCCGGGCGCTGATAGCGCGGCCAGGCATCATCCACCCTCACCCCGTGGCAAGTACGAGCCACGGCATGAGCGGCGAGTCACGCCACAGCAACAGCGCCGCACTCACGGCGGGAGCAAGCAAACATGCGGGGGGCGCTCACGGTGGCAAGGGAGCTGCTGTGATGCAGGATGATGGAGAGTGGCCGGGACACGCTTATTGAGCGTGTTGTTGAGCTGCTGGACGCAGCAGCTTCCGGAGCACCACCCTTCTGCTATCGACTCCCCCCAGGCCACTGCAGGGCCGCGCAGCGAACCTCACCACATCCGCGCGCCATCAACTACGCCCGTGGGCTTCATCAACATCAGCACGGCCGGCGGCGTAGGGGGCTCCAATTCCACCATGCCGCCCTCGACAAGCACGAGCACAAGCGTCACCCCCCATGGTCCCGGCCGGATGCCGTATTGCCATCCCCAGGACGCCATCATGGGCGGAGCAACATGGAGCGTGTGGCACCACGGCGAGGTGTTCGGGGTGACGGCCCTGGAGGCCTACGTGCCCCGCGTGGTGGACCAAGGGTACGCACCAGAGGACGACATCAGCTCATTCGTTGGAGAAGATTGGGAAGAGGGGGCGCTAGGAGCCGAAGCCTTCCAAGAACCAACGGAGAACCACAACGATCGCGCCAGTAGCGGCAATTACAGGGTACCGCTAGTTTCTCAGGAACAGGCTTATGCTAACCATGGACTACAAATGAACCAGGTTGCAGCGTCGATCGTCGACCCAGGCGCGGCGGCACACGTTCCAACAAGGGAGACACGCTGGGGGCCACCAAGAGGGAGCCAGGAGCAAGGCCCCTCCCCGCGGCGCGCGACGCCTGACGACACCCGAAGGTAGGCCCCTGGCAGAGGACCTGTGGTCGCCGAGGGAATCGCTGGCGTCCTCTTTCCCTCCTCTGTGTCGTCCTGGTGACCGGTCGGCTCAGAGGAGGTCGAGGGTGGCGCAAGGCGGGGCCCTCGTATGGCGATACGAAGCAAGGCCGACACCTGTGAAGAAGGCCCAGTGCCTGTGAAGCTCACCGCCCGTGACACTCTCACGTAATAATGAGTTGGGGCTGTACACGCCCCAGAGTCTCAGGGGAGCCGGCCTCAGGCCCTGGGGCTCCCTCCCACGCCTAGTGGAGCACTTAGCTCCCCATTGGTGAGAAGACTTGAAGACCAGAAGACTAGACTAGGTGCCGGACGCGGCCTTTTGCTTTGGATCTCTCTTTCTGTAGCTTTGCTTTCTGGATCTGGATTTCAGTTGAAGCTGAGTTTTTGTCGATGCATGCGGGGGGAGACTTTTTCTCGTTTGAGCAATTTATTGCCTTCTAGATATCGTTTTGTCTGGGACTCATGTCCGTCGCCTTTGCCTCACGAGCTCCTCGTGAGCGGGACTGCGCGAAGCACGCGCGCGCCAAGCGCGTGCTAACACTGCAACTGGTGCTCACCTCTCGTGGGGCCCCTTCCGACGGGGCAATGAGCTCCGCAAGGTTCTCAGGAACTCGACACATCGCGGCCCAGCGAAAAGCTAGCGCTGACTAATGTAAACCAAGACAGAAAACTCGCATCAGGATTCACAAGTTCACGAGGACACAAACTCACATCGCATGAATAAGTAAAAACTGCAATTTGCTTACATGAGGGGCTCCCCCTCTCAAAATGCTCTTACAAGTTTCCAAGGGCCACGCCCGAGTTTGTGCGCAGGAAGAAATGATAGGAGAACAAGGGATCAGCCAGAAATGTCGCTCGCTGCATCACCCACAGATGCGTCACTCGAGTCGTCGTCTTCATCGGCATCATCGCCGCCATCGGCGACGCCCCCGTCGCCATCGTCGACCACGTCGCCTTCGTCTGCGATGACCACCACCGAGTCATCCTCCGAAGCAAAGGCCCTGACCAACGCGTCCACCTTGTCCTCAACCCAGCGCGCTAGGTCGCCCCGGACAACCATGGGTACGGGGGCGATGGCGGCGTCAAAGTCAAAGTTGGGGTCGGCATTCAGGAGGCGGCTAAAGACACGGGAGAAAGCGCGCTCAAGCAAGCGACGCCCCCTTTCCTCCACGAGCTGGCAAGCTCTGGCAGATCGAGCCTCCAGGCGCGTCACCACCTCTGTGAAGAAGGTCAGGTGGTTGGCATAATCATTTGAGTGAGGGGTCGACGCCTCCACGTTGCAGATATGGCCCAGGGCGATATTGGCCCTATTCTGGAGATCCTGAAGCATAAGGGCATGCTCGCGCTCCAGCGTCCGACGTTGGAGCACCTCCTCCGTTCTTTGCCTCGCGATGGCTTCTGCGTCATCAACCCGCTCCGGAGGGAATGCAGCTCAGTGCGGGCGGAGGCCAAGTCTGACTGCGCCGTGACCAGGGCGGTGGCCATGGCTTCCGCGCGCCTCTCAGCCTCGTCCAACCTGGGCCTGAGGGCAGCATCCCTGCCCTCACCCTCCACGCCCGCGAGCTTCAGCTTCAGGTCGTACCTGCCCTCCAGGTCCGCGCGAACCTCGGCCACCCGGCGGTTCACCTCTTCCTCAACTCCAGCCTCGCGAGCCCCGACGGTATCCTCTGCTTGGGCAACTTGACGCTCCCTCGTCTCCAGTTGCTCGAGCTTGCGGCTACGCTCCATGGCCTCCAGGGCCAGCGCCTCCTCACGCTTCCGGACCTCCTCTTCCTCCGCGGGCGTCCCCCTCAGCGACGCAAGAGCAGCCCTGCACGCCTCCACCTGCTGCTCAAGAGACGCGCTCCAGGCTTGGAGCTCCCACGCGCGTTTCTCCGCAGCCTCGCGGCGGCGATCAGCCTCGTGAGCCTCTTCCAAGGCTTGTGAGCGGGCTTCGTAGGAAACCTTGAGAGACGCCTCAGCCTTCGCGTTCTCAAGGTCACGCTGATAGCGGCCGAGGTTGATAGCCACCTTCAGCTTGCGCCGCTCCACCGCCAGCCGGAGACCTTCAGCCTCAAGACGCGAATCGACACTCGCGAGCTCTTCACCAAGCCTGCTCATCGCGTTCATCGCTTCCTGGAAGAGCTCATGACGAACCACGCTACACCCGCGGTCAAGCTCAAATGCCCGACCTTCTTCGTCCTCCACTTCGGGGGCTGCGGGCGGGGCGCCAAGCGGCGCGCCACCCCTCGGCAGGGGGCTGCGGGCTGGTGCCGCACCCGACACCAGCCCGTCCTCGCGAGAATCCCAAGCCTGCTGGGGCTCGCTGCTCGAAGAGGAGCCGAGGATCGAAGCCAATAAGTTGTCGTCAAAGATTAGCGGTGGAGTCTTGGGCACGCCTGCCAAGCTCCACGCCAGATCAAGGGCAGGAGTGATGTGGCCACAGGTTCAGCGCGCCAGGAAGGCAAGATTGCCCCTTCAACCAACCCTGCTCTAGGGGCAACCAGCGGACTCAGAGCATTCGAGGCTGGCGAAAGAGTTAAGGAAGAAGGAGGACGTTTCTCAGGAGACTCAACGGCCTGAGTGGAAGGAGCCCTGAAAAACTAGCGTCAGAAGAAGAAAGCAGCACACAGAGATCCACAGCGGTACGGTACTTACACGTCAATGGTGATGTACTTCCTCCGCTTGAGCGGTCCGAAGATGTTGCTGCCGCTGGGAGATCCTTTCCTCTTGCGGAGCTCCTCGAAGTCCACACAAAGACGACCAAAACGCTGGATGTGACGGCCGGTGCGCAGCGGGGCCAAAGAAGAGCTCGGAAGAATATCTTCAGGGGTGCCCGGTTGCGGCGAACAGCCGGGCACCGTTTCACCACAACCTCCCGAGGCTCCTGGAGCCTTGGCCTCGGGAGCCGCATGCATCGTCTCCTCAGCAACCGACGCCTCAGGAGGGGAGTGGCAGGCTCCTGAGGATGATACCCCAGGATCACCACTCGGCACATGCTCCTCAGCACTCGAGCCGCAGCCTCCGCCTGAGCTCGCCCACCTGCACCGTCACTTGGGGCGAGCTCAGCGTCAGGGGCAAGGAAGGGAACCACAACGACGGGATTCTCATGAGGCCCCTCCAGGCCGATCGGCCGCGGCCCCCATTCATCGAAGAGAGGCATGTCCTTTACAAATTCATCCTTATTCTTGCAGCGGTACAACAAACAGTTTTTCATAGGCAGTTCGGCCGGCAGAAAGACACCCGTCAGGAACTTGAGCACCGTTCGCCGCATCTCGAGGAGGAGCCCGGACTCCTGAAACCTCATGTGGTCCTGGTTGCTGAGCAAGGTCCACATTGGGCGAGAATGGCGCTGAAGCGGAGCGACCCGACGTTGGACGAATTCCGTCACCACCATCGGTGCAGTTATGCCGCGATCCTTCAGCAACCTCAACCTGAGCCAGACATGGGCAAGGCTGGGGCTCGCGAGCCGCTGATGGCTCCAGCCGGAGTTCGGAACAGCGGGCCCCGACGGAGCCTGAAGCAGAGGACTGAGCACACCGGCATCGACAAACACCCATCATATCCGGAATTCGCTCGTGGATGGAGGAAGCTCGAAATCGATCCCCTCGCCCGCCGTTGAAGCCACGGCCTAGAAGCTCACGCACCCCGAGCATTGCTGAGGATCGGCCAGATGCAATGAGAAGAAGTGACGGAGGAGAGCCACTGAAGGAGCGATGCCCACCATGGCTTCGCACACGAAGGCGAAGACAGCAAGAAGAGTCACAGACTGAGGGTCGAGATGCAGCATGTGGATCTGATAATGCTCAAGCAGAGCATTGGAGAAGGCGGAGAAGGGTGGAATCAGGCCAGCCCAGAGGGCATCTATGAAGATTGGGACCTCGGTGGCCGTCTGAGCCGTGCGAGTGCGAGACGCGGGCCAAGCCACTGTCTCCCCCCAGTCATTGAAGCTGGAAGCAAGCATCAGGCGCACCTTGTCCCTGGCCTCGTTGTTGAGCACCGGAGACCGGCCGAGCGCCAGCGCAAAGGATGGAGGCGCAGCTGGAAGAGACAGAGGACTCTTCCCCTTCTCAGCTTGTTTAGGCACCATGGCAATGGAGCAGGCGGAGCGCGAGTCAGATTGGAGAAGAGAAGGAGAGCCACAAGGAAGCAGGGGAATTGGGGAAGCAAGGTGCAAGAGGCGGAGGAATAATTGTGTAGGCCGCAGGGGGCGCATAGCTAGGCTGATTCAAAGGCAGCGTGGGGAAGCGGAGACGCCCACGTCCAATCAACCTCCACGCATCGACCGAGGCCGCAGGCTTTTGGGGCCCGCGGTGCTCCGAACATACTCGGGGGCTACTGTCGGCGTTCTGGGAAGCCAAGCCCGAGCGTACCTTGGGCCCGGGGGCTACTGTCGGCGTTCTGGGAACGGGGGTCCCCAGACTTGCCTGCCTGTCCAAGGCGCGCTCGGACTTGGCGAATCCAAGGGGCAAGTGCGTAGCGCCGTGGGCCCCAACAGCCTATGGCCTTGGTTGACGCGTGGTGACCGACGGGACGTTGGCGGCCCCGCTTCCCCACACAGCCTTGATATCCGCCTGGCTAGGCGGCCACAGCGTCCTACACAGTTATTCCCTCATTGCTGGCGACGCACGCCCCCAACTCCTCCGCCTTCTCGAAACACAACCTCTTCTCCCTATCTGACCTGAGCTCGTCCCTCCCCGTTGCCATGGCGCCGAGCCGAACGGAGAAGGGGAAGAAGAAGTCCCAGTCCTCAGTCGGACCACCTTCGGCCATTGAGCCTCCCGTCGGTCGATCGTTGGTGCTCAACCAGGAAGCCATGGACAAGGTCAGCCCGGCACTCGCCACCGGCTTCAACTAATGGGGGAGAACGGTGGCTTGGCCTGCATCCCGAGCTTCTATTGATAGGACAGCCACTGAGGTCCAATTCTTCATTGACGCCCTGTGGGCCGGCATGGTTCCTCCTTTCTCCATCTTCTTCAATGTCGTGCTTTCCCACCATCAGATCCATATGATGCACCTAGATCCCCAATCCGTCGCCCTTCTTGCCGTCTTTGCCTTCGTCTGCGAGGCCATGGTGGGCATTGCTCCTTCCGTGGCCCTCCTACGCCATTTCTTCTCGCTGCACCTGACCGATCCCCAGCAATGCTCAGGGTGCCTGAGCTTCCAGGCCGTGGCGGCGACGGCCGGCTCGGGGATTGACTTTGAGCTTCCGCCATCTGCGAGCGGGTTTCGGACACGGTGGGTGTTTCTGGATGTCGGCGTGCTCAGCCCCCTGCTCTCGCCTCCGTCGGCGCTCGCCGCCCCCAGCTCTGGCTGGGGCCACGAGAGGCTCGTTAACCCACGCCTTGCCTTCACCTGGCTCCGGTTGAAGAGGCTAAAGGATCTCGGCATAACCGCGCCCATGGTGATGAAGGAGTTCATCCAGCGCCGCGTCGCTTCACTTCAGCGCCATTCTTGACCGATGTGGGCCTTGTCCGGCAGCACGGACCGTATGAGGCTCCAAGAGCCTGGGCTTCCCCTTGACGCGCGACGAACGGTGCTCGAGGTCCTGACTGGTGACCCTTCGCCAGCCGACATGCCGCAGGAAGGTTGTCTCTTGTACTGCTGCTCGAACAGGGTGGAGTTCTCGAGGCAGATGCCCCCTTTCGATGAGTGGGGGCTGCGTCCGGCCATCCTTGAAGGGCCTAGCGAGAACCCCGTCTCCGTGTTTCCCCTCCCGACTGCCAGCGCCGAGCTCACCCCAAGAGTGGGCGCAAGGGGGCGAGCGCAGCTGAGGGCTGGAGATGCGACTGATGCGGCGCCGACACCGCTCGAGGCTCCTGAGGCGCCATCCCCTGGGGCTCATGACCCCTACCCCGAGGTGATGGTTGAGGGGGCGACTCGATCCGCTGCTCCTGAGGCCGAAACCCCCGAGGCTCCGGCAGGTCACCATGAGGCGGAGCCAGAGGGCTCCCCTCAGGCTAGCACTCCCGAGGACATCCCCTCAGGAGCCTCTCCAGTCGCGCCCATCGCCGGTGGCCGCATCCAGGGCTTCGTCCGGCTCCGCGTGGACTTCGATGCACTCCGCAAGAGGAAGGGGTCTCCAGGCTGCAGCGGTGATGCCTTCCGGCCGTTGAACAGAGGAAGTATATTGCCGTGGACGAGTGAGTACCTTATCCTTGTAGTTTCTTGGGTGCCATCTTTCCTCCTAACCATGGTTTTGAAGGAAATATGCCCTAGAGGCAATAATAAAGTTATTATTTATTTCCTTATATCATGATAAATGTTTATTATTCATGCTAGAATTGTATTAACCGGAAACATAATACTTGTGTGAATACATAGACAAACAGAGTGTCACTAGTATGCCTCTACTTGACTAGCTCGTTGATCAAAGATGGTTATGTTTCCTAGCCATAGACATGAGTTGTCATTTGATTAACGGGATCACATCATTAGGAGAATGATGTGATTGACTTGACCCATTCCGTTAGCTTAGCACTCGATCGTTTAGTATGCTGCTATTGCTTTCTTCATGACTTATACATGTTCCCATGACTATGAGATTATGCAACTCCTGTTTACCGGAGGAACACTTTGTGTGCTACCAAACATCACAACGTAACTGGGTGATTATAAAGGTGCTCTACAGGTGTCTCCAAAGGTACTTGTTGGGTTGGCGTATTTCGAGATTAGGATTTGTCACTCCGATTGTCGGAGAGGTATCTCTGGGCCACTCAATAATACACATCACTATAAGCCTTGCAAGCATTGTAACTAATGAGTTAGTTGCGGGATGATGTATTACGGAACGAGTAAAGAGACTTGCCAGTAACGAGATTGAACTAGGTATCGAGATACCGACGATCGAATCTCGGGCAAGTAACATACCGATGACAAAGGGAACAACGTATGTTGTTATGCGGTCTGACCGATAAAGATCTTCATAGAATATGTGGGAACCAATATGAGCATCCAGGTTCCGGTATTGGTTATTGACCGGAGAGGTGTCTCGGTCATGTCTACATAGTTCTCGAACCCGTAGGGTCCGCACACTTAACGTTACGATGACAGTTATATTATGAGTTTATATGTTTTGATGTACCGAAGGTTTTTCGGAGTCCCGGATGTGATCACGGACATAACGAGGAGTCTCGAAATGGTCGATACATAAAGATTGATATATTGGAAGCCTACGTTTGGATATCGGAAGTGTTCCGGGTGAAATCGGGATTTTTCCGGAGTACCGGGAGGTTACCAGAACCCCCCGGTAACTTAATGGGCCTTAGTGGGCCTAGGTGGAAGAGAGGAGAGGAGGCCAGGGCAGGGCCGCACGCCCCTCCCCCCCAGTCCGAATAGGACAAGGAGAGGGTGGGGGCGCCCCCCTTTCCTTCCTCCCCTCCACCTCTTCCCCCTCTCTCTCCTAGTCCAACATGGAAAATGGGGGGAGTCCTACTCCTGGTAGGAGTAGGACTCCTCCTGGCACGCCTCTCCCCTTGGCTGGCCGGACCCCCCTTGCTCCTTTATATACGGGGGCAGGGGGGCACCTCTAGACACACAATTGATCATTGATCTCTTAGCCGTGTGCGATGCCCCCCTCCACCATATTACACCTCGATAATATCGTAGCGGTGCTTAGGCGAAGCCCTGCGTCGGTAGAACATCATCATTGTCACCACGCCGTCGTGCTGACGAAACTCTCCCTCAACACTCGGCTGGATTGGAGTTCCAGGGACGTTATTGAGCTGAACGTGTGCTGAACTCGGAGGTGCCGTGCGTTCGGTACTTTATCTGTCGGATCGTGAAGACGTACGACTACATCAACCGTGTTGTGTTAACGCTTCTGCTTTCGGTCTACGAGGGTACGTGGACAACACTCTCCCCTCTCGTTGTTATGCATCACCATGATCTTGCGTGTGCGTAGGAATTTTTTTTGAAATTACTACGTTCCCCAACAGTGGCATCCGAGCCTGGTTTTATGCGTTGATGTTATATGCACGAGTAGAACACAAGTGAGTTGTGGGCGATATAAGTCATACTGCTTACCAGCATGTCATATTTTGATTCAGCGGTATTGTGAGATGAAGCGGCCCGGACCGACATTACGCGTACGCTTACGCGAGACTGGTTTCACCGTTGCGAGCACTCGTTCCTTAAAGGTGACTGGCGGGTGTCTGTCTCTCTCACTTTAGTTGAACCGAGTGTGGCTACGCCCGGTCCTTGCGAAGGTTAAAACAGCACCAACTTGACAAACTATCGTTGTGGTTTTGATGCGTAGGTAAGAACGGTTCTTGCTAAGCCCGTAGCAGCCACGTAAAACTTGCAACAACAAATTAGAGGACGTCTAACTTGTTTTTGCAGGGCATGTTGTGATGTGATATGGTCAAGACATGATGCTGAATTTTATTGTATGAGATGATCATGTTTTGTAACCGAGTTATCGGCAACTGGCAGGAGCCATATGGTTGTCGCTTTATTGTATGCAATGCAATCGCCATGTAATTGTTTTACTTTATCACTAAGCGGTAGCGATAGTCGTAAAAGCAATAGTTGGCGAGACGACAACGATGCTACGATGGAGATCAAGGTGTCGCGCCGGTGATTATAGAGATATGGCCTCGGAACACTGAGACCGAAAGGTCGAGCGTGAATCATATAGTAGATATGACAACATAGTGATGTTGGTTATGGTTTAGTTGATTTGGATCACGTAATCACTTAGATGATTAGAGGGATGTCTATCTAAGTGGGAGTTCTTAAGTAATATGATTAATAGAACTTAAATTTATCATGAACTTAGTACCTGATAGTATCTTGCTTGTCTATGTTAATTGTAGATAGATGGCCCGTGCTGTTGTTCCGCTGAATTTTAATGCGTTCCTTGAGAAAGCAAAGTTGAAAGATGATGGTAGCAATTATACGGACTGGGTCCGTAACTTGAGGATTATCCTCATTGCTGCATAGAAGAATTACGTCCTGGAAGCACCGCTGGGTGCCAGGCCTGCTGTAAGAGCAACACCAGAGGTTATGAACGTCTGGCAGAGCAAAGCTGATGACTACTCGATAGTTCAGTGTGCCATGCTTTACGGCTTAGAACCGGGTCTTCAATGACGTTTTGAACATCATGGAGCATATGAGATGTTCCAGGAGTTGAAGTTAATATTTCAAGCAAATGCCCGGATTGAGAGATATGAAGTCTCCAATAAGTTCTACAGCTGCAAGATGGAAGAGAATAGTTCTGTCAGTGAGCATATACTCAAAATGTTTGGGTATAACAATCACTTGATTCAACTTGGAGTTAATCTTCCGGATAATAACGTCATTGACAGAATTCTTCAGTCACTGCCACCAAGCTACAAGAGCTTCGTGATGAACTATAACATGCAAGGGATGAATAAGACAATTCCCGAGCTCTTCGCAATGCTAAAGGCAGTGGAGGTAGAAATCAAAAAGGAGCATCAAGTGTTGATGGTCAATAAGACCACTAGTTTCAAGAAAAAGGGCAAAGGGAAGAAGAAGGGGAACTTCAAGAAGTACAGCAAGCAAGTTGCTATTCAGGAGAAGAAACCCAAATCTGGACCTAAGCCTGAGACTAAGTGCTTCTACTGCAAGTAGACTGGTCACTGGAAGCGGAACTGCCCCAAGTATTTGGCGGATAAGAAGGATGGCAAGGTGAACAAAGGTATATGTGATATACATGTTATTGATGTGTACCTTACCAGAGCTCGCAGTAGCACCTGGGTATTTGATACTGGTTCTGGTGCTAATATTTGCAACTCGAAACAGGGACTACGGATTAAGCGAACACTGGCCAAGGACGAGGTGACGATGCGCGTGGGAAACGGTTCCAAAGTCGATGTGATCGCCGTCGGCATGCTACCTCTACATCTACCTTCGGGATTAGTATTAGACCTAAATAATTGTTATTTGGTGCCAGCGTTGAGCATGAATATTATATCTGGATCTTGTTTGATGCGAGACGGTTATTCATTTAAATCAGAGAATAATGGTTGTTCTATTTATATGAGTAATATCTTTTATGGTCATGCACCCTTGAAGAGTGGTCTATTTTTAATGAATCTCGGTAGTAGTGACACACATATTCATAATGTCGAAGCCAAAAGATGCAGAGTTGATAATGATAGTGCAACTTATTTGTGGCACTGCCGTTTAGGTCATATCGGTGTAAAGCGCATGAAGAAACTCCATAATGATGGACTTTTGGAATCACTTGATTATGAATCACTTGGTACTTGCGAACCGTGTCTCATGGGCAAGATGAGTAAAACACATTTCTCCGGAACTATGGAGAGAGCAACTGATTTGTTGGAAATCATACATACAGATGTATGTGGTCCGATGAATATTGAGGCTCGTGGCGGATATTGTTATTTTCTCACCTTCACAGATGATTTGAGCAGATATGGGTATATCTACTTAATGAAACATAAGTCTGAAACATTTGAAAAGTTCAAAGAATTTCAGAGCGAAGTTGAAAATCATCGTAACAAGAAAATAAAGTTTCTACGATCAGACCGTGGAGGAGAATATTTGAGTTACGAGTTTGGCCTACATTTGAAACAATGCGGAATAGTTTTGCAACTCACGCCACCCGGAACACCACAATGTAATGGTGTGTCCGAACGTCGTAATCGTACTTTAGTAGATATGGTGCGATCTATGATGTCTCTTACTGATTTACCGCTATCGTTTTGGGGTTATGCTTTAGAGACGGCTGCATTCACTCTAAATAGGGCACCATCGAAATCTGTTGAGACGACGCCTTATGAACTATGGTTTGGCAAGAAACCAAAGTTGTCGTTTCTTAAAGTTTGGGGTTGCGATGCTTATGTGAAGAAACTTCAACCTGATAAGCTCGAACCTAAATCGGAGAAATGTGTCTTCATAGGATACCCAAAGGAAAATGTTGGGTACACCTTCTATCACAGATCCGAAGGCAAGACATTCGTTGCTAAGAATGGATCCTTTCTAGAGAAGGAGTTTCTCTCGAAAGAAGTGAGTGGGAGGAAAGTAGAACTTGATGAGGTAACTGTACCTGCTCCCTTATTGGAAAGTAGATCATCACAGAAACCAGTTTCTGTGACACCTACACCAATTAGTGAGGAAGTTAATGATAATGATCATGAAACTTAAGATCAAGTTATTACTGAACCTCGTAGGTCAACCAGATTAAGATCCGCACCAGAGTGGTACGGTAATCCTGTTCTGGAGGTTATGTTACTAGACCATGGCGAACCTACGAACTATGAAGAAGCGATGGTGAGCCCAGATTCCACAAAATGGCTTGAGGCCATGAAATCCGAGATGGGATCCATGTATGAGAACAAAGTATGGACTTTGGTTGACTTGCCCGATGATCGGCAAGCCATTGAAAATAAATGGATCTTCAAGAAGAAGACTGACGCTGACGGTAATGTTACTGTCTATAAAGCTCGACTTGTTGCGAAAGGTTTTCGACAAGTTCAAGGATTGACTACGATGAGACCTTCTCACCCGTAGCGATGCTCAAGTCTGTCCGAATCATGTTAGCAATTGCCGCATTTTATGATTATGAAATTTGGCAAATGGATGTCAAAACTGCATTCCTGAATGGATTTCTGGAAGAAGAGTTGTATATGATGCAACCGGAAGGTTTTGTCGATCCAAAGGGAGCTAACAAAGTGTGCAAGCTCCAGCGATCCATTTATGGACTGGTGCAAGCCTCTCGGAGTTGGAATAAACGCTTTGATAGTGTGATCAAAGCATTTGGTTTTATACAGACTTTTGGGGAAGCCTGTATTTACAAGAAAGTGAGTGGGAGCTCAGTAGCATTTCTGATATTATATGTGGATGACATATTGCTAATTGGAAATGATATAGAATTTCTGGATAGCATAAAGGGATACTTGAATAAGAGTTTTTCAATGAAAGACCTTGGTGAAGCTGCATATATATTGGGCATCAAGATCTATAGAGATAGATCAAGATGCTTAATTGGACTTTCACAAAGCACATACCTTGACAAAGTTTTGAAGAAGTTCAAAATGGATCAAGCAAAGAAAGGGTTCTTGCCTGTATTACAAGGTGTGAGATTGAGTAAGACTCAATGCCCGACCACTGCAGAAGATAGAGAGAAGATGAAAGATGTTCCCTATGCTTCAGCCATAGGCTCTATCATGTATGCAATGCTGTGTACCAGACCTGATGTGTGCCTTGCTATAAGTTTAGCAGGGAGGTACCAAAGTAATCCAGGAGTGGATCACTGGACAGCGGTCAAGAACATCCCGAAATACATGAAAAGGACTAAGGATATGTTTCTCGTTTATGGAGGTGACAAAGAGCTCATCGTAAATGGTTACGTTGATGCAAGCTTTGACACTGATCCAGACGAATCTAAATCGCAAACCGGATACGTGTTTACATTGAACGGTGGAGCTGTCAGTTGGTGCAGTTCTAAGCAAAGTGTCGTGGCGGGATCTACGTGTGAAGCAGAGTACATAGCTGCTTCAGAAGCAGCAAATGAAGGAGTCTGGATGAAGGAGTTCATATCCGATCTAGGTGTCATACCTAGTGCATCGGGTCCAATGAAAATCTTTTGTGACAATACTGGTGCAATTGCCTTAGCAAAGGAATCCAGATTTCACAAAAGAACCAAGAACATCAAAAGGCGCTTCAATTCCATCCGGGATTTAGTCCAGGTGGGAGACATACAAATTTGCAAGATACATACGGATCTGAATGTTGCAGACCCGTTGACTAAGCCTCTTCCACGAGCAAAACATGATCAGCACCAAGACTCCATGGGTGTAAGAATCATTACTGTGTAATCTAGATTATTGACTCTAGTGCAAGTGGGAGACTGAGGGAAATATGCCCTAGAGGCAATAATAAAGTTATTATTTATTTCCTTATATCATGATAAATGTTTATTATTCATGCTAGAATTGTATTAACCGGAAACATAATTCTTGTGTGAATACATAGACAAACAGAGTGTCACTAGTATGCCTCTACTTGACTAGCTCGTTGATCAAAGATGGTTATGTTTCCTAGCCATAGACATGAGTTGTCATTTGATTAACGAGATCACATCATTAGGAGAATGATGTGATTGACTTGACCCATTCTGTTAGCTTAGCACTCGATCGTTTAGTATGTTGCTATTGCTTTCTTCATGACTTATACATGTTCCTATGACTATGAGATTATGCAACTCCCGTTTACCGGAGGAACACTTTGTGTGCTACCAAACGTCACAACGTAACTGGGTGATTATAAAGGTGCTCTACGGGTGTCTCCAAAGGTACTTGTTGGGTTGGCGTATTTCGAGATTAGGATTTGTCACTCCGATTGTCGGAGAGGTATCTCTGGGCCCACTCAGTAATACACATCACTATAAGCCTTGCAAGCATTAAACTAATGAGTTAGTTGTGGGATGATGTATTACAGAATGAGTAAAGAGACTTGCCAGTAACGAGATTGAACTAGGTATCGAGATACCGACGATCGAATCTCGGGCAAGTAACATACCGATGACAAAGGGAACAACTTATGTTGTTATGCGGTCTGACCGATAAAGATCTTCGTAGAATATGTGGGAACCAATATGAGCATCCAGGTTCCGCTATTGGTTATTGACCGGGGAGGTGTCTCGGTCATGTCTACATAGTTCTCGAACCCGTAGGGTCCGCACGCTTAACGTTACGATGACAGTTATATTATGAGTTTATATGTTTTGATGTACCAAAGGTTGTTCGGAGTCCCGGATGTGATCACGGACATAACCAGGAGTCTCGAAATGGTCGAGACATAAAGATTGATATACTGGAAGCCTATGTTTGGATATCGGAAGTGTTCCGGGTGAAATCAGGATTTTTCCGGAGTACCGGGAGGTTACCGGAACCCCCCGGTAACTTAATGGGCCTTAGTGGGCCTAGGTGGAAGAGAGGAGAGGAGGCCAGGGCAGGGCCGCACGCCCCTCCCCCCCAGTCCGAATAGGACAAGGAGAGGGGGGCGGCGCCCCCCTTTCCTTCCTCCCCTCCACCCCTTCCCCCTCTCTCCAACATGGAAAAGGGGGGAGTCCTACTCTCGGTAGGAGTAGGACTCCTCCTGGCGCGCCTCTCCCCTTGGCCGGCCGGACCCCCCTTGCTCCTTTATATACGGGGGCAGGGGGCACCTCTAGAGACACAATTGATCATTGATCTCTTAGCCGTGTGCGGTGCCCCCCTCCACCATATTACACCTGGATAATATCGTAGCGGTGCTTAGGCGAAGCCCTGCGTCGGTAGAACATCATCATTGTCACCACGCCGTTGTGCTGACGAAACTCTCCCTCAACACTCGGCTGGATCGGAGTTCGAGGGACATCATCGAGCTGAACGTGTGCTGAACTCGGAGGTGTCGTGCGTTCGGTACTTGATCGGTCGGATCGTGAAGACGTACGACTACATCAACCGCGTTGTGTTAACGCTTCCGATTTCGGTTTACGAGGGTACGTGGACAACACTCTCCCCTCTCGTTGCTATGCATCACCATGATCTTGCGTGTGCGTAGGAATTTTTTTGAAATTACTACGTTCCCCAACAGGTTTCTCAGGCCCACTTTTGCCAGGATGACGAAACCTTCCGAAGAGCAACCTTCTCCTACTCCGCACCCTCCATTGACCCTGAGTGTCTCACGCCAGCCCGCCGCGCTTGGTGCAATATCGGCAGGGGAGATGGGTGTGCCAGCCTGGCGCCTTGATCCCGCGCTCCTGCCGCCCTTCCTTCACGGCCCGGTCCGGGGCTCGGGAAGTGTGCCAAGGGCTCCACCCCTAGTTGGGGACGGCGGCTGGATGACCTCGATCCTGGCTTCTTCTTCAAGCAGCAGGCTCTCACCCATCTGGGCCCTTGCCGAGGCCCAAACGGCGGCTGGCGAAGCACCTGCCTCCAGCCCCCTGCTGGGAGGCAGCGAACCGCTTCGCACCCCTTCAGCAACCCCTGCTGTGGGGGATGGACCTGGTCACGCGCTCAAGTTTGCGCACGAGCGGGGCGTCGTCATCCACGAGCTCTTGCAGGAGGCAATGGGCGCGCTAAGCCGACTTGGCGGAGAATGTCGGATTTCGGGTTCCGGCAAAACCCTTGAGGTTCGAACACTGGGGTGCGCACGAAGATCTCCCCCTACCTAATCATGCCCTCTGCCTCACCGCAATCTCAAATCTTACCTCAACGAACCCGCAACACAAGAGACACGAGGTTTATACTGGTTCGGGCCACCGGTGTGGTGTAATACCCTACTCCAGTGTGTGGTGGTAGATTGCCTCTTGGGCTGAGGATGAACAGTACAAGGGAAGAACAGCCTCCTGAGGAGAGGTGTTCTTGTGTTCGATGAACTTGTGTGGGTGAGGATGATCTGAATCAGTTTGAGATCAGTTCTGGCTGAGTTCCAGATGAGTCTCGGCTGAGTTTCGGCTGAGTCCTTCCACTACTGTGGTGGCTAGTCCTATTTATAGTGGCCTTGGCCCTCTCCCCAATATTGAGCGGGAAGGGATGCCACAACGGCCAATTCGAGGGGGGCAACTAGTACAAGTTATCCTGACTAAAGGTGGTCTTCGCCTGCCAAAGGCTCTGGTGGTGACGCCGTCTTGGGCTCCACGGTGACCTTCGCCCTGCCGTCCTGCTGGTCTTGGTCTTGTTGCACCGATATGGAAACCTTTGCCTGAGGCCTCGGGACTCCTCGCCTGTGCTTGCCCCTTCAGCACCAAAGATGAAACGAGGACACTGCATGCACTGCCGCCTGCCTGGCGCCCACCTGGCGAGGTTCGCCTTGCCTTGATCTCTCCGCCCCTCATGAGCCAGCCTGATGAGGCCGCTCCCAAGGAGGTCTTGTGTCGTCCGCCTCGCGAGGCTTCGCCCCTTGCGGGGGTCTTGAGTGTTTGCTGGTGAAGATGGGCCGTACAGGGCCGCTGGGAGAGCCATGCCATGGGCCGCAGGCAGGCAAGTCTGGGGACCCCCATTCCCAGAACGCCGACAGTAGCCCCCGGGCCCAAGGCGCGCTCGGACTTTGCTTCATGGCGAAGCCAAAGGGCAAGTGCAGAGCACCGCGGGCCCCAACAGCCTGCGGCCTTGGTCGACGCGTGGTGATTGATTGGACGTGGGCATCTGCGATTTCCTACGCTGCCTCGGCAACTGCTCGTCTGACAAAAGGCTGGCGCGGGCTATGCTTGACTTCATTGCTTTCCTCCACCCTGCTCCAGATCCCCTTTCCCGCTCTTTGCTTCCGAAATCTGCAGATCTGCTTCAATCCTCTTCTGAGCTTTCGACCAATGGCGCCTTGCAAGGTCAAGCCCGCTTCGCCACCGGCTTGGTACGAGCCGGCTGTGGACGCGCCCAACGTCTCGGAGAAGAACCTCGTTGCCACGCGCCTGCTGACGGCAGGGGAGAGCAACGAGAAGTGGAAGACCAAGCTCCGGGCCGGCTCCGCCGAGCCGGAGGCTCAGGGGAGCACCTTCTACCCCTTCTTCATGAGCAGCGTCGTCGCTGGCCTGGTTCCCCCCTTCTCCGACTTCTTCTACGCCGTCCTCCGCCATTACAGGTTGCAGGCCCTTCATCTCCACCCCAACTCCATTCTTCACTTGTCGATCTTCGCCTTCTACTGCGAGGCGTATGTCGGGGTGATGCCGTCCGTGGCTCTGCTGCGCCACTTCTTCTTCCTCCGAATCAACGAGGGTCATACCTCAGGGTGCGCCAATTTCGTCGCGGCCGGCAAGGCCAACGCAATCTCAAAGGCCGGGAAGAAGGCCGATGGATTTAGGAGCAAGTTGATCATGATGGATGCCAAGTGTGTCCACCCTCGGCTAAGGTTGCCGACGGAGATGCCCCAGTCTGACGTGGTGTGGTCCCGCCCGAAGCTTACTGACGATCGGGCGACATTGGTGCTGGAGAAGATGAACGCTGACCTGAAGCCAGGCAATGCGAAGGCGGCGAAGCTGACGGGGGTCGTGCTCCTGAGGGAGTTCCTGATGCAGCTGGTGGCTCCACTCCAGGCGTGCTCACGCCCCCTGTGGACGCTTGGGAGTGAAGAAGACAAGCTTCACCTGAGTCCGGTGGCCTTGCCTAACGAGGAGCTGGCCGTGGCTCTCCGCCTCTTGGTCGGGGACGACCAGGAGTATCCGCCGAGTGCCATCGTTCCCTTGTTCCTTCGCAAGGATGGGGCGCAGGTTGTGGCCGCCATGCCCACCTTCGACGAGCGTGGCCTGGTGTCGCCGGCGCCCCTTGTGGTCCCAGAGGCGATGACGCCGGTGGACTTGTCTTCAGGCGATTCCCGCAGGGAGGGGGAAGAGGAGGAAGACGAGGAGCATGACTCGGAGGTGACCCCCCGAGGGGATGGGAGAGACCTCCCCCTTGAGCAAGGCCGACATCCTCCGCACCCTTCCTGACGACGATGAGGCCGACGTCCCCCAGGAGAAAGAGGAGCCGCCCGTGATCCCGGCGAGGGGCAGGTCCGCGCTGATCTACCGAGGTGCTGCTTCTGCTCCAGCACCGCCTGGAGTTGCTTCCGGCCCATCTGCTGCTCCTTCGTCTGCTCCTGGAGCCCGTGCGCCCGCGCCTAAGGCTGTGAGGCTCTCGGGCTTCAAGCTTAGCAAGAGGAGGGTGGACTACACCGCGGTGGACCAGTAAGTGTTCATGCCCCACCTTGTTCTTGATCATGCTGCTTATTCTTGACGTTCACCATTGATTGGCTAGGCCGCTGCCTGCGGCGAAGAAGAGGAAGGAGGGTACGGTGACACCGCCCGGGGCCGATCCACCCGCGGCAGCCGCACCTCCCTCCGTGAAGAAGGGGAACGATGGCGCTCGCACCTCCCCGGCCCGGTCGCCCTCGCGAGGCCTGGAAGGGCATCCTCGTGAGGATTCAGCCCCCGTGGCCCCGCTGGCTGCGGAGGCGCTGATGTCCGGCGCGGCTGCTGATTTCCCCAAAGCTCAGGAGCCTCCAGTCTCCCAGGCTATAGTGACGACGTCGCCTCTTCCTCCTCCTGCTACACCGCTGATTCCAGACCCTTCTGCCTCCCCTGATGTCCTGGAGCACGCTCTTCGTGAGATGTCCCGGCTGCGAGAAGATCTTTAGGGCGCCGACCCCCACCTGATAGCCGGGCGACTGGAGCTGGTCTCTGGCTGGCTTCATTCCGACGCGTCTGTTCGGGCGGCGCTGAGCCAGGCCGCGGCAACCTCCGAGAAGGAGAGGCAGGCGGCCGACCAAGCCGCGGCTGCTCGCGAGGCGGCGCTGAAGGATGTCGAGGCTGCCCGGGGTCGCTACCGGGAGCTGGAAGCTGAGCTGGAGACTCTGTGCAACGAGCGTGCGGAAGAAGCTCGTGGCTGCAAGGCGGAGGAGGAGAAGATGAAGGCCCGGGAGGACGACGTCAAGGATCGCTAGACCGAGCTGGAGGAGTCGGCGAAGGTGCAGGCCATGGAACGCAGCCGGCTGGAGAAGCTGGAGCAGAAGGTGGAGGCGGAGAAGGCCGAGCTTGACGCCAAGGTAAAAGTTTTGGCCGAGGACCGCGCGGCCTTCGCGCTCCTGAAGGAGAGGTCTCGCATGGCACTAAAGGCACTCTACGAGAAGAGCTTGGAGAAGCCGCTGACCACCGACGAGGACGGCCCCACCCAGCTACTTCCCTACTTGGTCGAGGCGCTTCAGGAAGTCGTGAGTGGTATCGGCCCCATGGCAGAGGAAGAAGCTCGTGTCCTTTCCTCAGCTGCGCTGACGCGCATCTTCAGACACCTCCATCTTCGCGATCCTGCCGCCTGCCTAGAAGAGCTGCTGGAGCCTGTGGACGACGAGCACTGCGCAGCCGCTGCCACAGCCGTGAAGGGTTAGGTGGAGGCCCTGTTGAAGAAGTTCCGCGCCTTCGACCGGCGGTGCTACTGATCCTGCAGCCCCGGCCAGTGGTACAGGTGAAGGCGACACCACCAAGGAAGGAGCGCCTCTTGCAGGCACCGGCGGTGTCTAGGGATGACTTGCTTGCGGCTCCCTTCCTGTTTAAACTCCTGCAACATGTACCGTGCCTTGTGGAGGCGTTTAAACTTGTGTTTGATATTCAGAGAACAATATGTCTTGTAATATTTGGTTTGAGATTTTGCGATTTCCTTCCCATTTGCTTTACGTTCTACATCAGCAGAGCCCGACCTCGCGCATACCTCAGCCGCCGTTGGGTCGTCCGGATCACCAGGACGAGACCAAGGAGTGAGGGGCTACGTGGCCAGTTAGGCTCCTGAGTCGCGATGCTCAGGAGTCCCCCTTGACACGCAAACAGCTTATGGAAAGGAGATGCAGGGGTAGGTCTAGTGTTCTACGTCCGCACGGCCCGACCCTGCGCATACCTCAGTCGCCGTTGGGTTGTCCGGATCACCAGGACGAGACCAAGGAGTGAGGGGCTACGTGGCCAGTTAGGCTCCTGAGTCGCGATGCTCAGGAGTCCCCCTTGACGCTCAAACGACCTTCATACCTTTTTCCTTGCTGAGGCTCCTCTTAGGAGGGCGCGCGACGACCAGGTCCGGGGGACCTGGCAGGGCGGCATACGCTTGGGCGTGACCCAAGCGCAACCCTTGTGCCCAGCCCCCTTGCGCGACTCTCCCAAGGGTAGGCGTTGCAATGGGGCCAGACACTGAGCTCAAGGGCTGCCTGAGGTTGATACGGCCGTGAGGCCGCCCTCAGTTGTTTATCACCAGCTCGGAGCATAGCGCTTCCGCACTTGCACGGGCATAGCCGCTCCTCGGCAGTATCGACAGCCAGAGTGGAGCATGGTGCTTCCACTGGTACGTGGGAGGGGACTCCCTACGGCGGAGAGCCCCCGGGGCGTGTACAGCCCCGCCCTGACACGTGGCTTGCACAGCAGGGCTAGACAAGGTGTGTCTGGGCACTCGTGAGCCAGCGCGGGACTCACAAGGCCCTACCTCAAGGCGGGTTGCGCCTGGTCTTGGTTCTTGGTGGCTGTGGTGGTCCTGCGAGATGGTTAGACAACCTGCGTCGAACGAATATCCCGAGGCTATCACATGAGAAGGCCAAGCACCAACAACCCCAGGAGGTGACGTGAACGGGGCTGGCCCGCCAGACAGAGCTCAGACGTTGGATTTATCGATGCTGCAAGGACGGGCCCGAGCACAGACGCCGTGCCTAGCCTCCTTATGCGAAGGATCCTGAAGAAAGACGCTCGGCGCGCGGCTCCCATGGTGGGTGAGAATCAAGCAGGTGATAACCATAGATAGATTACGCATGGAAAGTGAACTCGCTTAGATAAATGCAAGAATGATACACGCCACTGGGCTGGACCCGAGCGGCTTGGAGATGATGCAGCCCGAGGGGCACCCCCAACAGGGCAAGCTAAAGGCATAAAAGGATACATGCCGCAGGGACAGACCCACACGGCCTGTGAATGATGCAGCCCGAGGGGCGCTCCCAGCTAAATGAACTTGGAAAATGTCGCCTGAATCCGTTGTAGAAGGGGTGTTGGGGCAGCTGAAGATGCATGGCGAAGGGGCTGCTCCTCACGAGGACCCTGGGCCTCGGGAGGCTCTGGGGGTCCAGGCAGTTCCTTGAGGACCGTCTCCATCTCCGCCAGGACTGCGTGATGCCTGGCCTCCTGAGCCGCCAGGATGCTCCGCAGGTTGCGCTAGAAGGCGGACGCCACACCCGGCAAGCCAAAAGGCTCGCGAACGTAGCTGTGAGGTGGGCCCTAGCAACGTCCCACGCGCGAAGGCCAGAAGAGCTCCTGAGATGCGGCTCTGTTGAGCCCTGGGATGTCGACGCAGATGCGCAGCCCTCCATCCTCGCCTGGATGGGGAGCCGCGCCAGGTGAGCGGCGGTCGCTGCGCATGGCTCTTGCATCCTGTAGTTCCTGAGTGGTTTTGGCAATGAACTCCTGAGTGTTGGGCGCTCCTCGCCCGGTGTCCTCCTGAGGGAACCGTGATGCGAAGCACGCCTCCAAGTGGTGCCCGAGTGCCTCCCTCGTGATGTTGGCAAGGTCGGAGGCCCTCCAGAAGAGAGCCCCCGAGCCCTGCTCGAGGAGGACGCCGGGCGCACCTTCCTATGCGAGGGAGGGAGGCGCCCCAGGCACGGGCGCCGATCCTGACATGGCTCCACTTGCGGTGCCGCTCTCCTGAGGCCCTGTGTGGAGTAGCTGCTTCTTCTTCTTGGGGATAGCCTCAGGAGGGTACTCGCCCTTGCTGTCGGGGTCTTCGATTGACGCTGCTTGGAAGGCACGCTCGAGGGAGCACACCGCATCTCTTTCTTCCCAGGGGACCGTGATAATCCCGCGCTTCCTGGCATCTTGAGGATGTTGTAGCCGTGGTGAGTCACCGCCATGAACTTGGCCAGGGCCGGATACCCGAGGATGGCGTTTTACGGCAGGAGGATGTGGGCGACGTCGAAGTTGATGAGCTCGGTGCGGTAGTTGTCGTGCTGTCCAAAGGTGACAGGGAGGCGGACCTGCCCTATCGGGGTGGTGGAGCCGTCGGCCACTCCGGAGAAGGGCTTGGTAGGCTGAAGCTGAACGTAGGGCACTTGAAGGCTGTCGAATGTCTCAATGGATAGGACGTTACGCCCCGTGCCACCGTCGATGAGGGTCTTGGTGACTTGTACGTTGTTGATGACGGGTGAACAGAGCATCGGGAGGGCGCCGTTGGTGGCCGCGCACTTGAGCTGGTCCGCCGAACTGAAGGTGATGGCGCACTTGGACCACCTGAGTGGGTGTGTGGCTTTGAGCCTGGGGAGGACTGCGTTCACCTCACGAGCAAACTGCTTGAAGATACGCTGAGAGGCTGGGGCTTGGGCTCCGCCCAAGATGCAGGAGATAGCACGTGATTCCTGGAAGCCCCCAGCCCCCTCGTCTTGATGGTGGTCGTCGTTCCTTCTTGGTGGTGGCGGCAGCGGAGGAAGACTAGCGTTGCCCTGGGGGCGGTCCTCGCGATGCTGATCTCTCCATGCGCCCTCACGAGGCTGGTCCTGCCAGCGATCTTCGCGAGGCCGGTCGCGCCACTCCTGGCGAGGGCCACGATCGTCCCGGCGTCCTCCGCCATGTCCTCCTCCTAGGCCGTAGCCCCGGTCATTGCACTCGGGGCGTCGACCGAGGCATCCATCTTGAATGGCCCTGAGCTCTTGATAGTCGTTGGTGTTATGGCTGTGTACATTGTGGAAGCCGCAGAACGGTCGGCTGCTCTTGGATGACTCGGGCTGGTCCCGGCTGCGCTTTGTGTCCGGCTCCGCCGCGAGCACGGCCACTCCCTTGCGCTTCACGTCCTTGGCCTTGGCCTTCTTCTCCTCAGGGTCGGCAGCCGGGAGCTCAAGGTGGGAAAGGCGCCCTTCCTCAGCTCTTGCGCACTTGGTCGCCAGGTTGAACAGCTCCAGAGACGTGCATAGCTCCTCGTGGATGGCGAGCTCTTCCTTCATCTTGACGTCGCAGACGCCATCAGAAAACGCCAAGATGATGGCCTCATCCGTCACCTTGGGGATCTTGAGGCGAACATTGTTGAAGCACTGGATGTACTTCTGGAGGGTCTCTCCTGGCTGCTGCTTGATGCGGCGCAGGTCACCTGCGGCCGGAGGGCGGTCGCGATTGCCCTGGAAGTTGGCGACGAAGCGGTCACGCATCTCGTCCCAGGAGGAGATTGAATCCGGGGGCAGGTTCAGGAGCCAAGAACGAGCACCATCCTTGAGCGCCATGGGGAGCCAGTTCGTCAAGACTTTCTCATCGCTGTTGGCCGTCTCGATGCTCAGCTCGTAGAGCTGCAAGAACTCCGCGGGGTCGGGGGTGCCTTCGTAGCGAGGAGGCGGATCCGGCTTGAACTTGCCTGGCCAGGCGACGCTACACAGCTTAGGGGTGAAGGCGCGGCAGCCTGCCGTGGTCACCAGGGCCCTTCGATGATGCAGAGCCTGCCCTTGATGCCCGCGCACCACCGCTGCACACGACACGCGATCTTGTCGTGGTGCCGCTTGGAGCACGGGAGCGTTTTCTTGCGGCCGGGGAACTTCTTGGCAACTTCCTTCTTCTCGCGCGGGCATCCGGCACAGTGGCCACGCCTTGGCGCCAGGACGCCGTCTTGGGGCAGAGGTGGTGGAGGCGCTCCGTGGGCCACGTCGCCCGCAGCTGGCGGAGGGCGAGTGTCGGCGTTCTGGGAACGGGGGTCCCTAGACTTGCCTGCCTGCGGCCCACGGCGTGGCTAGGTCAGCAGGCCATACGGCCCATCTTCATCAACAAGGCATCCAAGACCCTCGCGAGGGGCCAAGCCTCGCGAGGCGGGCGATGCAAGACCTCCTCAGGAGTGGCCTAGTCAGGCAGGCTCACGAGGAGCGGAGATATCAAGGTGGGGCGAACCTCATGAGGCTCTCGTGACGTGAGCCATGACGATCGGCGCCAGGCGGGCGCCAGCACGCGCAGCGTCCTTGTTTCCTCTTTGGTGCTAAGGAGACCAGCGCAGGCGAGGAGTATCGAGGCATCAGGCAAAGGTTGCTATATCAGTGCAACGAGACCAAGACCAGGAGGATGGCAAGACGGAGGTCATCGTGGAGCCCAGGACGACGTCACCACCAGAGCCTTTCGCAGGCGAAGACCACTTTTGTCAGGATAGCTTGTACTAGCTGTCCCCCTTCAAATTTGCCCGCCGTTGGGAAGAGGACCAGGGCCTATATAAGTAGAGCTAGCCACCACAGTAGGGGCATCGAGCAGTTCATCCAACTCTTACCCGCTAAGTCACCAAGCACAAGAACACCTCAACCTCAGGAGGTTGTTCTTCTCCCGGTACTGTTCATCATCAGCCCAAGAGGCAATCCATCCACCACCACACTGGAGTAGGATATTACACCAAAATGGTGGCCCAAACCAGTATAAATCCTGTGTCTCTTTGTGTTGCGAGTTCGTCGAGTTCGTCCGCGAGATCTTAAGCAAGCTAGGGCGTAGATCTGTAGGAGGGAAAGACTTCGCGCGCACCCCAGTGTTCAAACCTTAAGGGTTTGCCGGAACCCCACATCCGGCATTTGGCGCGCCAGGTAGGGGTGCACCGGAGCTCCTCTCCACCAACCTGCTCCACGCGCCACCGCACATCGCCCCCATGGCAGGAGCCCCGCCATCTACCTCTGCGGCCGGCACCAACAGCGGGGCGTCTGGGTACCGAGCCCTGGCCCCTGCCCTACGGCGAGTGCGGTGGCCAACCAAGTTCAAGCCAGAGATGCCGCCGCGTTACGACGGCGCGGAAGACCCGACGCCGTTCCTGCTGGCGTACGAGGAGGCTGTCCTCGAAGCCGGAGGCAATGACAAGATCATGGCCAACTGGTTCCCCATGGCCCTCGCTGGCGAGCCACACGCCTGGCTGCTTAACCTCCCGGGATCCACGGTGGCCTCCTGGGGGGAGCTCCGTGACCTCTTCGCCGCTCGCTACGCGGTGCCGGCGCACCACGCAGTCGCGGCCCTGCTAGGCGGCTCTCAAGGACCAACTTTAGACCGCCACGTCAAGTCGTTCCTCCGTCAGATCGGGGCCACCTGCAAGCGCCCGGGGGCTCCGTCGGGTTGGGCTACGCCAGAGGCCGACCTCATCTTTGGCTCAGAAGACCACCCCGGCTCCACCGCCGGCTCCGGAATGCTCCCAATGCTCTGCACGCCCACCATCTGCAACATGGCGTCACCAAGACCCTCATCGACGGCGGTGCTGGCCTCAATTTGCTCTCCGTAGAAGCCTTCAGCATCCTTCACGTGCCGCTCGAGCGGCTCGGCCTCAGCAAGCCCTTCTCGGGAGTGGGTGGTGGAGCCGCCCACTCTCTGGGGCAGATCCGCCTCCCTGTCACCTTCGGCACACGCGACAACTACCGCACCGAGCTGGTGGACTTCGACATCGCCTGCATCGGTCTCCCGTACAATGCCATCCTCGGGTACCCGGCACTCGCTCAGTTCATGGCGGCGACTCACCCGGCCTACAACCTCATGAAGATGCCAGGGAGCAAGAGCGTCCTCACCATCAAGGAGGAGACTAAAGAGGCTGTGACGGTGCTCAGGCTTGCCTTCAAGACCGCGGCAGCAGCACAGCCCACCGGCGCCGGTACCCCCGAGGCCAAGGAGGCCGCACCTACAAAGAAGAAGCAGCTGTTCACCCAGGACAAGGCGGAAACCAAGCAGGTGCCGGTCAACGAGGACAGGTCTTCAGGAGCTACCTTTACCATAGGAGCCGGCCTTGACTAGGGACAAGAAGAGGCCTTGGTGAGGTTCTTGCGCGCGAAGAAGGAGATATTCGCATGGGAGCCCAATCAGCTGGTAGGGGTCCCGAGGGAAGTGATCCAGCATCATCTAAGGGTATGCCCCAACATACGCCCCGTGAAGCAGCAAGCAAGACGGCAGTCCACTGAGAAGCAGGCCTTCATCGTCCAAGAAACACGCAAGCCAGAGGCGGCGGGTGCCATCCGAGAAGTTCGATATCCCGAATGGCTGGCGAACCCCGTCGTAGTGCCGAAGAAAGGCGGGAAGGAATGGATGTGCGTCGACTTCACTAACCTTAACAAGGCCTGCCCCCAAGATCCGTTCCCACTCCCGCGCATCGACCAGATTGTCGACTCCACCGCCGAGTGTGACCTGCTGTGCTTCCTGGATGCGTTCTCAGGGTATCATCACATCAAGATGGCGGTGGAAGATGTGGAAAAGACAGCCTTCCTGACGCCATGTGGGGTGTACTTCTACACCTGCATGCCCTTCGGGCTGCGCAACGCGGGCACGACCTTTCAGTGGTTGATGCACATCGCCTTGGTGCGGCAACTCAGGAGAAACACAGAGGCCTACGTCGATGACGTAGTGGTCAAGTCTCGCGAGGCGAGGACATTGATTCAAGACTTGGAGCAGACCTTCAAGAGCCTGCGCCAAGTGAACTTGAGGCTTAACCCGGAGAAGTGTGTGTTCGGCGTCCCCTCCGGCAAGCTGCTGGGATTCCTCGTATCCCACAGAGGGATCGAGGCAAACCTAGAGAAGATCAAGGCCATCGAGGACATGAGCCCACCACAGACCCTCAAAGAGATGCAGAAGCTAGCAGGGCGGGTGACCGCGTTAGGGCGTTTCATTTCCAAACTAGGAGAGTGCGCCTTACCCTTCTTCAAGCTCATGAAGAAAAAGGGCCCGTTCGAGTGGACCCCGGAGGCCGACCAGGCCTTCCAAGACCTCAAGAAGTACCTCACCAGCCCCCAGTGATGGTGACACCACGGCCTCTCGAGCCTCTTGTACTCTACCTTGCCGCCACCCCGTACTCCGCCAGCGCGGCGCTCGTGGCAGTTCGGGAGGAGCGCCAAGCCAAGGGCGCACTGCGCCAAGCACGAGCTAAAGTGGCGCAGGGCCAGGAAGGAGCGGCAAAGGCGTCAGCGGTGGAAGACCAAGCTCAGCAGGGCAGCATCGCAGAAGCTCCTGAGGACAGTCAGGTCTCAGGAACCCCTCCACCTCGGGATATGCCCCGATCTCCACAAGACTCAAGCCTCGACAGTGTGCCAGCCCTCGTCGAACACCCAGTGTACTTCGTTAGCACCGTACTGCGGGACGCGAGGGCACGCTACCCCGTGCCTCAGAAACTCCTTCTTGCACTCCTGGTGGCCTCACGGAAGCTGCGACACTACTTCCAGGGCCACCCCATCAAGGTCGTCTCAGCCTACCCACTTGAGAGAGTACTCAGGAGCCCTAACTCAGCCGGAAGGGTCGCTGAGTGGAACATCGAGTTGCAAGCATTCCAATTGGAGTTCAGCACTACTAGGGTCATCAAGGGGGCCGCGCTCGCTGACTTTGTGGCGGAATGGACGGATGCCCCGACACTTGAGGAGGGAGAAGACCGGTCCACCTCCCCAGGAAGCGAGGCTCCAGACGGCTGGGTCATGTATTTCGATGGCGCCTTCACGCACCAGGGCGCAGGGGCTGGAGCAGTGCTCATCTCGCCCACTCAGGACAAGCTCTACTACGCCGTGCAACTCTGCTTTCAGCACGGCGAGAAGGTCTCCAACAATATCGCAGAATATGAAGGCCTCATAGCTGGCCTGAGGGCTGCGGCGGCTCTAGGGGTGAAGTGCCTCACCGTCAAAGGCGACTCGCAACTCCTCGTCAACTTCTCCAACAAGGTGTACGAGCCGAAGGACGAGCACATGGAGGCCTACGTCGCGGAGGTGCGCAAGATGGAGAAGCAGTTCTCGGGCCTGGAGCTGCAGCACGTGCCCCAGGACACCAACAAGGAAGCCGACGACATCGCCAGGAGAGCATCCAAGCGGCAACCGCAGGGGCCCAGTGTCTTGAGGAGCGGCTCTTCAAGCCATCAGCTACGCCACCTCTTTCAAGCACGACTCAGCCTCGGGAGGAGCTCCCACAGCCTCCGGCCATGGGAGCCACAGCCTGTGGCCCAACCTCAGGAGCTCGGCTGCTCCAGGCACTTGAGCCCCAGGAAGAATGCTGGACCAAGGAATTCAAGGAGTACTTGACGCACGGGACGCTGCCGGAGAAGGAAGAGGACGCGGAGCGTGGAGCGCGTGGCCCGGCAAGCCACGGCATACTGTATCCTAGACGACGAGTTATACAGGAAACGACCGAACGATGTCACGCTGCACTGCATCTCCAGCGATCAAGGAAGGGAGTTGTTGATTGACATACACGGCGGGGACTGCGGACACCACTCGTCGTCACGGACCCTCGTCGGCAAGGTGTCCCGCAGTGGATTCTACTGGCCTACAGCACTCAACGACGCAGCCGAGCTGGTGAAGTCCTGCGAAGCTTGCCAGTTCCACGCCAAGCAAATCCATCAGCCTGATCAGGGCCTCCAAACTATCCCGTTCACATGGTCGTTCGCGGTCTGGGGGCTGGATATCTTAGGCCCGTTCCCTCGTGCGCCAGGGGGCTACCGCTATCTCTACGTCGCCATCGACAAGTCCACCAAGTGGGCGGAATGGAGGCTGTTCGTACCATCCCAGCCGGCTTTGCTGTCAAGTTCATCAAGGGCCTCGTGAGCCGCTTCAGGGTCCCCAACTGCATCAACACAGATAAACGGTTCGCAATTTACTAGCAACCTCTTCAAAACCTACGGTGCTAACCTTGGAACGCAGATCTGCTACGCTTCGGTGGCCCACCCCCGGAGTAATGGTCAAGCCGAACGCGCTAACACACAGGTCCTGAGGGGCCTCAAGACCAGAACGTTCAAGAAGAAGCTGGAGTCCTACGGTAGGGGCTGGCACGACGAGCTCCAGTCCGTGTTGTGGTCCATCCGAACCACCGCCACCAAGCCAATGGGCGACACTCCATTCTTCCTCCTCTACGGAGCTGAAGCAGTCCTTCCTCACGAGGTCAAGCATCGCTCCGCATGGGTCCTGGCGTTCGACGAAACGCAGCAGGATGCCACGTGGGGGATCGATCTCGTGCTCGGGGAGGAACGTCGTAGCGAAGCTGCGCTGAGGGCAGCAAGGTACCAGCAAGCGCTGCGGCGATACCACTGCCGTAACATCCGCTCCAGGACACTCGAGACGGGTGACCTAGTCCTGAGGCGGGTCCTCTCCAGGGAAGGGCTGCATAAGCTTTCACCAATGTGGGAGGGCCCGTTCAAGGTCGTCCACATCTTCAGTCCTGGCGTCGTGCGCCTGGAGACACAAGACAGGGTACCTATCCAAAACGCCTGGAACATCCAGCACCTCTAGAAGTTCTACCCATGAAGCAAGGCCCAGAGCCTGTGAAGAAAGGCCCAGAGCCTGTGAAGAAGGCCCGGTGCCTCTGAAGAATCGCCGCCCGTGACACTATCACGTAATAATGAGTTGGGGTTGTACACGCCCCAGAGTCGCAGGAGCGCCGGCCTCAGGCCCTGGGGCTCCTGCCCACGCCTAGTGGCAGCACTTAGCTCCGCGCTGGTGAGAAGACTTGAAGACTAGATTAGGTGCCGGACGCGGCTTTTCATTTGCTTTCTGTAGTTGGCTCGCTTTTCCTTAATGGAAGTTTGCTTTTGGCGTTCCTTGCTGATTTGATTCCCTCGCCTCTCACTGCATTTTTCTGGCTCGGGTTTGCATGCCTCATGAGGGGGTCTACCCTATGAGCAGTGCGTTGGTTTTGCCTTGAAGAGGAAAGGGTGATGCAACAAAGTAGCGTAAGTATTTCCCTCAGTTTTTGAGAACCAAGGTATCAATCCAGTAGGAGGCTACGCGCGAGTCCCTCGCACCTACACAAAACAAATAAATCCTCGCAACCAACGCGATAAGGTGTTGTCAATCCCTTCACGTTCACTTAAGAGAGTGAGATCTGATAGATATGATAGGATAATATTTTTGGTATTTTTGTGATAAAGATGCAAAGTAAAATAAAAGCAAAGTAAAAAAGCAAAGGAAATAACTAATTGTTGGAAGATTAATATGATGAAGATAGACCCGGGGGCCATAGGTTTCACTAGTGACTTCTCTCAAGAGCATAAGTATTTTACGGTGGGTGAACGACTTACTGTTGACCAATTGACAGAATTGAGCATAGTTATGAGAATATCTAGGTATGACCATGTATATAGGCATTATGTCCGAGACAAGTAGACCGACTCCTGCCTGCATCTACTACTATTACTCCACTCATCGACCGCTATCCAGCATGCATCTAGAGTATTAAGTTCATGAAAACAGAGTAACGCCTTAAGCAAGATGACATGATGTAGAGGGATAAATTCATGCAATATGATAAAAAACCCCATCTTGTTATCCTCGATGGCAACAATACAATACGTGCCTTGCTGCCCCTACTGTCACTAGGAAAGGACACCGCAAGATTGAACCCAAAGCTAAGCACTTCTCCCATTGCAAGAAAGATCAATCTAGTAGGCCAAACCAAACTGATAATTCGAAGAGACTTGCAAAGATAACCAATCATACATAAAAGAATTCAGAGAAGATTCAAATATTGTTCATAGATAACTCTTTATCATAAACCCACAATTCATCGGTCTCAACAACCACACCGCAAAAGAAGATTACATCGAATAGATCTCCACGAGAGAGGGGAGAACATTGTATTGAGATCCAAAAAGAGAGAAGAAGCCATCTAGCTACTAACTATGGACCCGAAGGTCTAAGGTAAACTACTCACACTTCATCGGAGAGGCTATGGTGTTGATGTAGAAGCCCTCCGGGATGGATGCCCCCTCCGGCGGAGCTCCAGAACAGGCCCCAAGATGGGATCTCGTGGGTACAGAAGGTTGCGGCGGTGGAATTAGGTTTTTGGCTCCGTATCTGATCGTTTGGGGGTACGTAGGTATATATAGGAGGAAGGAGTACGTCGGTGGAGCAACAGGGGGCCCACGAGGGTGGAGGGCGCGCCCTGGGGGGTAGGCATGCCCCCCTACCTCGTGGCCTCCTCTTTTGTTTCTTGACGTAGGGTCCAAGTCTCCTGGATCATATTCTTCCTAAAAATCACGTTCCTGAAGGTTTCATTCCGTTTGGACTCCGTTTGATATTCCTTTTCTGCGAAACTCTGAAATAGGCAAAAAACAACAATTCTGGGCTGGGCCTCCGGTTAATAGGTTAGTCCGAAAAATAATATAAAAGTGAATAATAAAGCCCAATAATGTCCAAAACATTAGATAATATAGCATGGAGCAATCAAAAATTATAGATACGTTGGAGACGTATCAAGCATCCCCAAGCTTAATTCCTGCTCGTCCTCGAGTAGGTAAATGATAAAAACAGAATGTTTGATGCGGAGTGCTACTTGACATAATTTCAATGTAATTCTTATTAATTGTGGTATGAATATTCAGATCTGAAAGATTCAAGACAAAAGTTTAATATTGACATAAAAATAATAATACTTCAAGCATACTAACAAAGCAATCATGTCTTCTCAAAATAACATGGCCAAAGAAAGTTATCCCTACAAAATCATATAGTCTGGCTATGCTCTATCTTCACCACACAAAGTATTCAAATCATGCACAACCCCGATGACAAGCCAAGCAATTGTTTCATACTTTTCACATTCTCAAACTTTTTCAATCTTCACGCGATACATGAGCGTGAGCCATGGACATAGCACTATATGTGGAATAGAATGGTGGTTGTGGAGAAGACAAAAAGGGACAAGATAGTCTCACATCAACTAGGCGTATCAACGGGCTATGGAGATGCCCATCAATAGATATCAATGTGAGTGAGTAGGGATTGCCATGCAACGGATGCACTAGAGCTATAAGTATATGAAAGCTCAACAAAAGAAACTAAGTGGGTGTGCATCCAACTCGCTTGCTCACGAAGACCTAGGGCATTTTGAGGAAGCCCATCATTGGAATATACAATCCAAGTTCTATAATGAAAAATTCCCACTAGTATATGAAAGTGACAAAATGAGAGACTCTCTATCATGAAGATCATGGTGCTACTTTGAAGCACAAGTGTGGTAAACGGATAGTAACATTCTCCCTTCTCTCTTTTTCTCTCATTTTTTTATTTGGGCCTTTTCTTCTTCTCTTTTTTTATGGCCTATTTTTTTTCGTCCGGAGTCTCATCCCGACTTGTGGGGGAATCATGGTCTCCATCATCATTTTCCTCACTTGGGACAATGCTCTAAAAATGAAGATCATCACACTTTTATTTTCTTACAACTCAACAATTACAACTCGATACTTAGAACAAAATATGACTCTATATGAATGCCTCCGGCGGTGTACCGGGATATGCAATGAATCAAGAGTGACATGTATGAAAGAATTATGAACGGTGGCTTTGCCATAAATACGATGTCAACTACATGATCATGCTAAGCAATATGACAATGATGAGTGTGTCATAATAAACGGAACGGTAGAAAGTTGCATGGCAATATATCTCGGAATGGCTATGGAAATGCCATGATAGGTAGGTATGGTGGCTGTTTTGAGGAAGGTATATGGTGGATGTATGATACCGGCGAAAAGTGCGCGGTATTAGAGAGGCTCGCAATGGTGGAAGGAAGAAAGTGCGTATGATCCATGGACTCAACATTAGTCATAAAGAACTCATATACATATTGCAAAAATCTACATGTTATCAAAGCAAAGTATTACGCGCATGCTCCTAGGGGGATAGATTGGTAGGAAAAGACCATCGCTCGTCCCCGACCGCCACTCATAAGGAAGACAATCAATAAATAAATTATGCTCCGACTTCATCACATAACGGTTCACCATACGTGCATGCTACGGGAATCACAAACTTTAACACAAGTATTTCTCAAATTCACAACTACTCAACTAGCATGACTCTAATATCACCATCTTTATATCTCAAAACAATTATCAAGCATCAAACTTTCATAGTATTCAACACACTCATAAGAAAGTTTTTACTAATCTTGAATACCAAGCATATTAGGATTATTTAAGCAAATTACCATGCTATTTAACACTCTCAAAATAATCTAAGTAAAGCATGAGAGATCAATAGTTTCTATAAAACAAATCCACCATCGTGCTCTAAAAGATGTGAAGTACTAGAGCAAAACTATATAACTGAAAAGATATAAGCGAAGCACATAGAGTATTCTAACAAATTCCAAATCATGTATGGCTCTCTCAAAAGGTGTGTACAGCAAGGATGATTGTGGTAAACTAAAAAGCAAAGACTCATATCATACAAGACGCTCCAAGCAAAACACATATCATGTGGTGAATAAAAATATAGCTCCAAGTAAAGTTACCGATGGAAGTAGACCAAAGAGGGGATGCCTTCCGGGGCATCCCCAAGCTTTGGCTTGATGGTGTCCTCAGATTATCTTGGGTGTGCCATGGGCATCCCCAAGCTTAGGCTCTTGCCACTCCTTGTTCCATAATCTATCAAATCTTTCACCCAAAACATGAAAACTTCACAACACAAAACATAACAGAAAATCTCGTGAGCTCCGTTAGCGAAAGAAAACAAAAGACCACTTCAAGGTACTGTAATGAACTCATTCTTTATTTATATTGGTGTTAAACCTACTGTATTCCAACTTCTCTATGGTTTATAAACTATTTTCCTAGCCATAGGTTCATCAAAATAAGCAAACAACACACGAAAAACAGAATCTGTCAAAAACAGAACAGTCTGTAGTAATATGTAACTAACGCAAACTTCTGGAACTCCAAAAAATGAGCCAAAATAGGACGACCTATACAATTTGTTTATTGATCAGAAGCAATTGGAATAATTGTTTTATCACGTTCTGGTGATTTTTAACAATTATTTTCGTGAACAGAAAGTTTCTTGAAATTACAGCTAGATCAAATAACTATCATCCAAGAAGATCCTATAGGTTTAACTTGGCACAAACACTAATTAAAACATAAAAACACATCTAACCAGAGGCTAGAACAAATATTTATTCCTAAACAGAAGCAAAAAGCAAAAAAATAAAAATAAAATTGGGTTGCCTCCCAACAAGCGCTATCGTTTAACGCACCTAGCTAGGCATAAAAGCAAGGATAGATCTAGGTATTGCCATCTTTGGTAGGCAATCCATGTAACTCCCTGGATGTAAATTTCCATATTTGTAACTCCAACTCTTGCCATTTTCAGCTATGTGTTATGATATTCCCTCCGTGGTCGGGTTTTGTTTTTCGTCTTGCATTTTGTTCATGTCATGCATCTCATATCATGTCATCATGTGCATCTCATTTGCATACGTGTTCGTCTCTTGCGTCCGAGCATTTTCCCCGTTGTCCATTTTGCAATCCGACACTCCCACGTGCACCGGCGCATCCCTCTTGTTTCTTTTCGTGAGCGGGTGTTAAACGTTCTCAGAATGGACCGAGGTTTGCCAAGTGGCCTTGGTATACCACCGGTAGACCACCTGTCAAGTTTCGTTTCATTTTGAGGTCGTTTGATGCTCCAACGGTTAACCGGGTAACCGCAAAGTTCTTTTGTGTGTTGCAGCAAAAAAACCCCTCCAAAGAGCCCTAAACCCATCTAAGTCACTTCCATTCTCTCGGTCGTTCGATCACGATCGTGTGGGCAAAAACCGTGCTCTATTTGGAGTTTCCTAGCTCCCTCTACCTATAAAACACCCTCCCCCTCCGAAATCCGGGTCCGAACCCTAGCAAATCGCCCCTCCGCGCGCCGGGCGCGTCCGCCGCCGCCGGACGAAAGCCGCCGCCACCTGTAGCCAATCCCACACCGCCAGTTGTCGCGCCGTCGCCTCCCACCGCGTTGCCTCCCGTGGCCCGCCAGGGCCCAGGCGGGGCCCTCCCGGCCCATCTCCCTCGCGCCGCCGCCCGGGCGCCAGCCCCGCGCCCCGCCGCCTCAGCCTCCCGCCGGCCGCCCGTCGCCGTCATCGCCGGCGCGCTCCGCGCCGCCGCGGCTCCCAGTTGCCGTCGCCGTTCCCGCGGGGCCCGCTCCCCGGCCGCGCCTCCCTTTCCCCGAGCTCCTCGCCGTCCGGCCGGCCTCCTCCCTCTCCTTCCTCCTGAGCTCCTCCCTCCGCCGTGCGCCTCTTCTCCGGCGAGCCGGCCCAAGCCAGATCCCGATCCAAAAATCTACGGTTGACTTTTCTCCCCTTCCCCGAAATTTCTCCAAGTCCCATAGATTTTACATTATGTGCTCATGTTCATTGCATCATAACTCTCTGTATATAGCTCCGTTTCGTGCGTGTAATATATCAAAATGTTCGTCTGTAGATTCTATTCATTTTGTTCCATTATGCCATGTTCATTTGAGTCCATCTTGATGCCCAAATCTCTGGTGCAAGAGGGCTATATGCTGTTACCTGCTGTTACTTATCAGAACTTGAGGATTTCTTATTTTTGTTGCATTTGATGTGTGCATCTTATGGGCATGAGCTCTACATGTGTTTTTATGTATGCCATGCCATCTTCACAGAGGTGTATGCCATGTATTTTTGTGATCTCTGTGGTGACTAGCACAAGCATGCAAACTAGGCTTCGTGATGTTTCTGATTTCAGGGACACTGCAATTTCAGTCTGTGACTGCTGTTATTTTGTTGCTATGTATCCATGTCTTTACAGAGAGATCCATGCTCCTTTGGGAGATGTTCAGTAAGGATGTTTTGTAGATATAGTTGTGCTCTATTCATCCATGCCCCTGGTTGCAATTATGGAGTGCCATAGCATGTCTTAATCTAGCTCTAGTCTTGCTACAAAATATTTCTGGCAGATTGTTAACATGATATTCAATTTTGCCAAGGTTGTTGTAGTTGATCCATTCATGCTATGTATTTGCTCTTGCCATGGATAGCTTCATAAACATGCCATCTTGCTGCAGATATGCTTGTTTGCTCATGCATTGCTTTGTGGTGAGTGCATCAAGCTCACCAAGATGCCTTCATGATACTGTTTCTGCCATGCTCTGTTTTCCGCTAAGTCTGAAACCTGTTAACGAAACTTGCTATGTTTACATGGTTGCCATCATATTTTCTGGTCCTTTTTGGCTTATGGTCAGTAAGGGACTTTTGTTCTATGCATTTAGTAGATTCATGCCATGCCTTGTTTTGCCATGTTAAGTTCCTGTAGCATGTTTATTTCTTGCTCTGAACATTGCTACCTGATACTGTTTATGCCATGTCCAGTAATTTCACTAAGTCTGTGAACCTGATATCTTTTGCACTTTTGCCATGCTTGTTTGAACCTGTTATTGTGTGATCTAGCCATAGCTCAGTGTTCATATTTTGTCAAGCATCTCCTGTAGATTGCTTCCATATGCTTTGTTACTATGTTGGAGTGCTATAGCATAGTTACTTGTTGCATTCTAAGTGTTATCATGCTGTTAATCGCAGATTCGTGTCATTCTTGTTTTGCTTGCCATTTGCAAACCGTGCATCCGTTTCTGGTGATCTTTATATCGATTTTGACCGAAATCATCTCATCTTTCCAGTGGCATACTTGGTTTTCCAAGTTACTGCCTTGTTCATTCTTTTTCTTCCGGAGCACGCATATGCATCGCATATCATATCTCGCATATCATGCATGTTTTGCATCATGTTGCTTGTGCATTTCCCGTGTTTGATTGTGGTTCCTTTACTTGTGTTCTTGCTGTGGGTAGAGCCAGGAGACGAGTTCGTGAACGAGGAACCTGTTGAGTACGCTTACGAGGATCAAGCTTTCGACAACTCTGAGAACCTTGCAGGCAAGATGACCATACCCTCGAAATCACTTCTATCTTTGCTTTGCTAGTTGTTCGTTCTATTGCCATGCTGCACTACCTACCACTTGCTATATCATTCCTCCCATATTGCCATGTCAAGCCTCTAACCACCCTTTCCTAGCAAACCATTGTTTGGCTAAGTTACCGCTTTTGCTCAGCCCTTCTTATAGCATTGCTAGTTGCAGGTGAAGTTGAAGTTGGTTCCATATTGGAACATGGATATTTTGGTATATCAAAATATCTCTTATTTAATTAATGCATCTATATATTTGGTAAAGGGTGGAAGGCTCGGCCTTATGCCTGGTGTTTTGTTCCACTCTTGCCGCCCTAATTTCCGTCATACCGGTATTATGTTCCTTACGCGGTTGGGTGATTTATGGGACCCCCTTGACATTTCGCCTTGAATAAAACTCCTCCAGCAAGGCCCAACCTTGGTTTTACCATTTGCCACCTAAGCCTTTTTCCCTTGGGTTTTCGCGAGCCCGAGGGTCATCTTTATTTAAACCCCCTAGGCAACCAGGGTCTATGCCAACCCGACGTCTTGGCCATCCGGTGTGCCCTGAGAACGAGATATGTGCAGCTCCTATCGGGATTTGTCGGCACATTCGGGTGGCTTTGCTGGTCTTGTTTTACCATTGTCGAAATGTCTTGTAAACCGGGATTCCGAGACTGATCGGATCTTCAAGGGAGAAGGTTTATCCTTCGTTGACCGTGAGAGCTTATAATGGGCTAAGTTGGGACACCCCTGTAGTGTATTATCTTTCGAAAGCCGTGCCCGCGGTTATGAGGCAGATGGGAATTTGTTAATGTCCGGTTGTAGAGAACTTGACACTTGACTTAATTAAAATACATCAACCGTGTATGTAGCCGTGATGGTCTCTTCTCGGCGGAGTCCGGGAAGTGAACACGGTTTGAGTTATGCATGAACGTAAGTAGTTTCAGGATCACTTCTTGATCATTTCTAGCTTCGCGAGCATTGCGTTGCTTCTCTTCCCGCTCTCATTTGCGTATGTTAGCCACCATATGCTTAGTGCTTGCTGCAGCTCCACCTCATTACACCGTCCTTCCCTATAAGCTTAAATAGTCTTGATCTCGCGGGTGTGAGATTGCTGAGTCCTCGTGACTCACAGATTTCTAGCAAAACAGTTGCAGGTGCCGACGATGCCAGTGCAGATGACGCAACCGAGCTCAAGTGGGAGTTCAACGAGGAACGTGGTCATTACTATGTTTCTTTTCCTGATGATCAGTAGTGGAGCCCAGTTGGGACGATCGGGGATCTAGCATTTGGGGTTATCTTATTTTCATTTGGATTTGACCGTAGTTGGTCTATGTGTGGATTTTGGATGATGTATGAATTATATTTATGTATTGTGTGAAGTGGCGATTGTAAGCCAACTCTCGTTATCCCATTCTTGTTCATTACATGGGATTGTGTGAAGATAACCCTTCTTGCGACAATACCACAATGCGGTTATGCCTCTAAGTCGTGCCTCGACACGTGGGAGATATAGCCGCATCATGGGCGTTACAATCCATAAGTGGCTCTCATGATAGATTCATATGGTAATTTTATTTTCTTCCTAGGGAAGTGTTCCATGCCTTTCTTTAGTGGAAATTGGAATCTAATATTCCCTTCCTTCATATCAATAATTGCACCAATCGTTCTAAGGAAAGGTCTACCAAGAATAATAGGACATGAAGGATTGCAATCTATGACAAGAACGATAAAATCTATGGGCACATAATTCCTATTTGCAACAATAAGAACATCATTAAATCTTCCCATAGGTTTCTTAATAGTGGAATCCGCAAGGTGCAAGTTTAGAGAGCAATCATCAAAATCGCGGAAATCTAGCAAATCGCACAAAGTTTTGGGAATAGTGGAAACACTAGCACCCAAATCACATAAAGCATAGAACTCATGATCCTTAATCTTAATTTTAATAGTAGGTTCCCACTCATCATAAAGTTTTCTAGGGATACAAACTTCCAACTAAAGCTTTTCTTCATAAGATTGCATCAAGGCATCAATGATATGTTTAGTAAACGCTTTATTTTAACTATAAGCATGAGGAGAATTTAGCACGGATTGCAACAAGGAAATACAATCTATCAAAGAGAAATTTTCATAATTAAATTCCTTGAAATCCAAAATAGTGGGTTTATTAGCATCTAACGTTTTGATTTCTTCAATCCCACTTTTATCAGTTTTAGCATCAAGATCTAAAAACTCTGAATTCTTGGAACGCCTTCTAGGTAAAGGTGGATCATATTCAGTCCCATCATTATCGAGATTCATATTGCAAAACCAAGATTTAATAAGGGACACATCGATAACTTTTAGATCTTCATCTTTATTTTCATAGAAATTTGAAGAACACACTTTCATAAAGCAATCTTTCTTAGCACGCATCCTAGCGGTTCTTTCTTTGCACTCATCAATGGAAATTCTCATGGCTTTGAGAGACTCATTGATATCATGCTTAGGAGGAATAGATCTAAGCTTTGAAGAATCAACATCAAGAGAAATTATATCAACGTTCCTAGCCAATTCATCAACTTTAAGCAATTTCTCTTCAAGCAAAGCATTGAAATTCTTATGCAAATTCATAAACTCTTTAACACTAGTCTCAAATTCAGAGAGCATCTTATTAAAATTTCCATAAGAGTTATTGTAGGAGTTTCCATAATTATTAGAGGAATTGCTAGGATAAGGCCTTGGATTATAGTTTCCTCTATACGCGTTGTTACCAAAATTATTCCTACCAACAAAATTCACATCCATAGATTCATTATTATTCTCAATCAAAGTAGACAAAGGCATATCATTAGGATCAGAAGAAACACTCTTACTAGCAAATAATTTCATAAGTTCATCCATCTTTCCACTCAAAACATTAATTTGTTCTATTGCATGCACTTTTTTATTAGTAGATCTTTCAGTGTGCCATTGAGAATAATTAACCATAATATTATCTAGGAGTTTAGTAGCTTCTCCTAAAGTGATTTCCATAAAAGTGCCTCCCGCGGCCGAATCTAAAAGATTTCTAGAAGCAAAATTCAATCCGGCATAAAAGTTTTGTATAATCATCCACAAATTTAAACCATGAGTAGGGCAATTACGTATCATTAATTTCATCCTCTCCCAAGCTTGTGCAACATGTTCATGATCAAGTCGCTTAAAATTCATAATATCGTTTCTAAGAGAGATGATCTTAGCGGGAGGAAAATACTTAGAGATAAAAGCATCTTTGCACTTATTCCATGAATCAATACTATTTTTAGGCAAAGACGAAAACCAAGCTTAGCACAATCTCTAAGCGAAAAAGGAAATAGCTTCAATTTAACAATATCATTATCAACATCTTTCTTCTTTTGCATATCACACAAATCAACGAAGCTATTTAGATGAGTAGCGGCATCTTCACTAGGAAGGCCGGCGAATTGATCTTCCATGACAAGATTCAACAAAGCAGCATTGATTTCACAAGATTCAGTATCGGTAAGAGGAGCAATCGGAGTGCTAAGGAAATCATTATTGTTGGTATTGGTAAAGTCACATAATTTGGTATTATCTTGAGCCATCGTGACAAATGAGCAATCCAACACACGAGCAAACAAAAAGCAAGCGAAAAAGAGGCGAACGAAAAAGAGAGGGCGAATAAAACGGCAAGGGTGAAGTGCGGGAGAGGAAAATGAGAGGCAAAAGGCAAATAATGTAATGCGGGAGATAAGGGATTGTGATGGGTACTTGGTATGTTGACTTTTGTAACGCCCACGATGCGGCTATATCTCCCACGTGTCGAGGCACGACTTAGAGGCATAACCGCATACTGGTTTTGTCGCAAGAAGGGTCATCTTCACACAATCCCATGTAATGAACAAGAATGGGATAAAGAGTTGGCTTACAATCGCCACTTCACACAATTCATGAATAAATATCATACATCATCCAAAATACAAACATATAGACCGACTACGGTCAAAATCCAGATGAAAATAAGACAACCCCAAATGCTAGATCCCCGATCGTCCCAACTGGGCTCCACTATTGATCACCAGGAAAAGACACATAGTAACGACCACGTTCCTCGTCGAACTCCCACTTGAGATCGACGCCATCATCTGCACTGGCATCGTCGGCACCTGCAACTGTTTGGTAGAATCTGTGAGTCATGGGGACTCAGCAATCTCACACCCGCGAGATCAAGACTATTTAAGCTTAAAGGGGGGAATGGTGCAAAGAGGTGGAGCTGCAGCGGCAAAATCATATATGGTGGCTAACTTGCGCATATGAGAGCGAGAAGAGAAGCAAAGGAACGGGCGTCATCTAGCAATGACCCAGAAGAGGTCCTGAACACCTGCTTACGACATACATAACACAGACCGTGTTCACTTCCCGGACTCCGCCGAGAAGAGACCATCACGGTTACACACGCACTTGGTGTATTTTAATTGGGTCAAGTGACAAGTTATCTACAACCGGACATTAACAGATTCCCATCTGCCTCATAATCGCGGGCACGGCTTTCGAAAGATAATACCCTGCAGGGGTGTCCCAACTTAGCCCATCATAAGCTCTCACGGTCAACGAAGGATAAACCTTCTCCCGGAAAGACTCGATCAGTCTCGGAATCCCGGTTTACAAGACATCTCGACAATGGTAAAACAAGACCAGCAAAGCCGCCCGAATGTGCCGACAAATCCCGATAGGAGCTGCACATATCTCGTTCTCAGGGCACACCGGATAAGTCAAGCTATGAGTAAAACCAGACCTCGAGTTTCCCCGAGGTGGCCCCGCAGGCTACTCGGTTCGGACCAACACTCGAAGGAGCACTGGCCCGGGGTGGGGGTTAAAATAAGATGACCCTCGGGCTCGCGAAAACCCGGGGGAAAAGGCTTAGGCGGCAAATAGTAAAACCAAAGTTGGGCCTTGCTGGAGGAGTTTTATTCGAGGCGAACTGTCAAGGGGGTCCCATAAATCACCCGACCGTGTAAGGAACGCAAACTCAAGGAACATAATCCCGGTATAACAGTAACTAGGGCGGCAAGAGTGGAACAAAACACCAGGCATAAGGACGAGCCTTCCACCCTTTACCAATATATAGATGCATTAATTAAATAAGAGATATTGTGATATCCCAACATATCCATGTTCCGACAGGGAACAAACTTCAACTTCACCTGCAACTAGCAACGCTATAAGAAGGGCTGAGCAAAAGCGGTAACATAGCCAAACAACTGTTTGCTAGGAAAGGATGGTTAGGGCCGACATGGCTAAAATGGGAGACAGGATATAGCAAGTGATAGGAAGCGGAGCATGGCAATAGAGCGAACAACTAGCATAGCAAAGATAGAAGTGATTTCGAGGGGTGGTCATCTTGCCTTCAAGATTCTCAGAGTTGTCGAAAGCTTGATCCTCGTAAGCGTACTCGACAGGTTCCTCGTACACGAACTCGTCTCCCGGCTCTACCCAAGACAAGAACACAAACAAACGGAACCACAATCAACAACGAGAAATGCGCAAGCAACATGTATGATATGCAAGATATGGTATGCGATGCATATGCTTGCTCCGGAAGGAAAATGATGAACATGACAGTAACTTGGCAAACCAAGCATGCCACTGGAAAGATGAGGTGATTTCGGTCGAAATCGATATAAAGATCACCGGAATCGGATGCACGGTTTGCAAATGGCAAGCAAAACAAGAATGACACGAATCTGCGATTGACAGCAAGATAGCACTTAAAATGCAACAAGTAACAATGCTACATCACCCCAACTTAGCAAAGAAGCATATGGTAGTAATCTACAGGAAATGGTTGACAAAAGATGAACACTGAGATACTGCTAGTTCACAACATATCAGGCTCAAACAAGCATGGCAAAAGTGCAAAAGATTACAGGTTCACAGACTTAGTGAAAAAAATGGACATGGCAGAAATCAGCATCAGGTAGCAATGTTCAGAGCACGAAATCGACATGCTACAGGAACTTAACATAGCAAATCAAGGCATGGTAGTATTCTACTAAATGCATATGACAAAAGTCCCTTACTGACCATAAGCCAAAAAGGACCAGAAGATATGATGGCAAGCATGTAAACATAGCAAGTTTCGTTAACAGGTTTCAGACTTAGCGGAAAACAGAGCATGGCAGAAATATTAATATGTAGGCCTTTTTGTGAGCTTTATGCACTCACTACAGAGCAATGCATGACAAACCAAGCATACCTACAGCAAGATGGCATGTTTATGAAGCTAACCATGACAAGAACAATTACATAGCATGTAAGGATCAACTACAATAAGCTTGGAAAAAGTGCATATCATGTTAAGAATCTGCCAGAAATATTTTATAGCGAAAGAAGAGCAAGATTGAGTCATGCTATGGCACTCTATAATTACAAACAATTGCAGGAATGGATCAATTACAACTATAAATACAAAAAATCCTTACTTAACATCTCCAAAATATGCATGGATCTCTCTGTAGCATCAAGTTTACATGGCAACAAAATTACAGCAGACAAGGACTTAGAGAAATCACCAAGTTCCTGAAATCAGAAATATTACGGGGCCTACTTTGCATGCTTGTGCTAGTCACCACAGAGATCACAAAAATACATGAACTACACCACTGGAAAATGGCATGGCATACTTCAAAACACATGTAGAGCTCATGCTCAAAAGATGCACAGATTAAATGATACAAAAATGACAAATCTCCAAGTTCTGATAAGAACCAGAGAATAACAGCAACTAGCCCTGTTCCAACGAAGATTTGGGCATCAAGATGACCTCTAATGAACGTGGTGCAATTGAACAAAATGTAGAGCATCACGAGGCGAACAATTTGACATATTATACGCGTGAATCGAAGCTACATGCAAGAAGTTATCGCATCTCGAACAGGAGCACATGCTGAGAAAGATTCCAGACTTAGAGAAAAAAACGGACGCGAGAAAGTCAACGTACAGAGAAATCTGGATCGAGCGTTGCTCGCTCGAGCTCGATCTCGGGCCGGCGGTGGCGCGCGTGGCTTGCCGGCGGGAGGAGAAGGGAGGAGGGGCCGGCGACGGGAGAGGACGAGGCCGGCGGTGGGGGTCGCCAGCCGGCGAGGGAGGCGGCGGGGCCCCGGCGACGGGCGGCGGCGGGGAGTCACCGGCGACGCGGGCACGGGCGGCGCAGCCGCGGCGGCGAGGCGGCGATGGCCGGCGGCGGCGGGCGCGCGGGAGGCGGCGTACGGGGCGCGGGCGCGGGCGCGGGCCGAGGGGGCCTGTCACGGGCCCGGCGGGCCGGCGCGGTGGAGAGGCCGGAGGGACACGTGGCGCTTCACGATTGGACGGGGCGCGGCGGCGGACATTGTCCGGCGCGGCGCGGAGGGAGGAGCTAGGGTTCGTCTGCAGTTGTAATTCGGGATGCCCACTTATTTATAGGAAGCTAGGAGGCTCCAAATGAGGTGCGGTTTTTGCCCACACGATCGTGATCGAACGACCTAGAGCATGGAAGAGAGTTTGGTGGGTTTTGGGGGTTTTTTGCTGGATACTCAAATGGACTTTGCGGATGCCCGGTTAACCGATGGAGTACCAAACGACCTCCGAATGGAACGAAACTTGACCGGTAGTCTCCGGGTGGTATGTTAAGACCACTTGACAAGCCTCGGTCCATTCCAAGAAAGTTTGACACACGCACACGAAAGAAAACAAGAGGGGTGCACCGGAGGAGATAGGAGCGCCGGATTGGAAAACGGACAACGGGAAAAATGCTCGGATGCATGAGACGAACACGTATGCGAATGCAATGCACATGATGACATGATATGAAAATGCATGACATGACAAAATAGAAAACGAAAGACAAAACCCGACAATGGAGGGAAAACATATCACATAGCCGGAAATGGCAAGAGTCGGAGTTACACATATGGCAAGTTACATGCGGGGTGTTACAACACTCCACCACTACGAGAGGATCTCGTCCCGAGATCTAGGACTGAAAGAACTCCGGATATTCGGAACGGAGATGGTCCTCGCGTTCCCAGGTGGCTTCCCGGTCGGAATGGTGCGACCACTTCATTTTCAGGAATTTGATAGACTTGTTGCGAGTCTTGCGCTCAGTTTCTTCAAGAATAGCAACGGGGTGCTCATGATAAGACAAATCTTTTTGGAGGTCAATCTCTTCGAAGTCGACGGTGCGCTCAGGCGTCTTGAAGCACTTGCGGAGCTGTGACACGTGGAACACATCGTGCACGTTCGCGAAGTTGGAAGGAAGCTCAAGTTGATAGGCGAGGTCGCCTCTTTTGCCAATGATCTTGAAAGGACCCACGTATCTAGGGGCAAGCTTCCCTTTGATACCGAAGCGACGAGTGCCTTTCATTGGAGAGACGCGGAGGTAGACATGGTCTCCGATCTCGAAAGCCACATCACGATGCTTACTATCATAGTAACTCTTCTGACGCGATTGCGCGGCTTTGAGATTATCACGGATGACTTTACACATTTCTTCAGCTTCAGTGATTAAGTCATTGCCAAGAAGTTGGCGTTCACCAGTCTCTGACCAATTTAGAGGAGTACGGCACTTTCTGCCATAGAGAATCTCGAATGGGGCCTTGCCTGAACTCGCTTGAAAGCTGTTGTTGTAGGAGAATTCAGCGTAAGGAAGACAATCTTCCCATTTCATGCCAAAGGAAATGACACAAGCCCTGAGCATATCTTCAAGAATTTGATCGACTCGCTCGACTTGGCCACTAGTTTGAGGGTGAAAAGCTGTGCTGAAGCGAATGTTTGTGCCCATGGCCTTCTGGAAGGAGTCCTAGAACTTAGAGGTGAAGATGCTTCCACGATCTGAAGAAATCAATTGTGGAATGCCGTGCAAAGAGACAATTCTGGAGGTGTAGAGCTCTGCCAGCTGAGCTGCTGTGATGGATTCTTTGATTGGAAGGAAATGAGCCACTTTAGAGAGCTTGTCGATGACAACAAAGATAGCATCATTTCCGCGCTTGGACTTTGGAAATCCAGTCACGAAGTCCATTTCGATATGATCAAACTTCCATTCTGGGATAGCAAGAGGTTGGAGGAGACCAGCTGGTCGTTGGTGTTCTGCTTTCACTCTTCGGCAGACATCACATTCATTCATGAATTGAGCAATTTCTCGCTTCATTCGAGTTCACCAATACGACTGCTTGAGGTCATGATACATCTTCGTACTTCCAGGATGAATGGAAAGGAGAGAATTGTGCGCCTCGTTCATTATGACTTTCCTTAGATCACCTTTCGGAACCACAATCCGGTCCTCGAAGAACAAAGTGTCTCTGTCATCAATGCGATAGCACTTGTATTTGGAAAGACCCTTGTCGATACCACGTTTCACCTTCTTCACCATGGCATCAAGGAGTTGTGCCTCACGAATTTGATCTTCGAAAGTAGAAGATACTATGAGTTTGGCAAGAAAGCCTTGAGGAACAACTTGGAGATTCAGCTTGCGGAAAGCTTCACAAAGATCCGGTTGGAAAGGCTTGAGGATTAAGTTGTTGCAATAGGCCTTCCCGCTTAAGGCATCTGCAATGACATTGGCTTTGCCTGGAGTATACTCAATACTTGGATTATACTCTTGAATCATTTCGACCCATCGAGTTTGCCTGAGGTTGAGGTTGGGCTGAGTGAAGATGTACTTGAGACTCTTGTGATCAGTGAATATGTCCACTTTTCTTCCCAACAAGATATGTCTCCATGTTATTAATGCATGGACAACTGCCGCCAACTCAAGATCGTGAGTGGGGTAGTTCTTCTCGTTGGGCTTCAACTGCCGAGAGGTATAGGCCACAACTTTCTTCTCTTGCATTAACACAGCACCGAGACCTTGGAGAGAAGCATCACAGAAAACTTCATACGGCTTGGATTCATCAGGAGGAGTCAAGACATGAGCTGTGACTAGTTTCTCTTTGAGAGTGTTGAAAGCAACGTCACAGTCAGGAGACCAGACATATTTCACATGCTTCTGTAGGAGGCTGGAAAGAGGTTTTGCAATCTTGGAGAAATTCTCAACGAATCTTCGGCAATAGCTTGCAAGACCCAGAAAACTTCGGAGCTGCTTGACATTTTGAGGAGGTTCCCAATCCAGAACTGCGGACACCTTCTCAGGGTTAACAGCGATGCCCTTGGCAGAGATGATGTGACCAAGGAAAATAACTTCATCGAGCCAAAGCTCACATTTGGAGAACTTCGCATAGAATTGATACTCTCTGAGCTTGTCGAGCACCAATCGCAAATGTTTGGCATGATCCTGCTTATTCTTGGAGAAGCCCAAGATATCATCGAGATATACCGGAACGAATTCATTGGTATAGGGGTTGAAGATGAAATTCATCATCCGAGAGAACACCGGAGGAGCATTGACAAGGCCAAAAGACACGACAGTATATTCATAAGAACCAAAACTTGTTCTGAATGCTGTCTTGGGAATATCTTCTTCACGAATGCGAATCTGATGATAACCCATACGAAGGTCAAGCTTCGAGAATACTTTAGCACCTTTGAGTTGCTCAAATAGCTCATTGATGTTGGGAAGTGGATACTTGTTCTTGATTGTCTTCTTGTTCAATGGACGGTAGTCGACACAAAGTCGGTCCGTGCCATCCTTCTTCTTGACAAAAAGAACACCACAACCCCATGGAGAAGAACTCGGTCTGATCAAACCCAGACGTTCTTGTTCATCGAGCTGCTTCTTCAATTCCTTCAGCTCGTTAGGTCCAAGCTTGTATGGACGCTTGCAAACGGGTTCAGTGCCAGGCTCTAGTTTGATAACGAACTCAACTGGCCGATGAAGAGGCATACCCGGAAGCTCTTCTGGAAAGACATCTTGATACTCGCAAACGACTGGAATTTGAGAGATGGCATTCAATTCGCCCTTCTCATTGAGAGAGAAAAACCGAATGGTTTCATCACGAGCGGCAAAAATAATCACATCCTCAGACGAGTGTGTCAATTGAATTTCCCTGGCAGCACAATCAAGTTGAGCTTTGTGCTTAGAAAGCCAGTCCATCCCGAGAATAAGATCAATATCCGAGTCACCAAGAACAATTGGAGAAGACTGAAATTTATGGTCGCCCATCTTGATGGAAACATCCAGAACCATCATACTAGAACTCAAACGTTTACCCGGAGAAACGACATCCATGGGTTTACTCAGATGAGAACAAGTGAATTCATGCTTGGCAAAAAACGGTCTTGACATGAAACAAAGCGATGCACCAGAATCAAAAAGAACTTTTGCGGGAATATCATTAACAGAAAGATTACCCATTATCACATCAGTAGATTCCTCCGCTTGAGCTGCATTCATCATGTTCACCTTTGCAGACTTTGGATTATGCTTGACCACTGCATTGCTGGAAGATCTGACAGGAGGAGGAGGAGGAAGACGCCTCTGGTTGAAGCACTTGTTCGCATAGTGACCTTTCTGCTGACATTTGTTGCAAGTCACCTCTGAGAGAGGACGGTGATAAGGAGCATTGGACTTTGGAGCTTGATTCTGAGACTTGTTCTGATAGCCAGAGTTGGAAGAGTTTGAAGAACCATGGCCACCTTTGTTCTTCTGCTGGTAAGGCTGACGAAACGGAGGAGGAGGAGGCAACCAGAACTTCTGTTGCTTAGCTGTCACAAGTGAGGAAGAAGAAGACTGAACTGCGTCTCTGCCTCTCTTCTTAGAAGCCTCACACTTGAGCTGAGCAGCCTCTTGCTTCAGTGCCATATTGTAGAATTGATCAAACTGAGTAGGCTCAACAAGAACAAGAGCTAACTGCAGATCCTCTTTAAGGCCACCTCTGAAGTGATAGATCATGCTCTTCTCATCAGGAACGTCTTGTTTAGCGAAGCGAGCAAGTTTCTGAAACTGAATGTTGTATTGATACACAGACATGTTGCCTTGCTTGAGATTGCGGAACTCCTCACGCTTGCTCTCGACAACACTTTGTGGAATGTGGTGCGCTTTGAAGTCCCGACAGAAGTCAGTCCAAGTGATCACACGACCTCCTCTGGAATCTTTGTATTGTTGAAACAAATCAGCAGCTTGGTCCTTGAGCTGGAAAGAAGCGAACTTGACATAGTCCTCAGGCCTGACATTGCTACATTCAAAATGCTTGTTGATGTCCACGAGCCAATCATCGGCATCCGTGGCCTCGGCACAGTAGCTGAAAGACTTGGGCTGATTTGCGAGAAACTGGTTGAGAGTGGCAAAGTGAAACTGATTGTTGCCTTGACCTTGATTGCCTTGATTGCCTTGCCCTTGAGTACGTTCTTGCAAGAGTTGCAGAATCATCTGAGCATTGGCGTTGGTGGCTGCCATGATTGCTTGCCATGCCTCCGGAGGCGGAGGTGGCGGCGGAGGGTTCGCTTGACTCCCTTCATTGCGATCCGGATTCTGACGCGTTGGCGGAGCCATCCTGAAGAGGGTGACATCCGTTAGCATCTTGATAGACAAATAGGTAAGTAGAATCAACGGATAGAAATTGCAACATATAGTCTTCACAATAAACATTCGAACGAAGATGAATGAATGAATTCCGTAGTAAATCATCACACTTCCATTAGTTGAGAAGCCACTTGAAAAAGATATGGAATGAACATAGAATTCGAAGCAACTCGAATACCACAATACAAAATAAAACAAAGTATTGGCTTTCAAAATAAGCCGGAACAAACATATGATAGATATTTCATCCGAAGTTTTCGTGGTGGGGTCCACACGGGCTCAATCGTACAGCACCATCATGTACAAGGCTGTGCACATGACATACGAAGCGTCCCCGAGTCGGCAAAGCCATGGACTCTTTAAGACACAAGATTGCAAAGCCTCTTTCCAACCTCCTACAGAAGCATGTGAAGTATGTCTGGTCTCCTGAGTGTGACGTTGCTTTCAACACTCTCAAAGAGAAACTAGTCACAGCTCCTGTCTTGACTCCTCCTGATGAATCCAAGCCGTATGAAGTTTTCTGTGATGCTTCTCTCCAAGGTCTCGGTGCTGTGTTAATGTAAGAGAAGAAAGTTGTGGCCTATACCTCTCGGCAGTTGAAGCCCAACGAGAAGAACTACCCCACTCACGATCTTGAGTTGGCAGCAGTTGTCCATGCATTGATTACGTGGACACATCTCTTGTTGGGAAGACAAGTGGACATTTTCACTGATCACAAGAGTCTCAAGTATATCTTCACTCAGCCCAACCTCAACCTCAGGCAGACTCGATGGGTCGAAATGATTCAAGAGTACAATCCGAGTATTGAATATACTCCAGGCAAGGCTAATGTCATTGCAGATGCCTTAAGCAGGAAGGCCTATTGCAACAGCTTAATCCTCAAGCCTTTCCAACCGGATCTTTGTGAAGCTTTCCGCAAGCTGAATCTCCAAGTTGTTCCTCAAGGCTTTCTTGCCAACCTCATAGTATCGCCTACTTTGGAAGATCAAATTCGTGAGGCACAACTCCTTGATGCCATGGTGAAGAAGGTGAAACGTGGTATCGACAAGGGTCTTTCCAAATACAAGTGCTATCGCATTGATGACAGAGACACTTTGTTCTTCGAGGACCGGATTGTGGTTCCTAAAGGTGATCTAAGGAAAGTCATAATGAACGAGGCGCACAATTCTCTCCTTTCAATTCATCCTGGAAGTACGAAGATGTATCATGACCTCAAGCAGTCGTATTGGTGGACTCGAATGAATCGAGAGATTGCTCAATTCGTGAATGAATGTGATGTCTGCCGAAGAGTGAAAGCAGAACACCAACGACCAGCTGGTCTCCTCCAACCTCTTGCTATCCCAGAGTGGAAGTTTGATCATATCGAAATGGACTTCGTGACTGGATTTCCAAAGTCCAAGCGCGGAAATGATGCTATCTTTGTTGTCATCAACAAGCTCTCTAAAGTGGCTCATTTCCTTCCAATCAAAGAATCCATCACAGCAGCTCAGCTGGCAGAGCTCTACACCTCCAGAATTGTCTCCTTGCACGGCATTCCACAAGTGATTTCTTCTGATCGTGGAAGCATCTTCACTTCTAAGTTCTGGGACTCCTTCCAGAAGGCCATGGGCACAAACATGCGCTTCAGCACAGCTTTTCACCCTCAAACTAGTGGCCAAGTCGAGCGAGTCAATCAAATTCTTGAAGATATGCTCAGGGCTTGTGTCATTTCTTTTGGCATGAAATGGGAAGATTGTCTCCCTTATGCTGAATTCTCCTACAACAACAGCTTCCAAGCGAGTTCGGGCAAGGCCCCATTCGAGATTCTCTATGGCAGAAAGTGCCGTACTCCTCTCAATTGGTCAGAAACTGGTGAACGCCAACTTCTTGGCAATGACTTAATCACTAAAGCTGAAGAAATGTGTAAAGTCATCCGTGATAATCTCAAAGCCGCGCAATCGCGTCAGAAGAGTTACTATGATAGTAAGCATCGTGATGTGGCTTTCGAGATCGGAGACCATGTCTACCTCCGCGTCTCTCCAATGAAAGGCACTCGTCACTTCGGTATCAAAGGGAAGCTTGCCCCTAGATACGTGGGTCCTTTCAAGATCATTGGCAAAAGAGGCGACCTCGCCTATCAACATGAGCTTCCTGCCAACTTCGCGAACGTGCACGATGTGTTCCACGTGTCACAGCTCCGCAAGTGCTTCAAGACGCCTGAGCGCACTATCAACTTCGAAGAGATTGACCTCCAAGAAGACTTGTCTTATCATGAGCACCCAGTTGCTATTCTTGAAGAAACTGAGCGCAAGACTCGCAACAAGTCTATCAAATTCCCGAAAGTGAAGTGGTCGCACCATTCCGACCGGGAAGCCACCTGGGAACGCGAGGACCATCTCCGTTCCGAATATCCGGAGTTCTTTCAGTCCTAGATCTCGGGACGAGATCCTCTCGTAGTGGTGGAGTGTTGTAACACCCCGCATGTAACTTGCCATATTTGTAACTCCGACTCTTGCCATTTTTGGCTATGTGATATGTTTTCCCTCCGTTGTCGGGTTTTGTCTTTCGTTTTGTATTTTGTCATGTCATGCATTTTCATACCATGTCATCATGTGCATTGCATTCGCATACGTGTTCGTCTCATGCATCCGAGCATTTTTCCCGTTGTCCGTTTTCCAATCCGGCGCTCCTATCTCCTCCGGTGCACCCCTCTTGTTTTCTTTCGTGTGCATGTGTCAAACTTTCTCAGAATGGACCGAGGCTTGTCAAGTGGTCTTAATATACCACCCGGAGACTACCGGTCAAGTTTCGTTCCATTCGGAGGTCGTTTGGTACTCCATCGGTTAACTGGGCATCCGCAAAGTCTATTTGAGTATCCAGCAAAAACCCCCCTCTAAAACCAGCCCAAAACCCACCAAACTCTCTTCCATGCTCTAGGTCGTTCGATCACGATCGTGTGGGCGAAAACCGCACCTCATTTGGAGTCTCCTAGCTCCCTCTACCTATAAATATGTGGGCATCCCGAAAAACGAAATCTCAGACGAACCCTAACCCTCTCCCTCCGCGCCGCGCCGGACGTGTCCGCTCCGGCCGGACAACGTCCCCCCGCCTCCGGCCTCCCACCGCGCCGGCCCGCGAGCCCGCCGCGGGCCCGCCGGCCCGCGAGCCCGCCGGCCCGCATCGCCGCCGCCCACGCCGCCCGTGCCCGCCGCCGCATCGCCTCCCGCGCCGGGCGCCGCCGCCGGCCCACACCGCCGCCGCCGCCACCGGCCCGGCCCCACCGTACCCCGCCCGCCAGCGACCGGTCCCTCCCCGTCGGCCATCTCCCTCGCCTCCTCCTTCCCTCCGGCGAGCTCCGGCCACCGGAGTCCCGAACGCCATCGGCCCGAGTCGAGCTCGAGCGAGCAACGCTCGATCCAGATCCAACCTCCGTACGTTGACTTTTTCTCGCGACCCCCTCTTTTCTCCAAGTCCCTAAATCTTATCAGCATGTGCTTCTGTTCCCGATGCGATAACTTCTTGCATGTAGCTCCGATTCACGCGTGTAATATGTCAAATTGTTCGTCTCGTGTTGCTCTTCATTTTGTTCAATTGCACCATGTCCATTAGAGGTCATCTTGATGCCCAAATCTTCGTTGGAAGAGGGCTAGTTGCTGTTAATCTCTGGTTCTTATCAGAACTTGGAGATTTGTCATTTTTGTATCATTTAATCTGTGCATCTTTTAAGCATGAGCTCTACATGTGTTTAGAAGTATGCCATGCCATCTTTCCAGTGGTATAGTCCATGTATTTTTGTGATCTCTGTGGTGACTAGCACAAGCATGCAAAGTAGGCCCCGTAATATTTATGATATGATATGCAAGATATGGTATGCGATGCATATGCTTGCTCCGGAAGGAAAATGATGAACATGGCAGTAACTTGGCAAACCAAGTATGCCACTGGAAAGATGAGGTGATTTCGGTCGAAATCGATATAAAGATCACCGGAATCGGATGCACGGTTTGCAAATGATAAGCAAAACAAGAATGACACGAATCTGCGATTAACAGCAAGATAGCACTTAAAATGCAACAAGAATAACACGTTGTCCGGCGCGGGCGGACGCGTCCGGCGCGGTGCGGAGGGAGGAGTTAGGGTTCGTCTGCAGTTGTAATTCGGGATGCCCACATATTTATAGGTAGAGGAAGTTAGGAGGCTCCAAATGAGGTGCGGTTTTCGCCCACACGATCGTGATCGAACGACCTAGAGCATGGAAGAGAGTTTGGTGGGTTTTGGGCTGGTTTTTGTGGGGTTTTTGCTGGATACTCAAATGGACTTTGCGGATGCCCGGTTAACCGATGGAGTTCCAAACGACCTCCGAATGGAACGAAACTTGACCGGTAGTCTCCGGGTGGTATATTAAGACCACTTGACAAGCCTCGGTCCATTCCGAGAAAGTTTGACACACGCACACGAAAGAAAACAAGAGGGGTGCACCGGAGGAGATCGGAGCGCCGGATTGGAAAACGGACAACGGGAAAAATGCTCGGATGCATGAGACGAACACGTATGCGAATGCAATGCAGATGATGACATGATATGAAAATGCATGACATGACAAAATACAAAACGAAAGACAAAACCCGACAACGGAGGGAAAACATATCACATAGCCGGAAATGGCAAGAGTCGGAGTTACAAATATGGCAAGTTACATGCGGTGTGTTACAACTTTTGCGTAGACCTCCCCGGCAACGGCGCCAGAAATCCTTCTTGCTACCTCTTGAGCACTGCGTTGGTTTTCCCTTGAAGAGGAAAGGGTGATGCAGCAAAGGACCATAAGTATTTCCCTCAGTTTTTGAGAACCAAGGTATCAATCCAGTAGGAGGCTACGCGCGAGTCCCTCGCACCTACACAAAACAAATAAATCCTTGCAACCAACGCGATAAGGGCTTGTCAATCCCTTCATGGTCACTTACGAAAGTGAGATCTGATAGATATGATAGGATAATATTTTTGGTATTTTTGTGATAAAGATGCAAAGTAAAATAAAAGCAAAGTAAAAAGCAAAGGAAATAACTAAGTGTTGGAATATTAATATGATGAAGATAGACCCGGGGGCCATAGGTTTCACTAGTGGATTCTCTCAAGAGCATAAGTATTTTACGGTGGGTGAACGAATTACTGTTGAGCAATTGACAGAATTGAGCATAGCTATGAGAATATCTAGGTATGATCATGTATATAGGCATCACGTCCGAGACAAGTGGACTGACTCCTGCCTGCATTTACTACTATTACTCCACTTATCGACCGCTATCCAGCATGCATCTAGAGTATTAAGTTCATGAAAATGGAGTAACGCCTTAAGCAAGATGACATGATGTAGAGGGATAAATTCATGCAATATGATAAAAACCCCATCTTGTTATCCTCGATGGCAACAATACAATACGTGCCTTGCTGCCCCTACTGTCACTGGGAAAGGACACCGCAAGATTGAACCCAAAGCTAAGCACTTCTCCCATTGCAAGAAATATCAATCTAGTAGGCCAAACCAAACTGATAATTCGAAGAGACTTGCAAAGATAACCAATCATACATAAAAGAATCCAGAGAAGATTTAAATATTGTTCATAGATAATCTTGATCACAAACCCACAATTCATCGGTGTCAACAAACACACCACAAAAGAAGATTACATCGAATAGATCTCCACGAGAGAGGGGGAGAACATTGTATTGAGATCCAAAAAGAGAGAAGAAGCCATCTAGCTACTAACTATGGACCCGAAGGTCTGAGGTAAACTACTCACACTTCATTGGAGAGGCTATGGTGTTGATGTAGAAGCCCTCCGTGATGGATCCCCCTCCGGCGGAGCTCCGGAACAGGCCCCAAGATGGGATCTCATGGGTACAGAAGGTTGCGGCGGTGGAATTAGGTTTTTGGCTCCCTATCTGATCGTTTGGGAGTACGTAGGTATATATATGAGGAAGGAGTACGTCGGTAGAGCAACAGGGGGCCCACAAGGGTGGAGGGCGCGCCCCCTACCTCGTGGCCTCCTCTTTTGTCTCTTGACGTAGGGTCCAAGTCTCCTGGATCATATTCTTCCTAAAAATCACGTTCCCGAAGGTTTCATTCCGTTTGGACCCCATTTGATATTCCTTTTCTGCGAAACTTTGAAATAGGCAAAAAACAGCAATTCTGGGCTGGGCCTCCGGTTAATAGGTTAGTCCCAAAAATAATATAAAAGTGAATAATAAAGCCCAATAATGTCCAAAACAGTAGATAATATAGCATGGAGCAATCAAAAATTATAGATACGTTGGAGACGTGTCAGGGGGCTAGGCAGGTTCCCTCGCGAGCATTTTTTCTCCTCTCTGCCTTCTCGCGAGCCACCCTCGTTCGAGCCCAAAAGATGGCGCACCTCTCCTAATCCGTGCCCCTCGGGTACCGCGCTACAAGGCGCCAGGTCAGGGCCAGGGTGAACGGCGAATCTTTTAACACACTCCTTGATGAGTTTTTGCAGTTCCTGAGCGAATGCAGGCCACCAAGGCAAAATGGACACGAGGAAATAAGCTCCTCATGAGGAAGAGGGCGACCTAAATATACTAGGTTAAGTTATCTTTGCACGAAATAACGACATGACACGGGAACAACACGCATAGTGCAATAACCGAGGAACCATAGTTTGGTACGCGCCCCCCAGGGCCCATGCTGGTTTCATTCTTGATGCAGGAAAAAGAGTAAAACAAAAGTGACACCGCAGTGATCCGCAGAGGCAGGCCCCTGGCGGCACCCCGAGCCTAGCCGGATCCTTCCTCGCGCTTCACAGAGGCGCCATGACGAGATGACCCACTACCGCCTTCAAAGCGGGCGCGGCGGCGCGGCGGTTGGTCGTAGCCGCCACTACTGGAGCTGTCGCCGGAGGAAGAGCCGCTGTAGCTGGACGAGACACGGTCGCCGCCAAGGGCAGGCTCGCCCTCATCCTCGTCGCGACCGTCCCCAAGGCCGAGCACCTCCTCACCGTCGTTCGCCTCGGGGCAGCACCCGACGCGGAAATCATATTCCCCGAACACCCTCACATAGAGGGTCGATCCACCATCGTACTTGAAGTGGAGGGTGCACCACCTGCCCAGGCCACGCGCGCGGGCGAACTTCTGCCAGCCGCGGGCTAGGGCTACGTTGCCCACGGCGGAAGTCTCGACCGCAACCCAAGAGGCCTTGCTGCAGCAACCATCCGCCTGCAACCAGAGTCTGCCTAGGCCAGAGGCCGGCAGTTCTCCGGCGAAGCAGCACGGAAGTTGGAGCCAGTTGCCGGCCGGGTTCTCCGACCAGATGACAAACTCCGGCGACGCCTCTGCCGTGTGGAAGCTCGGACAAGGGGGTCGCGCGACCATAGCACGCCTCCCCTCGTCGACTGGACCGCCATGGTTGGTACGACCCCCTCCGCGTGTCGCGACGCCGCTTCGATAGTGGGCCACGGCGGGGGTCGCGGTGTGCTTGCGCGGGCGGCCACGTCCGCGCTTGGGCGCCGGGGAGCTGGGTCCCTCGCGAGGGGCCTTTCCCTTCTTGGCGGCAGAGAACTTCCTTCGTGGCGCCATCGGTGGCACTGCAAGCAATTGAGCGAGGGGGAAGAAGCAAGCAAGCGAGGAAGAGATGGGCAACGGGGGCTCCGCCCCCCTCCCCATTTATACCAAGAGAAGGCTAACCGGCGTCTCCCATGATCGTAGGTAATGATGGTTTTCCTTGCATGTCGCAGGGACTTGCCAAGTCGTGCAGTTGTCGAGGCAGCGTGGGGAAGCGGAGACGCCCACGTCCAATCAACTGCCATGCGTCAACCGAGGCCGTAGGCTTTTGGGGCCCGCGGTGCTCCGTACTTGACCCTTGGCTTCGCCGCGAAGCCAAGCCCAAGCGCACCTTGGGCCCGAGGGCTACCGTCGGCGTTCTAGGAACGGGGGTCCCCAGACTTGCCTGCCTACGGCCCATGGCGTGGCTAGGTCAGCAGGCCGTACGGCCCATCTTCATCAACAAGGAATCCAAGACCCTCGCGAGGGGCCAAGCCTCGCGAGGCGGGCGATGCAAGACCTCCTCAGGAGTGGCCTAGTCAGACAGTCTCATGAGGAGCGGAGACATCAAGGCGGGGCAAACCTCATGAGGCTCTCGTGACGTGAGCCATGACGATCGGCGCCAGGCGGGCGCCAGCGCGCGCAGCGTCCTTGTTTCCTCTTTGGTGCTAAGGAGGCCAGCGCAGGCGAGGAGTACCGAGGCATCAAGCAAAGGTTGCTATATCAGTGCAACGAGACCAAGACCGGGAGGGCGGCAAGACGGAGGTCATCGTGGAGCCCAGGACGGCATCACCACCAGAGCCTTTCGCAGGCGAAGACCACTTTTGTCAGGATAGCTTGTACTAGCTATCCCCCTTCAAATTTGCCCGCCTCTGTTGGCTCCTGTCGTCGTTCTAGGAACGGGGGTCCCCAGACTTGCCTGCCTGTGGCCCACAGCGTGGCTAAGCCAGCAGGCCGTACGGCCCATCTTCATCAACAAGGCATCCAAGACCCTCGCGAGGGTCCAAGCCTCGCGAGGCAGACGACGCAAGACCTCCTCTGGAGTAGCCTAGCCATGCAGGCTCGCGAGGAGCGGAGATATCAAGGCGGGGCAAACCTCACGAGGCCCTAGTGACGTGAGCCATGACGAACGGCACCAGGCGGGCACCAGCGCGCGCAGCATCCTTATTTCCTCTTTGGTGCTAAGGAGGCCAGCGCATGCGAAGAGTACCGAGGTACCAGGCAAAGGTTGCTATATTAGTGCAACGAGACCAAGACCAGGAGGACGGCGAGAAGGAGGTCATCGTGGAGCCCAAGACGGCGTCACCCCAGAGCTTTTGTCAGGATAGCATGTACTAGCTGTCCCCCTTCAAATTTGCCCACCGTTGTTGGCTCCCTTCCCGCTCGATATTTTGGAAGAGGACCAGGGCCTCTATAAATAGGTCTAGCCACCTCAGTAGTAGCCATCGGATGTAGAGACGCACACAAGCTCGCACGAACAAGAACACCTCAACCTCAGGAGGTTGTTCTTCCCTTGTACTGTTCATCATCAGCCCAAGAGGCAATCCACCACCACCACACTGGAGTAGGGTATTACACCACGATGGTGGCTCAAACCAGTATAAACCTCATGTCTTTCTGTGTTGAGAGTTTCTCGAGTTCGTCCGTGAGATCTTAGCGAGCTAGGGCGTAGATCGGTAGGAGGGAAAGCCTTCGCGCGCACCCCAGTGTTCGAACCTTAAGGGTTTGCCGGGAGCCCACATCCGACATTTGGCACGCCAGGTAGGGGTGCGACGGAGCTTCTTCTCCACCAACCAGCTCGCCGACGCTCCCTAGCCATGATGTCTGGCGACTCTAGGGCCGGCTCCGATCGCTGGGCAGCCTGGCCGGCCCGGGCAGCGCCGCCTGCCCGTGAAGATCTCGAGCCCGCACTCCAGGTGGCGCGAGCGCCGCCAAACTCCGCCGGACATGGGCAGCGCGGCCAGGCGTCGTCCATCCTCACCCCACGACAGGTACGGGCCACGGCAAGAGCAGCGAGCCATTCCGCAGCAACGGCGCCGCACTCACGGCGGGAGCAAGCAAACATGCGGGCAGCGCTCACGGTGGCAAGGGAGCTGCTGCGGTGCAGGCTGATGGAAAGCGGCCGGGACACGCTGCTGGAACGTGTTGCCGAGCTGCTGGATGCAGCGGCGTCGGGAGCACCACCCTTCTGCTATCGACTTCCTCCCCAAGCCACTGCAGGGCCGCGCGGCGAACCTCACCACATCCGCGCGCCATCAACTACGCCCGGGGGCTTCATCAGCATTGCCACAGCCAGCGGCGTAGGGGGCTCCGACCCTCCCATGCCGCCCATGACAAGCACGGGCGCAAGCGTCGCCCTCCATTGTCCCAGCCGGGTGCCGTGCTATCATCCCCAGGACGCCACCATGGGCCGAGCGACATGGAGCGTGGGGCACCACGGCGAGGTGTTCGGGGTGACGGCCCCGAAAGCCTACATGCCACGCATGATGGACCAAGGGTATGCACAAAAGGACGACCAAGGCTCATTCGTTGGAGAAGATTGGGGAGAGGAGGCGCTAGGAACCGAAGCCTTCCAAGAACCAACGGAGAACCACGACGGTCACGCCGGCAACGGCAACTACAGGGTCCCACTAATCTCTCAGGAACAGGCTTATGCTAACCATGGGCTGCTGATGACTCAGGTTGCAGCGTCGATCGACGACCCTGGCATGGCAGCGTCCGTTCCAACAAGGGGGACACGCTGGGGGCCGCCGGGAGGAAGCCAGGAGCAAGGCCCCTCCCCACGGCGCGCGACGCCTGGCGACACCCGGAGGTAGGCCCTCTGCCGGGGAGGCCTCGACAACCCTTCCCCCGGCAAAGGACCTGTGGTCGCCGAGGGAACCGCTGGCGTCCTCTATCCCTCCTTTGTGTCGTCCTGGTGACCGATCGGCTCAGAGGAGATCAAGGGTGGCACAAGGCGGGGCCCTCGTCTGGCGATATGAAGGAAGGCCGGTACATGTGAAGAAGGCCCAGTGCCTGTGAAGCTCGCCGCCCGTGACACTCTCACGTAATAATGAGTTGGGGCTGTACACGCCCCGGAGTCTCAGGGGTGCCGGCCTCAGGCCCTGGGGCTCCCTCCCATCCCTAGTGGCAGCACTTAGCTCCGCGCTGGTGAGAAGACTTGAAGACCAGAAGACTAGACTAGGTGTCGGACGCGGCCTTTTGCTTTGGATCTCTCTCTCTCTGTAGCTTTGCTTTCTGGATCTGGATTTGAGTTGAAGCTGAGTTTTTATTGATGCGCGCGGGGGGAGCCTTTTCTTGTTCGAGCAATTTCTTGCCTTCTCGATCTCGTTTTGACTGGGACTCATGTCCATCGCCTTCCCCTCATGAGCTCCTCGTGAGCGAGACAGCGCGAAGTACGCACGCCGAGTGTGCGCAAGCACTACAACTGGTGCTCAGCTCTAGTGGGGCCCCTTCGGACGGGGCGACGAGCTCCGCGGGGTTCTCAGGAACTCGACACATCGTAGCCCAGCTCAAGGCTGGCGCTGACTAAGGTAAACCAAGGCAGAGAACTCGCATCCGGATTCACAAATTCATGAGGACACAAAATCACATCGCATGGGAAAGTAAAAACTGCAATTTGCTTACATGAGGGGCTCCCCCTCTCAAAATGCCCTTACAAATTTCCAAGGGCCACGCCCGACTTTGTGCGCAGGATGAAATGACAGGAGAACAAGGGATCAGCCAGAAATGTCGCTCGCTGCGTCACCCGCAGATGCGTCATTCGCGTTGTCGCCGTCTTCATGGGCATCATCGCCGCCATCGGCGACGCCCCCGTCGCCGTCGTCAACCACGTCGCCTTCGTTTGCGACGACCACCACCGCGTCATCCTCCGAAGTGAAGGCCCTGACCAGCGCGTCCACATTGTCCTCAACCCAACGCGCTAGGTCGCCCCGGACAGCCGTGGGTACGTGGGCGATGGCGGCGTCAAAGTCAAAGTTGGGTTCGGCATTCAGGAGGTGGCTGAAGACACGGGAGAAAGTGCGCTCGAGCAGGCCACGCCCCCTTTCCTCCACAAGCTGGCGAGCTCTAGTAGATCGAGCCTCCAGGCGCGTCACCACCTCGGTGAAGAAGGTCAAGTGACTGGCATAGTCATTCGAGTGAGGGGTCGGCGCCTCCACGTCGCAAATATGACCTAGGGCGATATTGGCCCAGTTCCAGAGATCCTGAAGCATAGGGGCATGCTCGCGCTCCAGCGTTCGTCGCCGGAGCACCTCCTCCGTGTTTCGCCTCGCGACGGCCTCTGCGTCATCAACCCGCCTCCGGAGGGAACACAGCTCGGCGCGGGCGGAGGCCAAGTCCGCCTGCGCCGTAACCAGGGCGGTGGTCGTAGCTTCCGCATGCCTTTGAGCCTTGTCCAACCTGGGCCTGAGGGCAGCGGCCCTGCCCTCATCTTCCACGCCCGCGAGCTTCAGCTTCAGGTCGTACCTACTCTCCAGGTCCGCGCGAACCTCGGCCACCCGGCGGTTCACCTCCTCCTCAACTCCGGCCTCGCGAGCCCCGACGGCATCTTCTCCAGTTGCTCGAGCTCGAGGCTGCGCTCCATGGCCTTCAGGGCCAGCGCCTCCTCACGCTTCCGGACCTCCTCTTCTTCCGCAGGCGTCCCCCTCAATGACGGAAGAGCGGCCTTGCGCGCCTCCACCTGCTGCTCAAGAGACGCGCTCCAGGCCTGGAGCTCCCACGCGCGCTCCTCCGCAGCCTCGTGGCGGCGGTCAGCCTCGCGAGCCTCGTCCAAAGCTCGTGAGCAGGCTTCATGAGCGATCTTGAGGGACGCCTCGGCCTTCGCATTCTCAAGGTCTCGCTGGTAGCGACCGAAGTTGATGGCCACCCTCAGCTTGCGCCGCTTCGCCACTAGTCGGAGACCTTCGGCCTCAAGGCGCGAGTCAACACCCTCGAGCTCTTCACCAAGTCGGCTCATCGCGTTCATCGCCTCCTAGAAGAGCTCATGACGAACCACGCTCCGCCCGCGCTCAAGGTTGAACGCTCGGCCCTCTTCGCCCTCCACCTCGGGGGCTGCGGGCAGGGCGCCAAGCGGCGCGCCACCCCCCGGCAGGGGGCTGGGGGCTGGCGCCGCACCCGACACCAGCCCGCCCTCGCGAGAAGCCCAAGCCGGCTAAGGCTCGCTGCTTGAGGAGGAACCGAAGATCGAAGCCAGCTAGCCGCTGCCCATAAGGGAAGGGGGAGCCTTGGGCACGCCCGCCAAGCTCCACGCCAGACCGTGGGGGAGGGATGGCCAAACTGTGGGCTCAGCGCGCCGCGAAGGCGGAGATGCTCCCCCAACTGACCCGAATCCAAGGGCGGTAGGAAGACCAGGAACACTCAAGGCGGATGGGGGAGTTGATGAAGGAGGAGGCCGCTTCTCGGGAGATGCAACCGCTTCAGCGGAAGGAGCCCTGGAGAACCAACGTCATGACAAGAAGGCAACACGAAGGAAGCCATGAGAACAAGCTACTTACGCATCAATGGCGATGTACTTTCGTCGCTTCAGCGGCCCGAAGATGCTGCTACCACTAGGGGATCCTTTCCTCTTGCGGAGCTCACTGAAGTCCACACAAAGCCGACCAAAGCGCTGGACATGACGGCCGGTGCGCGGCGGAGACTAAGAAGAGCGCGGAGGGATGTCTTCAAGGGTGCCCGGTTGCGGTGAACAGCCAGGCACCATTTCACCACGACCTCCCGAGGCCCTTGAAGCCTTGGCCTCAGGAGTCGCATGCTGCGTCTCCTCAACAACCGACGCCTCAGGAGGGGGGTGGCAGGCTCCTGAAGACGATGCCCCAGGATCACCACTCGACATATGCTCCTCAGCACTCGAGCCACCGGCCTCCTCCGGAGCTCGCCCACCTGCGCCGTTGCTTGGGGCGAGCTCAGGACCAGCGGCAAGGAAGGGAACCACGACGACGGGGTTGTCACGAGGCCCCTCCAGGCCGATCGGCCGCGGCCCCCATTCATCAAAGGAAGGCATGTTCTCTACAAATTCATCCTTGTTCTTGCAGCGGTACAGCAAACAGTTCTTCCCAGGCAGTTCGGCCGGCAAGAAGACACCCGTCAGGACCTTGAGCACTGTTCGCCGCATCCCGAGGAGGAGCCCGGACTCCTGAAACCTCATGTGGTCCTGGCTGCTGAGCAAGGTCCACATTGGGCGAGAATGGCGCTGAAGCGGAGCGACCCGGCATTGGACGAATTCCTTCACCACCATCGGCGCAGTTATGCCGCGATCTTTTAGCAACCTCAAACAGAACCAGACATTGGCAAGGCCGGGGCTCGTGAGCGGCTGATGGCTCTAGCCGCAGTGAGGAACAGCGGGCCCCGACGGAGCCTGAAGCAGAGGACTGAGCACACCGGCATCGGCGAACACCCATCGTGTCCGGAATTCGCTCGTGGATGGAGGAAGCTCAAAGTCGATCCCCTCGCCCGCCGTCGCAGCCACGGCCTGGAAGCTCACGCACCCCGAGCATTGCTGAGGGTCGGCCAGATGCAATGAGAAGAAGTGACGGAGGAGGGCCACCGAAGGAGCGATGCCCACCATGGCTTCACACACGAAGGCGAAGACAGCAAGAAGAGTCACAGACCGAGGGTCAAGATGCGGCATGTGGATCTGATAATGCTCAAGCACCGCATTGAAGAAGGCGGAGAAGGGAGAAATCAGGCCAGCCCAGAGGGCATCTATGAAGATTGGGACCTCGATGGCCGCCTGAGCCGTGCGAGTGCGAGACGCAGGCCAAGCCACCGTCTCCCCCCACTCATTGAAGCTGGAAGCAAGCATCGGGCTCACCTTGTCCATGGCATCGTCGTTGAGCACCCGAGATCGGCCGAGCGCCGGCGCAAAGGACGGAGGCGCAGCTGGCAGAGACAGAGGTCTCTTCCCCTTCTCAGCTTGTTTCGGCGCCATGGCGATGGAGCAGGCGGAGCGCAAGTCAGATTGGAGAAGAGAAATAGAGTCCCGTGGAAGCAGGGGAATTGGGGAAGCAAGGTGCAGGCGATGAAGGAATAACTGTGTAGGCCGCAGGGGCCGCATAGCCAGGCGGATTCAAAGGCAGCGTGGGGAAGCGAAGACGCCCACGCCCAATCAACCGCCACGCGTCGACCGAGGCCGCACGCTTTTGGGGCCCGCGGTGCTCCGAACTTGACCCTTGGCTTCGCCGCGAAGCCAACCCCGAGCGCACCTTGGTTCCAGGGGCTACTGTCGGTGTTCTGGGAACGGGGGTCCCCAGACTTGCCTGCCTGCGGCCCACAGCGTGGCTAAGCCAGCAGGCCGTACGGCCCATCTTCATCAACAAGGCATCCAAGACCCTCACGAAGGTCCAAGCCTCGCGAGGCGGATGATGCAAGACCTCCTCTGGAGTAGCCTAGCCATGCAGGCTCGCGAGGAGCGGAGATAACAAGGTGGGACAAACCTCACGAGGCCCTAGTGACGTGAGCCATGATGAACGGCACCAGGCGGGCGCCAGGCGGGCGCCAGCGCGCGCAGCGTCCTTGTTTCCTCTTTGGTGCTAAGGAGGCCAGCGCAGGCGAAGAGTACCGAGGCACCAGGCAAAGGTTGCTATATTAGTGCAACGAGACCAAGACCAGGAGGATGGCGAGACAGAGGTCATCGTGGAGCCCAAGACGGCGTCACCCCAGAGCTTTTCGCAGGCGAAGACCACTTTTGTCAGGATAGCATGTACTAGATGTCCCCCTTCAAATTTGCCCGCTGTTGTTGGCTCCCTTCCCGCTCGATATTTGGGAAGAGGACCAGGGCCTCTATAAATAGGTCTAGCCACCTCAGTAGTAGCCATCGGATCAAGAAACGCACACAAGCTCGCACGAACAAGAACACCTCAACTTCAGGAGGCTGTTCTTCAGGAGGCTGTTCAGCCTAGGAGCGAATCCACCACCACCACACTGGAGTAGGGTATTACACCACAATGGTGGCCCGAACCAGTATAAACCTCGTGTCTTTGTGCATTGCGAGTTCGTCCGTGAGATCTTAGCGAGCTAAGGCGTAGATCGGTAGGAGGGAAAGACTTCGCGCGCACCCCAGTGTTCGAACCTTAAGGGTTTGCCGGAACCCCACATCCGACAACTCCCTTCCCGCTCAACATTTGGGAAGAGGTCCAGGGCCTATATAATTAGATCTATCCACCACAGTAGGCGCATCGAACAGTTCATCCAGCTCTTACCCGCTAAGTCACCAAGCACAAGAACACCTCAACCTCAAGAGGCCGTTCTTCTCCCTGTACTGTTCATAATCAGCCCAAGAGGCAATCCATCCACCATCACACTGGAGTAGGGTATTACACCACAACGGTGGCCCGAACCAGTATAAATCTCGTGTCTCTTTGTGTTGCGAGCTCGTCGAGTTCGTCCGTGAGATCTTAAGCGAGCTAGGGCATAGATCGGTAGGAGGGAAAGACTTCGCGCGCACCCCAGTGTTCGAACCTTAAGGGTTTGCCGGAACCCCACATCCGACAGCGAGGCAGCAAGAGAGATGGCGCAGGGGAGCCCCTTGCGGCGCTGATGAGCTCGGCAATGCGGTGCAGCCAGTTCTCGTAGAGGTCGTCGATGGGACGGTAGCGCAAGAGCTCGCGTGCCATGAGTAGCACGGCCTGCGCGTCTGTGGGAGCGCGACGAGTGTGAGACAACGAGCCGGCCGGAGTCAGCGATGGAGTGGCGGTGCGGCCGTCCCGCCGCACCGACAGGTGGTGCAGCGAGGATGCTTGCTGCTCGTTTTCTGTCGGGCCGGTGGCGGTGTTGGCGGCGGGTGACAGAGAACAACGGGGAGGCCCGCCGACAGGGGCTGTCTGAGTGACGCGGGCGGCGAGGGTGGCCTGGCGTTCAGCGCGAGCCCGACGAGTGTCCGCCAAGGATGCGACAAAGCGATGGGGCGCGAATCAGCGGAACAAAAACTTCGGCGCACCCCTACCGAGTGCGCCAAAAGTCGTATTTCGGGTTCCGGCAAAACCCTTGAGGTTCGAACACTGGGGTGCGCACGAAGATCTCCCCTACCTAATCACACCCTCTGCCTCACCGCAATCTCAAAGCTTAGCTCGACGAACCCGCAACACAAGAGACACGAGGTTTATACTGGTTCGGGCCACCGGTGTAATGTAATACCCTACTCCAGTGTGGTGGTGGTAGATTGCCTCTTGGGCTGAGGATGAACTGTACAAGGGAAGAACAGCCTCCTGAGGAGAGGTGTTCTTGTGCTCGATGAACTTGTGTGGGTGAGGATGATGTGAATCAGTTCGAGATCAGTTCTTGCTGAGTTCCAGATGAGTCTCGGCTGAGTTCCGGCTGAGTCCTTCTCCTACTGTGGTGGCTAGTCCTCTTTATAGTGGCCTTGGCCCTCTCCCCAAATATTCAGCGGGAAGGGATGCCACAACAGCCAATTTGAGGGGGTACAACTAGTACAAGTTATCCTGACTAAAGGTGGTCTTCGGCTGCCAAAGGCTCTGGTGGTGACGCCGTCTTGGGCTCCACGGTGACCTTCGCCCTGCCATCCTGCTGGTCTTGGTCTTGTTGCACCGATATGGAAACCTTTGTCTGAGGCATCGGGACTCCTCACCTGCACTTGCCCCTTTAGCACCAAAGAGGAAACAAGGACACTGCGCACTGGCGCCCACCTGGCTCCGGTCGTCATGGCTTGCGTCATAGGAACCTCGCGAGGTTAGCCTTGGCTTGATCTCTCTGCCCCTCGCGAGCCAGCCTGATGAAGCCGCTCCCGTGGAGGTATTTTGTCGTCCGCCTAGCGAGTCTTGGCCCCTTGCGGGGGTCTTGAGTGTTTGCTGGTGAAGATGGGCTGTACAGGGCCGCCGGGAGAGCCACGCCATGGGCTGCAGGCAGGCAAGTCTGGGGACCCCCGTTCCCAGAACGCCGACAGAGAACTCGTGGATGTCGACGCTCGCCTTGAAGCCGAGGGTCTCCGGCTGGTGGAGGAGTGGCATCAACTGAAGGTGACTATCAACCTCGGGCACCTCAAGCGTGAGCACGCCAATGCGAAGGCCGAGGCATCCCTAGCAACCTCGCGCGAGGCCAGCGCCTGGGCCTTGGACGAGGCCAGGGAGGCATACCATCATCACGCGGCCACCGAGGAGCGCAGGCGGGAGCTCCAGGCCTTGAACGCCTCCCTGGAGCAGCAGGTGGAGGCACAGAGCTGCCTTGGCGTCGATGAAGGGCGCACCGTCCGACAAGGAGGAGATCTCGAGGTACGAGGAATCATTGTTGCTGGAGGCCACTGAGCGCAGCCTTGAGCTTGAGCAGTTTGAGACGAGGGAGCGCCAAGTCGCCCAAGCAGAGGATGTCATTGGTGCGCGTGAGGCCAGGGCCCAGGAGCAGGTCGACCACAGGGTGGCCAACGCTCGTGCGGATCTTGAAAGCAGGCACGACCTGAAGCTGGAGCTCGTGGAAGTCGAAGCAGTGGGTAGGACCGATGCCCTCAGGTCAGGGCTGGCTGAGGCGGAACAGCGCGAGAAAGCCGCCGCAGCCGTCCTGATCTCAGTGCAGGCTGAGCTGGACTCCGCCCGTGCCGAGCTGCTCTCACTCCAGCAGCAGGTTGCCAGCGCCGAGTCCTTCGCGCAGCAGAGCAGGGAAGAGGCGCTTCGCCGGTAGGCGCTACTGCACAAGCATGTTACCATGCTTCAGGCCCCCAGGACAAGGGCCAATCGGGCGCTTGGTACCATCTGCGATGAGGACGCTCTCCAACCACATGCCAAGGACTATGCCGGCCATCTTTGCTTCTTCACCGACGTTGTGACGCGCCTGGAAAACCGAGCTGAGAGGGCTCGTGAGCTTGTGGACGAAAGGAGCCGGGGCCTCCTTGGGAGCACATTCTCCCGCGTCTTCAGCCATCTCCTGAACACCAATCCTGACTTTGATTTTGACGTTGCCATTGCCCTAGTGCCTGAGGTCATCCGGGACAACCTAGCGCGCTGGGTGGATGACAACGTGGACTCTCTGGTTAGGGCCTTTGCTTTCGATAACGACGCGGTGGTGGTCGCGGCAGATGAGGGTGACGTGGTTGACGGAGGTGAAGACAGCGCCAGCGACGGTGCCGGCAGCCTGTCCGGAAGTGACTCGGGAGATGAGGCGAGCGACATGTCCGACTGAGCCCGCGCTCCTTTATTTTGAACCTGCACGCAAGAGCTTGGGAATGGCCCTCACAATGTAAGAGCATTTTGGGGAGGGGGAGCCCCTCATGTAAATAGACTACCATTTTATTCCCTAGGCTATGCTTAAAGCGCGCTTTTGTGTTCTTGCGAGCCCCCTTGCGGGCTCGCTGCCATAAATTACTTTGGTTCGGCCGGGCTTCAAACTGATTTGGTGGGTGCAGATGTGCATTCCTTCTGAGGGGAGCCCCTCACGAGCTCACGAGGTTTTGGTTTCCTGAGGGGTCCGCCGGTCCACCCGAGAGGGCCTCGCCAGGAGCGAGCGCTAGTAATGGCGAGGTGCATGCGTAGTGCGTGTGCGCCGCTACCAGCCCCCGCTCCCGAGGTGCTCGGAAGGGGGGAGATAGCGGATGCAAATCCCAAACAAAACACAAATCGAGAAACTCACGAAATCAACACAAATGAGAAAGGATCCCCCCATGATTGCCAATGGAAAATACAGCTTCAAATTCAAGATCAAAGGCTGCAAATCTGAGCTACAGAAAAGAGGTCAAAAGCAAATGGACGCGTCCGGGACCTAGCTAGTCTTCTTGTCTTCCCACCAGTGTGGAGCTAAGTGCTTTCACTAGCTGTGAGCATAGTCATTGGGGGACAGTGTGGACGGCCAGGACGGAGCATGGTGCTTCCACTAGAAGTCGGCGCGAGCCCCCGAGGCCCGAGGGCGGCACTCCGGAGACTCCGGGGCGTGTACAGCCCCACTCATTATTACGTGAGAGTGTCACGAGTGGAGACCTTCACAGGCGTGAGCCTTGCTTCATATCGCCAAACGAGGGGCCCGCCTTGCGCCACCCTCAACCACCGTTGGGGCGTCCCGAAACCAGGACGATGCCAAGGTGTCGGTGGGAAACGACACCTATGGGATCAAAATAATCCCTACTACGGTTGCCAGGGCGCGGGGTTGTGAGAAGAGCAGGATTAGCAGTCAACACAAGGATCGTTTACCCAGGTTCGGGCCGCGAGGATGCGTAATACCCTAGTCCTGCTTTGGTGTGTATTTGAGAGAGTTCTTGAGCTCTCGAACTAGCTACGGTGGCGGCGTAGTTCAAAAGAGTCGAATCCCTCTCTAGTATGCCAAGGGCCTCCTTTTATAGTCGAAAGGGGCTGCCATAGTGGCACACAGGAGGTGGAAAGGCCTACAGTGCTGCGAGCTTATCGCTCGTGTTACAGGACAAGACACATTTAATGCATAGCTTAGGTGTCCCTTAGCTTTATTGGGGACGGGAACGAGGCCCGTCCCATCCGTTGCCACCTCGCCTTGCTTCGACACGCGCCCAGGCCAGCGGTGCATGCAGCACTATGTAGGCAGGCAGGCAGCTGAGGTGGCGCTGTGGTAGGGTCTTCACGAAGATCTGCATGCCACCACGCAGGTGCTTGCTGAGTTGGCGTAGAGGCCGCCCGTCGCCATGCAGGTGCCTGCCCAGCTGGTTGAGCTAGCAGCTGCTTGGGGACGGCGGTGGAGTCTTGGTCGACGCGGGCTTGGCTGTGGCCCCACTGACACCCTTGGCAAGGGCCTTGTCGGGGGCCCGGCAAGGGTCTTGCCGTGGCGTTGCAGTCATCCCCGGCAAGGCGCTTGCCGGGGGGTCTTGTGGATCTCCCCGGCAAGGATCCTACCGAGGGTCGCCGTCTTCTGGTTCTCATCTGATCTTATATCTCTATGGTCTTGACAAAGATTTGCATGCTACCACGGAGGTGCCTCCCGAGCCCTAGTTTCAATGTGGTTGGTTGAGTCGGCACCCGTGGGCTCAAGGGTGGCTCGCTCTGTTAGCATCGGGCAAGTTGCCCCAGCAAGGGCCTTGCCGGGGGAGTCCACCTCGCCCTCTCGCTCTTTGGTATCTTTGGTCTTGGCGTTGCCTTGGCCATCTTGTGCTTCGGCTTCTCTTCGGCTCCCCTCCTCTGCCGTACTTAGTGTGGCCGTGGCGCGCGGCTCCGACTGCCCGTGCAAAAGTAAAGGGGTATGTCGGATGTGGGGTTCCGGCAAACCCTTAAGGTTCAAACACTGGGGTGCGCGCGAAGTCTTTCCCTCCTACCGATCTACACCCTAGCTCGCTAAGATCTCGCGGACGAACTTGACGAACTCGCAACACAGAAAGACACGAGGTTTATACTGGTTCGGGCCACCGTTGTGGTGTAATACCCTACTCCAGTGTGGTGGTGGTGGATTGCCTCTAGGGCTGATGATGAACAGTACAAGGGAAGAACAGCCTCCTGAGGTTGAGGTGTTCTTGTGGGTAGGCTCTCGGTCGGGTTGGATCAAGCTAAGATGAGATGACACCTACTATGGTGGCTAGCTCTACTTATATAGGCCCTGGTCTTCTTCCCAAATATCGAGCGGGAAGGGAGCCAACAATGGCGGGCAAATTTGAAGGGGGACAGCTAGAACAAGCTATCCTGACAAAAGCGGTCTTCGCCTGCGAAAAGCTCTACTGGTGACGCCGTCTTGGGGTCCATGATGACCTCCGTCTTGTCGTCCTCCTGGTCTTGGTCTCGTTGCACCAATATAGCAACCTTTTCCTAATGCCTCGGTACTCTTCGCCTACGCTGGCCTCCTTAGGACCAAAGAGGAAATAAGGACGCTGCGCGCGCTGGCGCCCGCCTGGTGTCATTCGTCATGGCTCATGTCACGAGAGCCTCGTGAGGTTTGCCCTGCCTTGATATCTCCGCTCCTCGTGAGCCTGCCTGGCTAGGCCACTCCCGAGGAAATCTTGCGTCGTCCACCTCGCGAGGCTCGGACCCTCACGAGGGTATTGGATGCCTTGTTGATGAAGATGGGTCGTACGGCCTGTTGGCTTAGCCACGCTGTGGGCCGCAGGCAGGCACGTCTGGGGACCCCCGTTCCTAGAACGCCGACAGTATCCCCCGGGCCCAAGGTGCACTCGGGCTTGGCTTCGCGGCGAAGCCAAGGGTCAAGTTCGGAGCACCGCGGGCCCCAAAAGCCTGTGGCCTCGGTTGACGCATGGCGGTTGATTGGACGTGGGCGTCTCCGATTCCCCACGCTGCCTCGGCAACTGCACGACTTGACAAGTCCCTGCGACATGCAAGGAAAATGATCATTACCTGCGATCGTGGGAGACGCCGGTTGACCTTCTCTTGCAATAAATGGGGAGGGGGGCGGAGCCCCCGTCGCCCATCTCTTCCTCGCTTGCTTGCTTCTTCTTTGCTCCATTGCTTGCAGTGCCACCGATGGCGCCACGAAGGAAGTTCTCTGCCGCCGAGAAGGGGAAGGCCCCTCGCGAGGGCCCCGGTTCCCCGGTGCCCAAGCGCGGTCGTGGCCGTCCGCGCAAGCAAACCGCGACCCCCGCCGTGGCCCACCATCGAGGTGGCGCCGCGGCACGCGGAGGGGATCGTCCCAACCATGGCGGTCCAGCTGACGAGGGGAGGCGCGCAATGGTGGCGCGGCCTCCCCGCCCGCACATCCACTCAGCGGTGGTGTCGCCGGACTTCATCGTCTGGTCGGAGAACCCGGCCGGCAAACGGCTCGAGCTTCCGTGCTTCTTTGTTGATGAACTCTCGGCCCCTGGTCCAGGCGGGCTCTAGTTGCAGGCGGATGGTTGCTGCAGCAAGGCCTCTTCGGTCGTGGCCGAGACTTCCGCCGCGGGCAACATAGCCCTAGCCTGCGGCTGGCAGACGTTCGCCCGCACGCGCGGCCTGGGCAGGCGGTGCACGCTCCACTTCAAGTATGATGGTGGATCGACCCTCTATGTGAGGGTGTTTGGAGAAGATGGTCGCCGTGCCGGGTGCTGCCCCAAGACGAACGACGGTGAGGAGGTGCTCGGCCTTGGTGACGGTCGTGACGAGGATGAGGGCGAGCCTGCCCTCGGCGGCGACCGCGTCTATTCCAGCTACGGCGGCTCTTCCTTCGGCAACAGCTCCAGCAGCGGTGGCTACGACCAGCCGCCGCGCCACCGCGCCCGCTTCGAAGGAGGCAGTGGGTCATCTCGTCGCCGCGCCTCCGTGAAGCGCGAGGAGGGGTCTGGCTAGGCTCGGGGCGTTGCTAAGGGCCTGCCTCCGTGGATTGCTGCAACGCCGCTTTATTTAGCTCTTTTTTCCTGCATCAAAAAACGAAACCAGTATGGGCCCAGAGGCGCGTGTATCGAACTGTCGTTCTTTGGTTATTGCACTATGCATGTTATTCCCATGCCGTGTTGTCATTTTGCGCAAAGATAACTTAACCTGGTGCATTTGGGATGCCCTTTCCCTCACGAGGTGTCTGTGTTTGCTTAGAAACTACAAAAAATTCGTTAGGGGGTGCGCTATAGGATTTGCCGTCCACCCAAGCCTCGACTTGGCGCTTCGTATCGCGGTACCCGAGGGGCACGATTAGGAGAAACGCGCCAGCTTTCAAGCTCGAACGAGGGTGGCTCGCGAGAAGGCAGAGAGAAGAAAAATGCTCGCGAGGGCACCTGCCTAACCCCCTCGCGAGGTATGCGAGAGAGAGAACACGAGCAAACCAGAGCCGAAAAATGCGGTAAAAGGCTAGGGAATCAAATCAAGAATGAACACCAAGAGCAACTTCGATTAAGGAAAAGCGAGCCAACTACAAAAAGCAAATGAAAAGCCGCGTCCGGCACCTAATCTAGTCTTTAAATCTTCTCACCAGCGCGGAGCTAAGTGCTGCCACTAGGCGTGGGCGGGAGCCCCAGGGCCTAAGGCCGGCGCTCCTGAGACTTCGGGGCGTGTATAGCCCCAACTCATTATTACGTGAGAGTGTCACGGGCAGCGATTCTTCACAGGCACCGGGCATTCTTCATAGGCTCTGGGCCTTTCTTCACAAGCTCTGGGCCTTGCTTCATGGGTAGAACTTCCGGGGGTGCTGGATGTTCAAGGCGTTTTGGATAGGTGTCCCTTCTTGCGTCTCCAGGCGCACGGCGCCAGGCCTGGAGATGTGGACGACCCTGAACGGGCCCTCCCACATGGGTGAAAGCTTGTGCAACCCTTCCCTGGAGAGGACCCGCCTCAGGACCAGGTCACCCGTCTCGAGCGTCCTGGAGCGAATGTTGCGGCAGTGGTAACGCCGCAGCGCTTGCTGGTACCTTGCCGCCCTTAATGCAGCTTCGCGATGACGTTCCTCCCCCAGCACGAGATCCATCCCCCGCATGGCGTCCTGCTGCATTTCGTTGAACGCCAGGACCCGCGCGGAGCGATGCTTGACCTCGTGAGGGAGGACTGCTTCGGCTCCATAGACGAGGAAGAACGGAGTCTCGCCCGTTGGCTTTGTAGCGGTGGTGCGGATGGACCACAGCACGGACTGGAGCTCGTCGTGCTAGGCCCTGCCGCAGGCCTCCAGCTTCTTCGTGAAGGTCCTGGTCTTGAGGCCCCTCAGGACCTCTGTGTTGGTGCGCTCAGCCCGACCATTGCTCCTGGGGTGGGCCACCGATGTCACATCCCTAGCTTCTGGTGCTGCCTAGTGTTTGCATCTTGCTTTCATCATGTTTAGATTTCTGAAAGTTCAATTGAGGATAGTTGAAACCCTCACAAATCACTCCAGAAATAATCAATAATAAAATCCCTTCAAAGAAGTCCAAGGAAATGTTCATGTTACTCTGTGAAAATATTGGTAAGAGGTAAATTTCAAACCAATATTTTTGGAATCACAGAAATATTTATCTGGAGCCTTTGAATTAAATCAATGACATATTTGAGTTGGATTTATTTCTGTTATATAAGAAATAAAGTTCAAATATTTTTGTAAGTTTGCATGTGACCTTGGACTACTTCCCTAAGCTCACATAAAAACTTACATATAGTTTTAAAATGGTTTGGTTTGTAAATCAAATCAAAACAAAGAAAGAAAATAGAAAACAGAAACAAATAAAAGAGAGAGGGACTTATCTGGGCCTTACCTGGCTGACCCAGGTCCTGTGCAGCCTAGCTGTGGCCCGGCACTGTAGGAGGCCCAGCCCAGCCGCCCCACCGTCTTCAACCTCCTGCCAGTAGGCAGGAGGGCGTGTGCTCGCCGCGCGCGCGCCACCTCCACCCTGCCTGGCTGTCCTCCCGTCGCCCTGGACCTTCCCTCGCGTCCCCATGCACCTCCCTCGACCCCTGCGTCTCTCCCCTCTCTCTCTGGACCCCCTCCCCCTTCTCCGCTCGCTTCCGAACGGAGCCCGTCACCGCCGTTCGCCATAGCCGCAGCCACCGCCTCCCTTTCGCCTCCCCGACGTGCCGCAGGGATCTGCCTCGTCGCCTTCGTCCTCCTCGCCGAGTCACGCAATGCCGGGTCCCCAGGAACGCCGCCACCACCATCGTCTTCAACTCCGGCCTCCGAGATCGCCGGTAATGCCCCGACGTCGTCGGACCTTCCCCGAGCCACTGAGCTTCTCTACGTGACCGATGTGAGCTCCTGATTTGTTTCCCCATATTAACGCACTCGATAGCGCCCCCTAGCCGCGTCTGTCGCCGAACCCGAGAGCTCATCGTCGCCGGCCATGCTGCCGCTGTCGTTGCAGCCGCTGAAGCTCGCGTATGAGCGCGTAATAGTGCTCAGTATGCCCCCACGATCCTAACACACTCATCCGCTGCTCCTACCGCATGCTGCATCGCCGTAGCCATCGACAGCCGAACTCCGTCCGCCGCGGATGAGCTCGCCGCCGCCCACTTGGGCCACCTCCAACGAAACTAAGGGCACCAAAGGATGCGCGCGTGCACCAGCTTCACGTAGGACCAAACCGCAGTCGATTTGGTCGTCTGTGGACGATTTTCCGAGCCGGCCCGCAGCCACAGACCTCGCCGGCGGAGAACCCCCAGCGAGTTTGACCCTGGTTTGACCTTGACTCCTCTTGAGTCACAGACATGCGGGGTCAGCCCGACTAATTAACCTAGTTTAGGTTTAAACCTAATTAGTTTAATCTATGATTAGTACTAATTAAACCGAGGTAGTTTAGTTAGTAACTGACACAAGGGACCCACTAGTGAGTTTGACCTGGGCCGCTCCATTGACCGCTGATGTCAGCGTGCGTCATGCTGATGCAGTAAATCATTTATTGGATTTTGTTTTATTCTAATTAACCAGAAAAATCCAGAAAATGATTTGAACTTCAAAAAATCATAGAAAATAATCTGTGACTCCAACTAAAATAAGTTATATATGAAAAATGATCAGAAAAATCCAATCTATCTATCTGTACCATTTCCATGCATGTTTGAGCAACCTAAAGCTACTGTATGTGACAATTTGAATTACTGGCATTTGAAATGCCTTATGTGGAGTTTGAATTTGAACCTTGGGTTCAAACCAACTTCATTTAAATTGTTGCTAGCTACATTAGCTCAAATCACAGCATATTGCCATGTCACATTCATGCATCATATTGTTGCATTGCATTGATTGTGTTCCTTCTCTGTTTGCCGGGGTTGTTCCCTCTCAGTGGATGTTGTTTCGACGTTGTGATCGTTGACACCGATGAAGAGCTATATTATCTTCCGAAGTCTCAGGCAAGCAAAACCCCCTTGTTCATTCCGATACAATCCCACTCTCTCGCTCCTGCTCTCTATTACTGCATTAGGACAACAACGATTCAACTGTTACATGCTGCGGTAGTTGAACCCATTTTCCTGTGCATGACCTGTCATTGCCACAGTAAATACATGAAACCCACTAGCATGAGTAGGAGTTGTTTGAGCCCTGATGTGCCTACTCATTCATGCTTGTTGTCATGCCTGGTACTGCTTAGAGTTGAGTCAGGTCTGATTCATTGGGGATGAATTGGAATGTGGTGAACATGTCCTACTGTTGAGAGCTAAGTGTGTGAACACGATTTGATAAAAGGTAGCGGTGAGAGGCCATGTAGGAGTACATGGTGGGTTGTCTCATTGCAGCCGTCCTCAGGAACTGAGGTTCTGTGTTTGTGATCCATGAACAGCTACTACCACGCATTGGAATGCTTAAGTCCCCCTCTCGACTTATTAATCAACCTGATCTCCGTCCAGGAGTTGCAACTAGTTTCTCGTGTTTGTAGGTTGTGTTAGTAGTCTACCAAGTGGTACCCGGTACAGATGGGCTTGGGACAGACCAGGCACCATGGCATGGTGTACCAAGCGTAGATCCATGCGTCGAGGTGGGCTTGGGAACCCTGCACACGTCGTTTGGGGCCATGAGCGGCACCCCGGCCAGATCTCCTTGCGGATGGAACCCGAGGCGATAAACCTGGACTAGAGACTTGTGTGGTTAGTCAGGTCGTGGCCGACTCCCTCACCAGGCTTCCGCTTGAAGGTTGCCAAGATACACGACGTGTACATGGTGGCAAGTGGCGAGAGCGTGTGTGAAGAAGTACACCCCTGCAGGGTTAACATGATCTATTCGAATAGCCGTGTCCGCGGTAAAGGACTTCTGGGTTGCCTGTACAGTTCATAGACAAGTGAAAGTGGATACTCTAAAATGCGCAAGATAAGCGTGAGTGCTATGGATGGCGTTCTCGTAGGGAGACAGGAGCAGATCCATAGTGGTGTATTGATATGGTGAATATGTGGACTCGTGTGCGCCACCTCAAAAGAGTTACTTGCAGTCGCAGTTTAGGATATCCACCGAGTCAAACCTGGCTTGCTGCAGTTTAACTCCACCACCCCTTTGTTGATACCCACGCATATGTAGTTAGTTCTGATGTAAGTCTTGCTGGGTACATTTGTACTCACGTTTGCTTATTTTATGTTTTTGCAGAGAGACTTCAGTCTCGCTAGTATTTCCACATGGACTCCTATCTTTAGCTTGTTACCTCAGCTACGATCTTGTGCCCTCGGCAGGGTCTCGTAGATAGTCAGGCTTCTCAGCCTTTTCTTTTGTAGTTGTCTGTACTCAGACAAGTTAAGCTTCCGCATGTGCTTGTTGCTTGTATGCTCTGTATGTTGGGTCATGAGACCCATGTTTGTAATACTTGGCTCCTCGGAGCCTAATGAATAAATACTCTGAGTCGTAGAGTCTTGTTGTGATGCCATGTTGTATTCCACATATTGAGCATATTGTGTGTATGATTGAAATGCTTGGTATGTGTGGGATCCGATAACCTAGTTGTTTATCCTTGGTAGCCTCTCTTATGGGGAAATGTAGTCTTGTGCTTCCATGAGCCATAGTAGTCCGCTATAGCCCGGTTCACCGGAGTCCTGCTAGCCCAGCACTACTGCTCCGAAACACATGACTGGCCGGCATGTGATTCACTTTGTTCCTGTGTCTATCCCTTCGGGGAAATGTCACGCGGTGACATCCGGAGTCCTGCCTAGCCTGCTACAGCCCGGTTCACCGGAGTCCTGTTAGCCCAGTGCTACAGCCCGGATTCGCACGCTGCTGACCGACATGCTCGATGTTGATTCATGTATGCCTGTCCCCGTAAGTTAGTGCCACTTTGGGTTCACGACTAGTCATGTCAGCCTGGGTTCTTTTTCATATGGATGCTAATGACACTATCATATACGTGAGCCAAAAGGCGCAAACGGTCCCGGGCCATGGTAAGGCGATACCCGTGGGAATACCGTCCGTGAGGCCGCAAAGTGATATGAGGTGTTACCGGCTAGATTGATGTGACTTGGAATCGGGGTCCTGACAGCTTTGGTATCAGAGCCTGACTGCCTGTAGGATTACCAAGCCAAACTAGTCGAAGTCGAGTCTAGAAATGATTTAGGTATATAAGGGAATTGATTGTGGAAGGGAACGTAAGGCTCTTTTACTCCTTATACCCTCTGTCCTTCTGATCTGAGTCATCCTCTTCTCTTCTACGGGGATTAAGAACTAGGCCTTCTCATATATCCATCAGGATCACGTGTTACTAATCCGTGGACTCTTAGGATTGTTGGTCTCAAGCCCCAGTTCAGTTTCTACTACTCCAGTGTGTTGTTAGTTGGACTTGGAACCTTGATATGATGTTGTTGAGTGGTTATGCCACCATTTTGCATGATGTCTCAAATCTTTTTGAGCATTTACAGCTGTTATGCTGTCCGAGTCATCCCGGGTTTCTAAATAGTCTGATGCATTTGCAAATCCATTCTTTCCGTTCCTGATGTTCCTTTGGGCCAGATTAGGCACACTAAACGGTCTGTTGAGGTACTTCATTGCCTCGACATATATGTTGGAGCTATTATTATGACCCTAGGTGTCTTAGAGAACCACTCAGTAATCTAGCCATGTTTTGTGTTCCCGGTGTGATGATTCTGGCCACCATTCTCGAACGCATCTCATGATGCCATTTAGTAGTAGGTATTCTACTCTTGGATTCTTGACCCAAGATTCACTCTACTTACCTCGTGTTGATAGTGTTGCTCGTACCTTTAGGATATTAGTAACCTTTGCGATAGTCCTCGACGTTCGTGGTATTTCCTTCTTCCAAATAGCATGAACTGCTTATGGCAGAATTATTTTGAACCAAAAGATCACAACCAGAGTTCTCTTGATGAGTTATCGATTCTATGCTGTGACTCTGTTAGTTCTACCTTCTCTGCATGGGTTATCCGGAAGAAACCTGTTGAACTTGGTTCGATATACTAATCTATGCATCCACAACTCAGAAAGTTATATGTTCCTTTGAGTTGTCCCTCTGTAGTTGTATTCCGATCCTTGTCTATAAGTTGATAGTCAAGTTTATGTCGTGCATTTGTGTTCTTCGATGCGTACTATTCTCGTGGTCCGTCAATCCATTCTATTTCATAATGAATAGGAGAACCAAACTCTAGTACCCTATCCTTTTCTAGGATTGGATCAAAGTAGTTGTATTCCGTAGATCAAATGCCAATCCAGCTTTTGATTCTGTTCTACCCTGAAGTATTGCCCTCTTGATGTCAGGAATGTCATGATAATTGCACCAACTCTTATGAATTCTTGATGCACTGATACTTCTCTCCATCATCATTCGCTCCTTGGTTCCGTGTTGTTGCAACCGGAATACCGACAAGTGAACCGTGATGTGTGAAATCAATACTCGTAGCAACTAGTTGCTTGGTAATAAATGGACAATAATTTCATTCTTAGCGTGCCAGTTATTGAATCATTATTCTAAGATTGATTGTGCTACCTGGTCCATATTCTTGGTGCACTCTTCGATCAATGAGTTAGGATTGTATCAATCCCTCGCTCTTTTGTTCATATCATCTTGCCTGGAAAGCAAGATTTTTCTCGAGCTTAATAACATATCGGTGGTTCGTGATTTTCCGGATATCTTCTTGGAAGTATTACCAGGTTTTCCCCTGACTGTTATGTTGAGCTCATGATCAAGTTGGTTTTCTTATAAACCACCCCTTCTCCAAGAATCTGTGTTGGATACCCTGAGCTAGCTGGTTAAGCTAAACAACAACTTGGAGAGTTGGAAGATAAAAGCTTGCCTAACTTAGTTCATTTAAAGGGATGTCTTGTGTTGTGTGTGTGTTGAAGAAAGATGATATCTTCATCGGTTGGTCCTCGGGATCAATTGTTGGAGCTATTGTCTTGTCCAGACTTTGATTTGAGCATGGGCTATCGTCAAGTCAAATCAGAACCAACGATGTTCATAATGTTCTCTTACTCGTGGTTGATCCCTCGAGCATACACCATTACATCTTTTGGTCTGACCAATGTTCTCACCGTGTTCACATGATGGTGGAAGTCCAGTGATATGGAAATTCTGATGAGTTGCTGTTGAGCCCATCAGCAGCATTTTTTCTCCCCCATGATTCATGTTGAACATCAACCTAGTGTTGAAAACTTTGTAAGCAATGCCTTCGTGTTCCGTTCATGAAGCTTATGCTTGGATGGAAGAAGTGACTTCCTCGAATTCATGTGCATTTGGTGCAACTTGCCGCCGTGAGTTCGAGAAATATTGTTTTTGCTTCCTCTGGAATCATCCCAAGTTAGTCACACATACGTGCGACGTACTCTATGGTTTGATTGGTTGGCTGCCTCCATTCTATATGTGTTTCCTAGCACACCAAGCCACTGGCTGATTTGTTCAGGGAAAAGAAGTTTCTTCATAAGAGCTAATCATATGACTTATGCAAGGACTTCGATATCCTTGATATGGTTCCCAACTAGGACTCGACAGTGTTTTATTATAAGGCTACTACGTGGTCATGCTTGTCTGGGACAGCATGTTCACATGTGTGTACAGAACCAGCTCATGTTTTGGAGCTTACTACCGTAGTCCATTTCCTGAGAATCTTGCAATGTCATCTCGTCGATTTGTGTTGCAATTCTTATTTTCACACATGTTGAGTCTGAAGTATCCTGTTACTAACCAGATCTGAATCTCAGGCAGATATGATGGTTGGAACATTCCAACATTTGCATTTTGTTCCTAGCTTGCACCGCCATTGTGCCATTTTCCCATGGGCTGCCCTTCTCAGTAATTGCTGTTCAGGATCATCTTCAAAAGTGGTCCTACCATGGGTCCCATCCATTTCCGATGATAAGCAAAAATCATCCATTGCTTTGTCTTCAACAAGGTAGTCCACATCATCCATTCTAGTCTGAGTATGTCATTCCTTCGAACCCCTTCAAACGATCGATTGTGATTGCCTTAGGCTGGTATAAAGAGTTTCAATGATCTATGTACCAAAAGTAACTCTTTTTGCCACTCAAGGGAATAATTCCACGAGTCACCTTTCTTGAGGTGCCCCGTTATGGAATCATGGCAATTTTCCTTGCTACTTTGAAACCCTCGTCAAATTGTGTCTTCCGTCCCTCCTGATGCATGTTTTGCCTCTCAGCTCCAGAGATGTTTCTATGTCTCATTCCATGAGTTGATCTTGTGATCATTAAGATGATCCTAAGTTGCTCGAACCTCACGAAGATCGATTCTTCTTAAATTCTCCCTTTCTACTCGTTGTCATGTTGGATGTAGTTCTCAAAGCAAGACGTCGAGATCAAGGTGATGCAATGAATCAACATCCTCGAGAAAGACATCTGGATCATGAAGATTGTGTTAGCTTGTGTCCCTCTATCTTCTTACCTCACGACTTGAATCTCGGGACGAGATTCTTTTTTAGTAGGGTGAGCTGTAACATCCCTAGCTTCTGGTGCTGCCTAGTGTTTGCATCTTGCTTGCGTCATGTTTAGATTTCTGAAAGTTGAATTGAGGATAGTTGAAACCCTCACAAATCACTCCAGAAATAATCAACAATAAAATCCCTTCAAAGAAGTCCAAGGAAATGTTCCTGTTACTCTGTGAAAATATTTGTAAGAGGTCAAATTCAAACCAATATTTTTGGAATCACAGAAATATTTATTTGGGGCCTTTGAATTAAATCAATGACATATTTGAGTTGGATTTATTTCTGTTATATAAGAAATAAAGTTCAAATATTTTTGTAAGTTTGCATGTGACATTGGACTACCTCCCTGAGCTCACATAAAAATTTACAGATAGTTTTAAAATGGTTTGGTTTGTAAATCAAATCAAAACAAAGAAAGAAAATAGAAAACAGAAACAAATAAAAGAGAGAGGGACTTATCTGGGCCTTACCTGGCTGACCCAGATCCTGTGCAGCCCTGCTGTAGCCCAGCACTGTAGCTGGCCCAGCCCAGCCGCCCCACCGTCTTCAACCTCCTGCCAGTAGGCAGGAGGGCGTGTGCTCGCCGCGCGCGCGCCACCTCCACCCTGCCTGGCTGTCCTCCCGTCGCCCTGGAGCTTCCCTCGCGTCGCCACGCACCTCCCTCGACCCCCTGCATCTCTCCCCTCTCTCTCTGGACACCCTCCCCCTTCTCCGCTCGCTTCCGAACGGAGCCCGTCACCGCCGTTCGCCATAGCCGCAGCCACCGCCTCCCTCTCACCTCCCCGACGTGCCCCAGGGATCCACCTCGTCGCCTTCGTCCTCCTCGCCGAGTCACGCAACACCGGGTGCCCGCGAACGCCGCCACCACCGTCGTCTTCAACTCCGGCCTCCGAGATCGCCGGCAATGCCCCGATGTCGTCCGGCCTTCCCCGAGCCACTGAGCTTCTCTACATGACCGATGTGAGCTCCTGATTCATTTCCCCCTACTAACGCAGTCGATAGCGCCCCCTAGCCGCGTCTGTCGCCGAACCCGAGAGCTCATCGTCACCGGCAATGCTGTCGCTGTCTTTGCAGCCACTGAAGCACGCGTATGAGCACGTAATAGTGCTCAGTATGCCCCCGGAATCCTAACACACTCATCCGCTGCTCCTGCCGCATGCTGCATCGCCGTAGCCATCGACAGCCGAACTCCGGCCGCCGCGGATGAGCTCGTCGCCGCCCACTTAGGCCACCTCCGACGAAACCAAGGGCACCAGAGGATGCGCGCGTGCACTAGCTTCATGTAGGACCAAACCGCAGTCGATTTGGTCGTCTGTGGACGATTTTCCGAGCCGGACCGCAGCCACAGACCTCGCCGGCGGCGAACCCCCAGCGAGTTTGACCCTGGTTTGACCACTCTTTGACTCCTCATGAGTCACAGACATGCGGGCCCAGCCCGGCTAATTAACCTGTTTTAGGTTTAAACCTAATTAGTTTAATCTATGATTAGTACTAATTAAACCGGGGTAGTTTAGTTAGTAACTGACACGCGGGACACACTAGTCAGTTTGACCTGGGCCGCTCCATTGACCACTGACGTCAGCGTGCGTCATGCTGATGCAGTAAATCATTTACTGGATTTTGTTTAATTCTAAATAACCAGAAAAATCCAGAAAATGATTTGAACTTCCAAAAATCATAGAAAATAATCTGTGACTCCAAATAAAATAAGTTATATATGAAAAATGATCAGAAAAATCCAATCTATCCATCTGTACAATTTCCATGCATGTTTGAGCAACCTAAAGCTACTGTATGTGACAATTTGAATTAATGTCATTTGAAATGCCTTATGTGGAGTTTGAATTTGAACCTTGGGTTCAAACCAACTTCATTTAAATTGTTGCTAGCTACATTAGCTCAAATCACGGCATATTGCCATGTCACATTCATGCATCATATTGTTGGATTGCATTGATTGTGTTCCTTCTCTGTTTGCCGGTGTTGTTCCCTCTCAGTGGATGTTGTTTCGACGTTGTGATCGTTGACACCGATGAAGAGCTATACTATCTTCAGAAGTGCCAGGCAAGCAAAACCCCCTTGTTCATTCTGATACAATCCCACTCTCTCGCTCCTGCTCTCTTTTACTGCATTAGGACAACAACGATTCAACTGTTACATGCTGCGGTAGTTGAACCCCTTTTCCTCTGCTTGACCTGTCATTGCCACAGTAAATAGATGAAACCCACTAGCATGAGTAGGAGTTGTTTGAGCCCTGATGTGCCTACTCATTCATGCTTGTTGTCATGCCTGCTACTGCTTAGAGTTGAGTCAGGTCTGACTCATCGGGGATGAATTAGAATGTGGTGAACATGTCCTACTGTTGAGAGCTAAGTGTGTGAACACAATTGATAAAGGTAGCGGTGAGAGGCCATGTAGGAGTACATGGTGGGTTGTCTCATTGCAGCTGTCCTCGGGAACTGAGTTCTATGTTTGTGATCCATGAACAGCTACTACCACGCATTGGAATGCTTAAGTGCCCCTCTCTACTTATTAATCAACCTTATCTCTGTCCAGGAGTTGCAACTAGTTTCTGGTGTTTGTAGTTTGTGTTAGTAGTCTACCAAGTGGTACCCGGTACAGGTGGGCTTGGGACAGACTAGGCACCGTGGCATGATGTACCAAGCGTAGATCCATCTGTCGAGGTGGGCTTGGGAACCCTGCACACATCGTTTGGGGCCGTGAGCGACACACCGGACGGATCTCCTTGCGGATGGAACTCGAATAGGCGATAAACCTGGACTAGACAATTGTGTGGTTAAGTCAGGTCGTGGCCGACTCCCTCGCCAGGCTTCCGCTTGAAGGTTGCCGAGATACACGACGTGTACATGGTGGTAAGTGGCGAGAGCGTGTGTGAAGAAGTACACCCCTGCAGGGTTAACATGATCTATTCGAATAGCCGTGTCCGCGGTAAAGGACTTCTGGGTTGCCTGTACAGTTCATAGACAAGTGAAAGTGGATACTCTAAAATGCGCAAGATAAGCGTGAGTGCTATGGATGTTGTTCTCGTAGGGAGACGGGAGCGGATCCATAGTGGTGTATTGATATGGTGAATATGTGGACTCGTGTGCGCCACCTCAAAAGAGTTACTTGTAGTCGTAGTTTAGGATAGCCACCGAGTCAAAACTGGCTTGCTGCAGTTTAACTCCACCACCCCTTTGTTGATACCGATGCATATGTAGTTAGTTCTGATGTAAGTCTTGCTGGGTACATTTGTACTCACGTTTGCTTATATTATGTTTTTGCAGAGAGACTTCAGTCTCGCTAGTATTTCCGCGTGGACTCCGACGATTAGCTTGTTACCTCAGCTACGATCTTGTGCCCTCCGCAGGGTCTCGTAGATTGTCAGGCTTCTCAGCCTTTTCTTTTGTAGTTGTCTGTACTCGGACAAGTTAAGCTTCCGCATGTGCTTGTTGCTTGTATGCTCCATATGTTGGGTCATGAGACCCATGTTTGTAATACTTGGCTCCTCGGAGCCTAATGAATAAATACTCTGAGTCGTAGAGTCTTGTTGTGATTCCATGTTGTATTCCACATATGGAGCATATTGTGTGTATGATTGAAATGCTTGGTATGTGTGGGATCCGACAACGTAGTTGTTTATCCTTGGTAGCCTCTCTTATGGGGAAATGTAGTCTTGTGCTTCCATGAGCCATAGTAGTCTGGTACAGCCCGGTTCACCGGAGTCCTGCTAGCCTAGCACTACTGCTCCGGAAGACTTGACTGGCCGGCATGTGATTCACTTCGTTCCTGTGTCTGTCCCTTCGGGGAAATGTCACGCGGTGACATCCGGAGACCTGCCTAGCCTGCTACAGCCCGGTTCACCGGAGTCCTGTTAGCCCAGTGCTACAGCCCGGATTCGCAAGCTGCTGACCGACATGCTCGATGTTGATCCATGTATGCCTGTCCCCGTAAGTTAGTGCCACTTTGGTTCATGACTAGTCATGTCGGCCCGGGTTCTCTGTCATATGGATGCTAGCGACACTATCATATACGTGAGCCAAAAGGCGCAAACTGTCCCGGGCCATGGTAAGGCGACACCCATGGGAATACCGTGCGTGAGGCCGCAAAGTGATATGAGGTGTTACCGGCTAGATCGATGTGACTTTGAATCGGGGTCCTGACAACCGAAGCATAGCAGATCTGCGTTCCAAGGTTAGCACAGTAGGTTTTGAAGATGTTACTAGTAAATTGCGAGCCGTTATCTGTGATGATGCGGTTGGGGACCCCGAAGTGGCTCATGAGGCCCTTGATGAACTTGACGGTAGAGCCGGCTGGGATGGTACGGACGGCTTCCACTTCCGCCCACTTGGTGAACTTGTTGATGGCGACGTAGAGATAGCAATTGCCCCCTGGCGCCCATGGGAACGGGCCTAAGATGTCCAGCCCCCAGACTGCGAACGGCCATGTGAGAGGGATGGTTTGGAGGCCCTGTGCAGGCTGATGGATTTGCTTGGCATGGAATTGGCAAGCTTCGCAGGACTTCACCAGCTCGGCTACGTCGTTGAGCGCTGTAGGCCAATAGAATCCACTGCGGAACACCTTGCCGACGAGGGTCCGTGACGACGAGTGATGCCCGCAGTCCCCGTCGTGTATGTCAATCAGCAGCTCCCTTCCTTGATCGCTGGAGATACAGTGCAGCGTGACATCGTTCGGTCGTTTCCTGTACAACTCGCCGTCTTGAATGCAGTATGTCGTGGCTTGCCGGGCCACGCGCTCCGCGTCCTCTTCCTTCTCCACTAGCGGCCCGTGTGTCAGGTACTCCTTGAATTCCTTAGTCCATCATTCCTCCTGGGGCTCGAGCGCCAAGAGCAGCCAAGCACCTGAGGTCGGGCCACAGGCCGGAGCTCCCGTGACCGGAGGCTGGGAGGCTGTGGGAGTTCCTCCCGAGGCTGAGTAGTGCTTGAAAGGGGTGGCGTAGCTGATGGCTTGTAGAGCCGCTCCTCAAAGACACCAGGCTCTTGTGGTAGCCGCTTGGATGCTCTCCTGGCGATGTCGTCGGCTTCTTTGTTGGTGCCCCGGGGCACGTGCTGCAGCTCGAGACCTGAGAACTACTTTTCCATCTTGCGTACTTCCGCGAGGTAGGCCTCCATGTGCTCGTCCTTCGGCTCGTACACCTTGTTGGAGAAGTTGACAAGGAGTTGCGAGTCACCTCTGATGGTAAGGCGCTTCACCCCCAGAGCTGCCGCAGCCTTCAGGCCAGCTATGAGGCCTTCGTATTCTGCGATATTGTTGGAGACCTTCTCGCCGTGATGGAAGCAGATTTGCATGGCGTAGTAGAGCTTGTCCTGGGTGGGCGAGATCAGCACCGCTCCGGCTCCCGCGCCCTGGTGCGCGAAAGCGTCGTCGAAATACATGACCCAGCCGTCTAGAGCCTCGCTCCCTGGGGAGGTGGACCAGTCCTTCCCTTCCTCAAGTGTCGGGGCATCCGTCCATTCTGCCACAAAGTCAATGAGTGCAACCCCCTTGATGACCCTGGTAGTGCTGAACTCTAACTGGAATGCTTGCAGCTCGATATTCCACTCAGCGACCCTTCCAGCCGAATTTGGGCTCCTGAGTACCCTCTCCAATGGGTAAGCTGAGACGACCTTGATCGGGTGCCCCTGGAAGTAGTGTCGCAGCTTGCGCGAGGCCACCAAGAGTGCGAGCAGGAGCTTCTGAGGCATGGGGTAGCGTGCTCTTGCGTCTCTCAGCATGGTGCTGACGAAGTACACCGGGTGTTCGACGTGGGCTGCCGCACTATCGAGGCTGGGGTCCTGCGGAGATTGGTGCATCTCCTGAGGTGGAGGGTTTCTCAAGACTTGGCTGTCCTCAAGAGCTTCTACGACGTTGTCCTACCGAGCTTTGTCTTCCCTAGCTGATGCCTTTGCTGCATCCTCCTGACCCTGCGCCACTTCTGCTCCGGCTTGGCGTTCCTCCCTAACCGCCACCAGCGCTGCGCTGGCGGAGTACGGGGTGGCGGCAAGGTAGCGTACCAGAGGCTCAAGAGGCCCTGGTGCCACCATCATTGGGGGGCTGGTAAGGTATTTCTTGAGGTCTTGGAAGGCCTGATCGGCCTCCGGGGTCCATTCGAACGAGCCTTTCTTCTTCATGAGCTTGAAGAACGGTAAGGCGCGCTCTCCCAGCTTGGAGATGAAACGCCCTAATGCGATCACCCGCCCAGCTAGCTTTTGCATCTCTTTGAGGGTCTGTGGCGGCCTCATGTCCTCGATGGCCTTGATCTTCTCAGGGTTCGCCTCGATCCCCCTGTGGGACACGAGGAATCCCAACAGCTTGCCGGAGGGGACACCGAACACGCACTTCTCCGGGTTAAGCCTCAAGTTCACCCGGCGTAGGCTCTCGAAGGTTTCCTCCAAATCTTGAATCAACGTCCTCGCCTCGTGAGACTTTACCACTATGTTGTCGATGTAGGCCTCTGTGTTCCTCCCGAGCTGCCGCCCCAAGGCGATGTGCATCAACCGCTGGAAGGTGGCGCTTACGTTGCGCAGCCCGAAGGGCATGCAGGTGTAGTAGTACACCCCACATGGTGTTAGGAAAGCTGTCTTCTCCACATCTTCCACCGCCATCTTGATCTGATGATACCCTGAGAACGCGTCCAGGAAGCACAACAAGTCACACTCGGCGATGGAGTCGACAATCTAGTCGATGCACGGGAGCGGGAACGGATCTTGGGGGCAGGCTTTGTTAAGGTTGGTGAAGTCGACACACATCCACTCCTTCCCACCTTTCTTTGGCACTACGACAGGGTTTGCCAACCATTCGGGGTATCAAACTTCCCGAATGGCGCCTGCCGCCTCCAGCTTGCGTGTCTCTTGGACGATGAAGGCCTGCTTCTCAGTGGACTGCCGTCTGGCTTGCTGTTTCACGGGGTGTATGTTGGGGCATACCCTTAGATGATGCCGGATCACCTCTCTCGGGACCCCTACCAGCTGATTGGGCTCCCACGCGAATATCTCCTTGTTCGCGCGCAAGGACCTCACCAAGGCTTCTTCTTGTCCTGGGTCAAGGCCGGCTCCTATGGTGAAGGTGGCCCCCGAAGTCCCGTCCTCGTTGATCGGCACCTGCTTGGTTTCCGCCTTGTCTTGGGTGAACAACTGCTTCTTCTTGGTAGGCGCGGCCTCCTTGTCCTCGTGGGTATCGGCGCCGGCCGACTGTGCTGCTGCCGCGGTTTTGAAGGCGAGCCTAAGCGCCGTCACGGCCTCCTTAGTGTCCCCCTTGATGGTGAGGACGTCATTGCTTCCTGGCATCTTCATGAGGTTGTAGGCCGGATGGGTCGCCGCCATGAACTGAGCGAGAGCTGGGTACCCGAGGATGGTGTTGCATGGGAGACCGATGCAGGAGATGTCGAAGTCCACCAGCTCAGTGCGGTAGTTGTCGCGTGTGCCGAAGGTGACAGGGAGGCGGATCTGCCCCACAGAGTGGGAAGCTCCACCACGCACTCCCGAAATGGGCTTGCTGAGGTTGAGCCGCTCGAGCGGCACGTGGAGAAGGCTGAAGGCTTCTACGGAGAGCAAGTTGAAGCCGGCACCGACGTTGATGAGGGTCTTGGTGATGGCCACGTTACACATGGTGGGTGTGCAGAGCATTGGGAGCATGCCAGAGCCGGCGGTGTTGCCGGGGTGGTCTTCTAAGCCGAAGGTGAGGTCGGCCTCTGGGGCAGCCCAACCTGGCGGAGCCCCGGGGTGCTTGGAGGCGGCCCCGATCTGACGGAGGAACGGTTTGACGTGGGGATCTGAAGGTGGTGCTTGAGAGCCGCCCAGCAGGGCCGCGACTGCAAGGTGCGCTGGCACCGCGTAGCGATCGATGAAGAGGTCACGGAGTTCCCCCCAGGAAGCCACTGTGGATCCCAGGAGGTTGAGCAGCCAGGCGCGCGGCTCGCCGGCAAGGGCCATGGGGAACCAGTTGGCCATGATCTTGTCGTCGCCTCCGGCTTCGAGGACAGCCTCCTCGTACGCCAGCAGGAACGGCGTCGGGTCTGCTGCGCCGTCGTAACACGGCGGCATCTCTGGATTGAACTTGGTTGGCCACCACACTCGGCGCAGGGCAGGGGCCAGGGCTCGGTACCCAGATGCCCCGTTGTCGACGTAGGTCGCGGAGGTGGATGGCGGGGCACCCGCCATGGGAGCGAAGTGCGGTGGCACGGGGCGCAGGTTGGTGGAGAGGAGCTCCGGCGCACCCCTACCTGGCGCGCCTAATGTCGGATGTGGGGTTCTGGCAAACCCTTAAGGTTCGAACACTGGGGTGCGCGCGAAGACTTTCCCTCCTACCGATCTACGCCCTAGCTCGCTAAGATCTCGCGGACGAACTCGATGAACTCGCAACACAGAAAGACACGAGGATTATACTGGTTCCGGCCACCATTGTGGTGTAATACCCTACTCCAGTGTGGTGGTGGTGGATTGCCTCTAGCGCTGAGGATGAACAGTACAAGGGAAGAACAGCCTCCTGAGGTTGAGGTGTTCTTGTGGGTAGGCTCTCGGTCGGGTTGGATCAAGCTAAGATGAGATGACACCTACTATGGTGGCTAGCTCTACTTATATAGGCCCTGGTCTTCTTCCCAAATATCAAGCGGGAAGGGAGCCAACAACGGCGGGAAAATTTGAAGGGGGGCAGCTAGTACAAGCTATCCTGACAAAAGCGGTCTTCGCCTGCGAAAAGCTCTGGTGGTGACGCCGTCTTGGGCTCCACGATGACCTCCGTCTTGCCGTCCTCCTAGTCTTGGTCTCATTGCACCAATATAGAAACCTTTGCCTGATGCCTCGATACTCTTCGCCTATGTTGGCCTCCTTAGCACCAAAGAGGAAATAAGGACGCTGCCCGCGCTGGCGCCCGCCTGGTGTCGTTCGTCATGGCTCACATCACGAGAGCCTCGTGAGGTTTGCCCTGCCTTGATATCTCTGCTCCTCATGAGCCTGCCTCGCTAGGCCACTCCAGAGGAGGTCTTGCGTCGTCCGCCTCGCGAGGCTCGGACCCTCACGAGGGTCTTGGATGCCTTGTTGATGAAGATGGGCCGTACGGCCTACTGGCTTAGCCACGCTGTGGGCCGCAGGCAGGAAAGTCTAGCGACCCCCGTTCCCAGAACGCCGACAGGGTACAAAGGTGTGCCCCTACCTTTGTACACCGACAGGAGCCCCCGGCCTGGGCCACACATAAGCGCGACACGTTGTTGGGCTAGGCCCGGAATGGTGCGCGGGCAGGCGGGGCGGATTTTCACCGCAGTAACTCTTTGTCCGCTGTGCTTCCCCACGACCCGCGTTGAACGCGCGTCGTGGAGGATCGTGCGTGACATGGGGGGCATGCGTGGGGCGGTTCTCGCATGCATGCGTCACATCGCAGTTAATGGGAAAGGAGGCGGCCCGCGCCTTCCCCGTAAAAAGGAATAACCGCGGGCGCGCTGCTCACTTTACCCCCTTCCCTACGTCTTCTCCAATCTCAGAGCTGCCATCCCCTTTCTTCCTCCTTCTCATGTTCTTGCCTTCACTCGCCGCCACTGCGTCTCCGCCGTCTTTTGTCTCTTGCTCCCCCCAGCCGCCATGGCGCACAAATTCACCAAGGGCAAGGGAGTGGCCAAGGACGCCGGAGTGATGGAGCCGCCGGAGAGTGCGTTGGCAGCATAGCGGACGCAGCTCGCCTACTTCCCCTCGACGGTCGACATGTTCGAGCTACGGGAGGCCTTCAAACCCCTGTGGGGGTGCAAGACGGGGGGAGAGAAGACGGGGCATCCAGCCACGCGCGTCATCCCCGCCAATTGCGCCGAGGCCGCCCCAAATCGGTAGCCTTTCTTTGTCGACTACTTCTCATGCGGGCTCTGTCCCCCTTTCTCCGATTTCTTCAATGACGTCATGCACATCTACGGCTTCCACCTTTTGGATTTTACTCCGAATGCCGTGGCGTGCATGGCTCTTTTCGCGCTCCTCTACGAGGGCTTCGCCGGGGTGCATCCCAACACGGCGCTCTTCCGCCATTAGAATAGATGGTGTAGAGAACAATGTGCGAAATCGAGAACGATTATACATTAGGGAGCTATGCAAAGAGTCACGACATATATGTATACAAGGAAGGAGCTGGGGCGGGTCCGCATGTGGGAGTGATAGAAAGAGGAGAGTGGTGCACAAGGAGACAAAGTGTGCTTGTTTGCAGTGGGGGTGGTGTGTGAGGTGAGTGCGCGAGAACCACATAACTAGGGAGATAGACGTTTGGGGCGATGTTTTGTGTGTATGGGAAATATACACTCTACATAGTGCGTGTGCTTGGGTAAGAGAGATAGCGGGAGACCTAGAGAGTGAGGGAAGAGATGTGTGCATGCCCGAGACTCCGAGAGACAAAGTGATAGAGACCTATGTTGGGGTCCGGACTTTACAAGAGAGAGGGGTGTTAATGTGCTCGTGTGTTGGTGTTTGGGGAAGAGAACGACTTCTCTATGTGTGTGTGTGTGTGGTGGTGGGGGTGGGGGTTGACTTCAGATAAAGAGTGAGGTGTCTATATTTGAGGGACTTAGCGTAATTAAGATATTGTGCACTCATGGTTGATCAATTTGTTTCACAGTTTGTACTATGAGATAACGATACTTTTGAACATGCGTGATATACCTTGATGTACCAGAATTACAAACCTAAGATTGGAATTTTGGAATTCGAGTCCATCATTAGCTTTTGTAATTCATTTAAACGGAGGTACATTTTTTAAGCCGGGATTTCGTGATTGCAAATTCATATATCAAACCTAGAGATATACACATACGGGCATGTTCAAACTTTATAATCATCCACTTTATTCATACACATACACATTCTTCCTTTTGTCATCATATTTAGGATAAACACATTTGGAATTTCATTTGAATTGGACCGTATGATGGTATTTGCTCGTAGTAGCTCAATGATCCATATTTAAATTGAATAGACAATGTAAGTTTCGAGTTGGAGACATTGATTTTCAAAACATGCACATTTTTTGCGTGCAAAACAAACAAATTGCCAGCCATGATATCATAGTCGGCCGTACGAGAGCAGAATACTTATAATTTTAGGCGCCAAAAGCTTTCAAACTTCTCGCTCACATCGAAATATCACGCGCCCGAAAGTTTAGCCCTGCGATATTCCTGTTTTACCCCTACCACATGAATGGAAAAAGGCTGCTTTGGTAACTCCATTGTTTTCCCCTCTTTGCCCCCAACATTCTTCGCCAGAGCCCCTCCCCTTCCCCTCCCCGACCCCCCAACCACGGCAAGCTGCCGAATCTAGTCCTCCGCCGCAGCGGTGGACCTCACACCCTGCCGGATCTACCTTCCGCACCTTGGAACCCCCAACTGCCAACTCACCACTTCACCGGAGCCTCTTCAGCGACTGGCTTGTCCACCGCTCCAGATCTCCTTGACCGCCATCATGGTCCATCGCACCGGATCTGCTTAACCGGCGTCCTCGTCCACCACAGCGTAGGCCCTTCACTCACACCCTCGTCCGCCCCTTCGCTGGCCCTTCATACAAGCCCTCGTCCGCCGCAACAGATCCGCCTCACCGAAAGCACTGTACAACATGCCCGCCGAAGCCTTCGTCCACAGCACCGGACCCACTCCACGGACGCCATATTCAACTCCACCGGCCCTGCTTTACCGACGCCGCAGCCTCATCAGGTTATTTCGATTTGTAGTCCTTCGGTTTTTCTCTTTATCGTGCAACTGTTCACTTACCACAGATGAGCTTTCTTGTATGTCGACAGGCGCCGCAACCGTAGCACCGGAGCCGCTTCAACAACGGCGACAGCCGGCCCAAACTCAACCGCAACACGAGCACCATCGACGATCCTTAGCTATCAAGTATGACAATGATACCCATATGCCGTCGAGAATCAGGTACTATTATCCAACGGCCGGTGCCAACGTTCACTTTCCTAGCATAAGCACTGCACCTTTGAATTTCTTCAGGGCATCATTCAGTTTTTCATGAGACGCGTTATTCTGCTTGCACCTGTAGGGCCATACTTCTGGCAGTGAACATGTTACATGTGCTAAATTACATACCAGTGCACATATAGTTAATATGCTTTAGTTTTGTTCTGATGCCACCTGTTGGTTCCATCAGACTGCTTAATGTTCTCTATGCTTAATTACACATCAGCAAACTAGCATGTGGTTCCGCTGCTTTTTGTTTGTTTTACCCTACATTTTCTGATGCTAGGTATTACATCACTGCTCCGAGCCTCTGTTCATTACTGTTTGTGTGTTCTAGATCTTCCCAAGTTGCATGACTAATTTGATGCTTCTATTAATTATGGAGCTGCCAACCCCATCAAGCAAAATATTTGTTCTTTTGGGGCTGGCACCTCGAACAAGCATAAAAATAGAGGGAAGCAGATATATTGTCGTGTATGCACACACTCTTCTTTCATTAGTTTAGATGAACCATTGATGATCAATTCGGACCAGTGCATGCGATTAAAATTAATTTTACCTAAATATATGGTGCAGAATAAACTACAACTAGATTTGCAACCACGGGATGCTGACGATATCTTCAAAGAACATTGCAACAGCAGCTAAGCTTCACAGCAACATATGGTAAGCCAGTGTGTTTTAGTACATGTGAAATGTAATGCGAGTGGGCTGCTTTCTTGGCTTGTGCCCTCAACGTGTAATCCTACCGAATTAGAAATAGTTCAGTTGTCTGCTTTGCTGTATTGCTTGATTCGAATGCTTATTTGTTGTTACGCTATACCTGAGTTGGCCAATATGTCAGCAGTGCCTGCTGTACTATCGTAAAGAAATGCATGCCTATTTCATTTGAGTCCTTAACTTTTCCTCTCAACTTCATCAGAAGACTGTCTTCGTAGTTTATATGAGGCCACACTGTTAAGTGCTTTCTCAGATTATTTCAACTGCTTAGATGCCTTGGCAACTTAAATATAGCGGTTGTACACTCCCTTTCAACTTGGGATGTCAACTGGGTCCCGTTTAATCCCGATTAGAGTCCACTAGTGGTATGATAGTTCAAAAGAGTTTTTGCTTTTTGAGGAAAATGAACTAGGGAGGTAGCAAAAACTAACTAGATGGGACTGGGGGATGTCGTTTATTTGCCACTTACATCCCTAGTTTCATCTTACCATTTTAATTTCTTTTCGGCTGATGCTGCTTCGAACCATTTAAATATAGTTTGCCATGCTCGGCAATAATTCGTCCGTCGTTTACCATGTAAGCTTACTGCCTGGATCATACGATAACTATATCTTACTGATGTCCAGCGGAAACCTTTCAGGATGCCGTTCACACTAGGACACAATGTACAACCCCAGAATCTATTTGTGGAAGCAGTGTGCCATCCATGTTACCAGATGGTAGCAGTTCAGAGGCAACACCGCCGGAGAGCAGTCTGAGCACAGATATTATAGTGCTTGAGGCTCTACTAGAGGCAGAAAGAGATGGTGTGGCTGCCATGAATGAGGTAATATTTATCTTGAGGCTGGAAATTACGGAATTAGCGGCACGTATTATGCAAGCAACCCAAGAATTGGAGGAAGTAAGAATGTTGCATTTGAAGATGGAGGAGGTCCTGCTGTTTTTGCTATCTGAAGCCAAAGGTAATCCCGGTTCTTCTTTAGATACCAGTTGAAATTGTCATTAGATTATTGTACTTGCATGTTGTGTCATGTCTCTGAATGGATTATGTTGCAAGACCCCCTATGTTGTCCATGTGTTGTAATGATCCGAATTTTTTAGGCGAGGTAATCCTCGGTACTTGTATGATTGACATAAGGTGAACTATTTTTCGTGTGAGCATATTGTATTGGATGAAATAACTGTTTGACTCAGAGTGTATCCAACCTACTGAATTCGAAGATCACGACATTTCTAAATCATAATCATATATAAAGGTGGAATAAATCTTCGTTGTGGTTTTGAAGAAATAAATAACAAAACGTATAATTATCTGTGGATATTCGTAATCGAATACAAATTGGATTTGAATTTAGTTTGCCAGGTCCCAAGGCAAACGTGAATGCTAATTCTCCCAAGTTTTGAACGAAGCGGCTAAACACCCACTATAATTCGTGGGCTGCCCGAAGCAAGTGTTTGCGAGATAGAAATTACTGTCTACCCCTGACACTTGACATCCTTATCGACCGGATTTACACTACTGTCGATAGGGGTAGACTAGTAACTTCAATCAGACGTGACACGACGGCCTCTGAGCCCATTCAGACACGGTGGGCGCCAAACGTGGGCGGCAAAACACATTTGATTCAAGCTCGTCCGAAAGACATGTGTCTCTTCCTTCATTTCCCCATTCATACACGGTGGGCGGCAAAACAAACTCTCCTCGTCCGAAATCGATGTAGGCTAATATTTTAAATAGGGGCAATTGTGTAACTTCCATCAGACATGACACAACCGCCCTACCTGTCAGCCCCGTTCATACACCGTGGGCGCCAACCGTGGGCGGCAAAACACCCTCTCCTCGCCCGAAATAGTTACCGGCAAATATTTGGGAGATGCGAGATTACCGTCCTATCCCCAACCGACGCGATGTCCGAAATTTTAAACGGGGGATAAGTTCGTAACTTTCCCCCATTTCAGAGAAGCGCGTCCCAAAGTTTGAGATCCCCCCCTCCCCTCCATTTCGCCATTCATACACCGTCGGCGGCACGACAACCTCCGCACTGCGGCCAGCCTCCTCCGTCCGCCACCCCATCCTCCACCTTACCGGAGCCGCTACCCCTACCCCGTCGTCCACTTCAAGAGATGGACGTCTCTCATCCACGGCGCTGGACCAGGATCCTTTCATCGCCTCCTCTCGCTTCATCAGCACCGTCGTCCACCTTGTCGTTGCCGCTCCTATGACCGCCTCGTCCACGGCAACAGGATATATCCCCCGACCCGGCCGTCTGCTGTCTAAAGTCTTCTTCCCCGCCATTGCACCCGCAGCACCCTCAACGTATCAGCATAGGCCTACACGGCGTCGCAAGAGAGGTGGTACTCTTCCATATGTGCTTAAGTTATTGATCTCACCCGAAAAATAGATCGTAATTTGTTTACTGTACTTTTCTTGTCCGTACCAAATCATAGTGGCTAGTTGAAAGCTAACATTGGTTGCGAAGTAGCTTTGTCCGGTTTGCACCTTCAGATCCGCCATGGCACGGGCACTATACTCGTAAAGCTTATGGTTCCCCCCTTTATATTCACTACCATCATCGTAGGTGCTTCGTGTCGTGCTAGCACTGCTCCTCAAGACCTCAACCCAAAGCTTACGTGTTGAAATACGAATCTGATATGATGTTCATATCACTAAAACAGTGAACGTTTAATTGGTCACCTAATGTTCATATATTCAAGCATGTGCGCCACCCACTGTTCCAGCTAGTTCCACTTTCCTGATTTTTCTCTAGATGCTTAGGGTTTTCCCCTGTTATCTACTCTACTATGATCTGCGTAGGTGCTTTCTGTCGTACTAGCATTACTCCACCCTTCAAGCTAAACAACACAACACTCAGAATTCGAAAGATTAGTTGTTCAAATATGATTGTGATATGATACTGATATTAGTTAACCGACACATTTAATTGGTTAGCTAAGGTCCCACTTGAGTTTCCAAATGCATGTCGCGACATATAGAGAGAGAGCATAATTGCATTTCTTTGTCACTTGTTGACCGTACTTTCTTGTCCATACCAAATCTTAGTTGTTATTTAAAAGCAAACATCGGTTGCTAACTACCCTTTGCGCGGTTTGCAGCTTCAGATCTGCCATCCCACTGCCACGGTCAACACTGTACTCATCATGCTTATGTTTTCCCCATTTTATGATGACCACAGTCAGCCTACGTGGTTCGTGTCGTAATAGCACTGCTCCACCCATCGAGCTAAACAAGCTTAGTTGTACAAATTCATATATGATATTACTGCTGATATTAGTAAAACTGTGAGATGTTTAATTGGTTAGCTAAATGTTCCTACTTTAGTTTCGAAATGCATGTGAGCCACATATGGAGAGACCAGAAAGAATAGTATTTCTCTGTGCGCTCTGGTTCATCATGGGTGGCCAACGGACATTGTATTGAAAGACTTGTAATATCTTCAATCTGCTTGCTCTTCTGCTCTTCTTTAAGATGATACTCTTCTCTTGCGGTCGACTAGTTAGGTCGAGTTTTTCTCCCTTAGTATATTTTGAATCTGTCAGGTCAGGTCGGCTTGTTCTTCTTTACTATATGTTCAAGCTATCATCTGGGAAGTGTCATCACTTCTGGAGCTCTCATATTTTGAGTAGTAGGCCACATTATATTAATGCACACAACAAATTACAGCATGCATGGCATCTTTTAAAAGAATTGCAGAGATAACACAAAGGGGTTTACAGGGAGGCAGTATTGGATTAGAATCACTTCTGCAGTACAAAGAAAATCTCACTTGTTCTTATGTTTTCATGCATGTCAGATATTGAACATTATCAAAATGAATATGAGAATGGGCGCACGAGAGGAATATTGCGGAACGATCCACTGGCTAACAAACTTGGCATGGTGGAGGATGGCCTATCTTATTCAACCATCAAGGTGCTTGCTCTAACTTTGCAAAGTTGTATTGGTCGCACATATTTTGCATCTGACCTCTTGCATTACTTCTACTTTGTTACACCATCTGCTTAGTTTAAGCATCATATATGAGTATATGCCATACCTATCTATTTTCTGTACCTATTCCATGTGTCGTCACACTATGTTTTTCCAGTCAAATGTTGTTCTTTCGTAATAGATGTCCACAAGGAAGGGGGTGAGTGCAGATCCTCAAGGAGTACAAACTAGGTATTTGGAAAAGGTAGTGATACCTGTTAAATCAGATAGATCAGCAGCCACAGAAAACACAGGCCCAACTGTACCACACTTTACCCCTACTCCAGTGGCCAAACCCCTATTAGAACTGCTGGGAGCCCAACGTCAGGTACTGTCTATGATATCAATTCAAAATTTGAACTCCTAAATTTCTGCTTGTGCCTTACCTTCTCTCTTGTATGAAAACTAATTTCAGATGAATCTCCTTGCTCAAAGGATCATACGATCTCAAAACAATAATGGGCTCTGCATTGCTCTTGTCAGTACCTCTCTCCCTTTTGCCTTGTAACGCTGTACTTAATTAATTGCTATTTGATTATGTATCATCAGTCTGCACCTGAGCTTCATTATCCTCTGTTTCTTCCAATATTATTTGATCTATATTTACTCTTTGCAAAATGTAGAATAATGGCAACGCTTATAAAGAATTTTCTTTGGGGAATTTATTGAATTATCCTTCCATCAACATGGAGAAGGGCTTTGTCCAGCCCGTGTTAACATGTAATGTAAGTTCATCCTTCTCAAGCCTTCAAACTTTGTTCTAGTATAGATTTGGATAGGCATCATTTCCTCCACTGTTGTTTGCTTTGCTGTTTACATCTGATTGGATGTTTGCAACAACTACCAGTTTAAATTGTAGTTGTAAAAACATGTTCCTTATGGAGAACGGATCCATTTATTTGCTTATATAATTGTGAAACCTGTTACGTGTCTCCTTGTTCTCTTTCAGACCCGCATCTCTTACGCCAGGCAGAACTTTAGGGAAGATAGTGAGCCAAACCATCTTGAGGACAGCGAGATGACCCCAAGGTCCTGCCTTGATGAAGACAGTGAGTTGAAGCTACTCACCAGCAGGTGTGAGACAACCTCTGTGCAGTCGTTGCCTCAATCAGTTCGACTTCTTCAGTCTCAACTTAAAGCGGAAAGGCTGGCTTCAGCTCAGCTCCGACTTGAAGTCAAAGATGCAATGAAGATGTCAGAGGACGGTTGTGCACACCATCATGCCTTAAATCTAGTGTTGATGCATCTATCGTTGACACAACTGAGGTCTACTCAGCTTCTTCAGCTGTTTGGGGGCCCCGACGTGGCCAGGCCTAGTGCCTTCTGAAGTGCTCTCAGTTTTGTATATTCTTTTGTCGGCGCGTTTATTTGCACTGGTGGCAAACTTTGATGCCCAGTGGATGTAATATGTGTGATAGCCATGATAGCCTAGCGTAAGTTGCTTGCTTATTTATTTCCTTGTTGTCTTGTTTATTTGTTTGCTTGTAGTCATTGCAGTTCTTTTTCCGTGGTTTGCTAGTGGCTGCAATAACCTATTTTTAAAAACCAGGCCACAATAACCATGGGCTAATATTTACTGTAGTGACACTAGGCCTCCTACGGGCCGTAGAAACAGTGGGCCTTCTACGGGCCGTAGAAACAATGGGCCTTCTACGAGCCGTAGAAACAATGGGCCTTCTATAGGCCGTATCATTAATGGGCCTTATACGGGCCGGATGATCGATTGGCCAAACATGGGCCAAACAGACCACATTCTGGCCGTAAACGGGCTAGCGTTGGAATCGTCCATTCATGGGCCGACCATAACGGGCCATCCTTAATAGGCCGTATTTGATGACGCTATGAAAACGGCCCAACGTATTAACGGACCACAAACAGGCCGACTGTAATGACGGGCTGAATTTGGCCCACAAGCAGAAAATGACAGTAACGGGCCGTAAGTAAACGAATGCTGGAAAATAGCCCAAGAATAAATGGGCTGTGAGAAGGCCGAAAGATAACATGGGCTGGAAACGGCCCAACGGAATAACGGGCCGTTAATGGGTATAAAGTGATACACTGTTCATTACGGGCCAGTTTCACCACGGGCCGTTAATGGGTGTAAAGTAATACACTGTTCATTACGGGCCAGTTTTAGCACGGGTCGTTAATAGGCCAAGAGTTACATAGGGCTTCATATGGGTCGAAAGACATCATGGGCCATACATGGGCCAAAAGTGAAAACGGGCTCGAATCATATTGGATGGCCGAGATGACGCTACTCGGCCTAATTCGAATAGGGCGTAACGGGCCTTGGGTTAGCGGGCTGTAAATGGGCTATATGCGAACAGGCCGTTAACAGGCTTTCCATGGGCCGGCCCACCAGCTTTTGACCAAGTCAAACGGGCCGGCCTTTTCATAGGAATGGGCCACTGTTGGGTCGTGCCACGTGTCAACGTATCATAGGCGCCTTCTCTCCAATGAGTGGATGACATCTGTCCCAGTAATGAGCCGACACGTGTTTCCTCCAGCCAATGATGATTTTACCGGTGGAAAATCCCCATTGGTCGGGGCTGTTAACGGGTTATCGGATCCAAAACCCAACCCGATAGCTTAACGGCGTTCCGTTACGGTGGATGCCACGTGTCGGTCACCCTTGACGGAAGCACTTCTGTGACACGCGATTTATCGTCATGGAAGTGGACACTTCCGTGATGATAATTTTGTTAATGTCATGGAACACTTCTACGACAGCACAGGTATGACTATCTTGATTCTGTCATAAATTTGTCATGGATGTACATGCATGACAAAAAATGTGACCTACTGTGACAAACACGTATCATCACGGAAGTGTATTTTTTTTGTAGTGACACCAACTGCACCTGCAGTTAAGGCTGGTGAATGCGGCATTGACGTTCTGGAGAGACGGTGATCGTTTCAGGTGGGAAGCACGCGCTAGTGATGGAAGGGGTTTCAGTAGGCCAGGGCGGTCAGACGCTGGCGTGGTGGTAAAATGTGAACTCATGGATGACGAGCCTTTGAAGCGTATGCGGCATGTATTGACAACCAGGCGTCCATGCAACCGCTCTTGTCGCCAGCTAGCATTCGATGACCACCATTAGACACCACACAGCCATACATAACTTACGAATAATGGACGAATCGATCAGACACACACTTGTGTGCAGTGGCACTATGATCGGTTGCTCACGATAGTACATACTCCGCACCATAGTACCCTCTCTAGCTAGGCTGTTTTATAGATTGTCGTTGTGATGGACGATATACATGAGCAAGGCGCCGAGTCACGAGTATGACCGTTGGTGTTGAGCCAGGTGAATACATGCTCGGTGTTCGCGGAGGCCTCCAGCAAACGTCTAAACAGTAATGTCACATACACATAATTTTGGTTTTTATTTCTTTCTCCACTGACAGTTAGGCCCACATAGATAGATAGATAAAGAACACGAGCTAATGAGGCACATGCAGATTGTTTGACTGGTCAACCAGACAAATACGCAGCAATACGTTGAGCAAGTGACCGTATAATCACCATATCTCGTATACAATGATCAAAGTGAGCTATCAAGACAAGTTCAATGACCACCAATGCATTTTACTCGGTAAGAAATGACCAGGATTGAAGGGGAATCCAAATTTCCTTCGCCTTCTGTCCTTGAGCTCTTGACAAACCAATGCACTTTACGGTTGTCCGGTCACTCCACCCTAGAGCTGTCACCAAGCGTCGTGCATGCCACTGCGCCGCACACTAACCGGTAAGGAAGCAATGGCATCCCACGACCGCACACAGAATGGTAGGCAAGCGGTGGCATCCCGCCGTGCCGAGTTCATCGCCGCTCGCGACCTCACACCTATGTGGGCGGAATTTGAAGCTGCCAAGGCCGAATGGACGGTAGAGCAAGAGGCGGCCAAAGCCGCACAGAGGGAGCGGAAAAGTCAAAAATCACTCAAGAAAAGAGAGGCCCGCCGCCGCAAGAAAGAAGAGGACGCACGCGCTGCTGCGGAGAGGTCGGCGGAGATCCAAGCACGGTGGGGTGTCGCCGACAAAGCCGGGAAGGAGAACGACGACGTCTGGCCAGCATGTGAGAAGTACTAGTACTAGTAGTTAGTGTGTGTGTCTGTGTTGCCCGTACGTTTGTTTAATTAATTACGAGCATGTAACAGTACTACTAGTTACTACTGTAGTTTTTAGAGAAAATTATAAGTACCTTAGCCTAGACTCAATGGAAAAATTCCTATCCTATGCAAAAATGGCATCTCTTTCTCTATAGGAATTGAGATGCATGTCATCTCACTTCCTATGATTTTCATATTCCTAAACAATTCCTATCCTATGAACCAAAGGAGGCCTCTGCTGGAGTAACTACTGTAGCTAGCAGTACTGCTGGTACAGTAGTTTTCTTCAAGAAGTGGAATTCAACGAAGTCATGATGGTTCCTTCGTACGAGCAACTTCACAGTTGGTAAGGTTGGGCCTGTGATTTGACGGCTCATTAGTAATTACTGCGGCAAGACGACCAGTGTGACTCTCCCTTGGAGTTCTGCGGGCATGGCAAGTGGACCAGGATGGTCGACGTCCCACATGTCGGCGAGCAGAAGTATTCTTTCTGATATCGAGGAGCAAGGAAACCGCGTGGTATAGTATCATTGGTGATTTATATTTATTTTTTATTTATAATAAATGCTAGTGTTTCAACTCTTACGACGAAGGAGTGCCAAACACACGGCACGTGCTGGATGTCGCACACGTCAGCGAAAGGAGTGGGACATGAACAACGTGGTAGAGCGTCTCCACTTCTGGGTCGGAGACCACACATAGTAATACTACTGTACTAGTGGTATGAACGATACAAAGTGCGACCCGGAGAGAAAGACACGTCTAGTTGGAAGGTCTTGGGGCATACACGTAAACAAATATAAAACCTAATATGTGCCTCCAATTAATATAGTAGTAGTAGAGTACTTAGTCACGAACTCCATAACATCACCGGGCATTGCACATACAACATTTAGTGGTAGTAAGAGACAAATGCCTATATGCCACGCATGTTCATACTATTTGTGCCTTTCTACTTCACTTACTGCGCTACATTACACAGGTTCGCACGTCCACTCCTGGGTGCATGTCCGTCTCGTAGTTCCAATCCCATGTGTTCTTCATATAGATGGAACGATCCTTGCATGACACGTGCACCTTGATGCTAGATGTGTCGCGTGTTGGTAAAAGGATGAACAAAGCTCACGTAAAAAAATAGAGTGGAAGAACATAGATTCCCGACGACCGAGAAGGAGCAAGGAACCTCGGGGTGGAGCATCTGCACTCATAATATTTTATATTATTCAGCGATATAAAATCAACCAATCATCTCCACAGTGGACTGGAAGAGTACGAAACACGGCAGCCCAGTGTAGTTACATCATACTAGTACATGGCTAACCCACGCTATCACCATATTTCTTGGCTTTCGTGCGACACCTATCTCTAGTAATCCAGCAGCCCGTATCGCTTCTCCCTCCTTGTCTCTCTCAAAGTGCGGCGGGCTGGCGTTTTTGCCTTCTATTGAGGTCGGTTAACTCATCACATGTTAGCGACATGCCAAGAGCATTCTAAAAAAAATTCCTTTCATGTTCCGTTTTCAAAAAAAAATTCCTTCACGTACGAATTTGACTGTATGCTTTGAGCAACTTGCATGTCCTATACTGCTCCTGTTTGGATACTCTAACTGAGCTAGAGGTTAGACTAAATCATGACTAACCCTGAACTAACTGTTGCCAAAGAGGTGTTTGGGTGACAGGGTTAGATTGACAATAAATGCACTTGATGGAGAGAGAGAAGTGATTTTTCAGTGGTCCCAATGAGAACTATCTCCAGTTAGCACCTCTTGGGTGGGATATTTTTTTTGGTGGGTTCCGTGCAACTTGCTCCAATTTAAACCCTCATGCTTGGATACTTTAGGGCTATTTGAGCCCCAACTAGCTAAAACTAACTCTAACCCATGGATCCAAACAGGGCCTATGGCCAGCCTCGACGCGGAGGAGTTGGTGCACTGGGAAGCGGCGCTCTCTCGGTCGTCGCGCCGCTTCAAAGATGGTGCCAGTGAGAGGTCGCCTCCGCTTTGGTCGGGCATTAATGCGGCACTGATGCTCCAGGGCGACGCTGACCATTTCACGCGGGAAGCGTGCGCTGGCAAGGGAGTATAGGTTTTGAACCGTTTCAGGTGTAGTACTGGTAGTTTGCAAAACTACTCAATTATTGCACTCAGTTTCCTAAGAAATTGTGGTAAAAACGTTACTCCACAGCCCCGCTTCCCTTCTCATTCCTCTTCCACCGCCCACGCACGTCCGCGGGAAGCGACCGTTCAACCCTTATATAGGAGTGCTAGCACAAAAAGATGCATGCATGACCACTAAAATTTCCAGATTAAAGAGCCGCTCCGGCGGGAGTATGGCGTATGTTGTTACCTTCGGCCGGGCCATGGCTACCGGGCGGGACATGGATCCTCTGACATGGCTATCACTGCCTTACCCTTCCCTTTGCTGACTGGTGGGACCCAGGCTTGGGGGTCCCACATGTCAGTGATAGAATGGTAGGATTGTTCACGTTAGGGGATCCTCATCCTACCGGGCGACGGCGACCAGAGAAGAGGCGGTGGGAGGGGAATGAATGCAGCTACTATTTGGGTTCGCCGTCTGGCTTAAATAAATGCGCAGCATCACATGTACCCACGGGTGCACAAATTGTAACATACGTGTCTGCTTAAGTGGGCGTCGCGTAACTGGTGTGTGTGTGTGTGAGATTCTGATTGACAGAGTGCGTGTGTGCGACTCTACTCTTCGGACATGTACTCAACCTTTTGCATCGGGATATAAGTATAATGGTATTTACTTTAGCTAGTGATTTACGTGGCCATGTTAACGTGGTTGTGTAAAAAATGTCACTTCCTGCTTGTGATTTGCGTTATATAATTACAAGCAAGATGCTCGTGCATTGCACCGAACATCAATATGCATTTTTTTACAAAACACCTGTTGTGATTTACCCATGCAGGAGTAATCCCATGTGTAAAAACTAATGATATTTCGAGAATTTTATCGAAAAGCTGGTATCTCGAGAATGTCATCGAAAAAAATGAAAGATGAGAGATAAGGTGAGGAGGAGTGGAGCGTGGTGGTGACTGGTGGTCAGAATGGGCGGAGGCATGGGGATGGACGGCGCCGGCAGGCGGCAGCGGCCACCATGCTAGATTGTTCCGGAGACTTTCTTTTTTAATTGCTCAGCGATGAGGTTGTGGGAGATAAGGATGTGGAGAGAGGTGCGGCTATCTTTTGTAAAATTATCATAGTTTGCTTTCTATCCGTCAGATATAGATAAGACGGTCTGTATTACAAGATGGCAGGCACACCATCATCGCCAACTCAGTTTTTTATAAGGGTAAAGATGATAAGTTTGCTAACTACTAAAGTAAAGTGGAATTTGTCCATGTTATACAAGTAAATTAAGGTGATTGTTTATCGTACGTGTAAGGGTGGATGAAGGGTGGTAGGAACAAATGCTCCGCCTAGAGCATGTGTGTGTGAGATGGAGTCTCAGTGTGTGTGTGTGTGTGTGAGAGAGAGAGAGAGAGAGATAAGAGAGAT